>NW_024524377.1:23541958-24029271 GCF_017590135.1 Pyrgilauda ruficollis | reverse complement strand
GGGAGCCCGGGTCCCGCCCCGCCACCGTCCAATCGCCTCCCGCCGCGGCGCCGCGTGACGGCCGCTCCGCCAATGGGCGCGGGGCTCGTCACGCGGCCTCCGCCGCGCCCTCCCCCGGCCCGTATCTCCTCCCTCCCCTTCCCTCGCCTTCCCCACACGCACGCGCGCACGCACCGCCGGCCGCGAGGCCTCAGACGCGCCTCCGTGGCCACGCCCACTCGGCGCCGCGCGCCGGGCCCCGCCCCCGGGGGGCTCGCGCTGGCCCGGCGTGCACGTGCCGCGGGCGCGGCGGGAGCGGCCGTGTGGGAATGCGGGACGGCCGGGGACAGCCACTCGCAGGAACGCGAGCCACAACGCCAGCGCTGCCCCGGCGGCAGCCCCGCCGCAGCTCCTGCGAGTTGGGGCAGCACGAGCCTCTCCGCTGCCTTTAACGGGCTGAAGGGCTCCCGCCCGGGGAGCCCCAGCCGTGCCGCGTCCCGCCGCTCGCTGTGCGCGGAGCCTGCCCGCAGTCCGGGAAAGCGGCACTGCACGGGGCCGCCGGCATCCCCAGCGACACTGGAAGTCCCCAGCAGTATTGGCTTGCTGAGTTTCAGCTACCTGAGAGCTCCTCAGAGGACTGGAATGTTCAAATACACTCCAGGGGAGATGGATTAGAGGGCGAGATAGCCACAGCAGTCAGAGGCCCTGAAAAACGCAAACGTGCGTTGTTCTGCAATGAGACAACCCACTATCGCTACAAAAATTTAACTCTGGCCCCTGATAAGAAGAATGGCTCTGCAGAAGACTTAGGAACACACAAAGGTATTACAAAACTGCTATCATGCTGGCAGTTAGTCCAAAGATAAGCAGGCTCAGGGTTTTACTCCATTTTGTAGGAAAAATCCTAATGTTGGCTCTCCCATGTGATGACAAACATGGAGTTTTTGGGCAAACCATGTGTAGTTTCTTTGAAGAGAAGTCAGAGATGCTGTGTTTCCAGAATTTGTACAACTTAATCCCAGGCACAATAAAGTGACAAACCAAGTGATTTATAGTCTTATGTGAGGATTATTCCCTCAGACTGATGAATGATACCTTTTCACTTACCAGCAATTTCTCTAAACTGTTAGCTAAGCCCGTCTACATGCTACTGACAGTTTGCAAAGCCTTGTTACCCCAGACGGATCTGACCTTGCGGTGGATTACACCAGGGCCTCAGGGAAGATTTGCTTTCAGCACTTCTTGAACCACTTCAGGCCAACTGAAGTCCCTGTGCAGCCTCTGCACTCTGCTTGGAAAGCTGTAGGCCAGCCAGTCCTGCTCCCAGTTCTAGGAAGGGCCAGGGGTTAACCATTGGGTGGAACAGGAGACTGACCTGAGCCAAGGAGAGAAAAAGGGGCTTCATGCAAAACAGTTATTGAGAGATTGGTGTTTTCTTCCCTCTAGCATTGCACCCACAGATTTTTTGTGAGTATGGTGGGGAAAGAGAGGAAGCTAGAGGGTTGCCGTGACTTACTGAAGTAATTGATTCTCAGCAAGAATTAGAGTTGGCTTGCATCTGCACTATTTAATATGAAAACTGGCATAATTTCCTCTTGCACGAGAAGAGCAATACCTTCCCTCACTCTTTGCACCTGGCTATTTTCAGAGGCTGGAGAGGCTGAGCAAGCTGCACTGCTGCTGCACTGCTGGGCCCCTTCCAGGGGCTCCACACTGATGGAGGTGAGCTGCTCCATCCAGAGCAGTGGAAGGAGCCACAGGCAAACCTGCACACCTCAGCTGGACAGCAGCCATGCCCAGTGTCCTGCCCAAAGCCAAGTCCATCTGCTCCTTGCAGCCCTGGGCTGTGGGGCTGCCTGCCTTCGACAAAGGGAGGTGCAGCTGCAGCAAGTGCCTCCGGGGATCCCAGCAGCAAGCTGGCACCTCTGCTAACTCTCAGCTTTGGAGCAGCTTCAAGGAAATCCTTTGCCAAAGCTGCGGTTTTGGGCAGTGGAAAATCCTTGTTCAAGGGTGAGGAAGTGAGGAAGAGTGGCTCACTGGGCAGCTGAGCACGAGGGCCCAGCCACTGGGGCCAACAGCCAAAACCCCACATACTTGTGCCGATAGGTGAGAAATGCTGGGAACTCAGAGTGGCTGGAGTATGTGATGTGCCTCACTGCTATTTGGGTGTGAAGGTTTTGGTTCCTCTGCCTCACAGAGGCTGAAGTTTCCCATGGGTTTCATACTTGTTCTCAGCGTGTAATTCTGCAAAGGGGGAGAGATGAAGGCTGCCCTTCCCCTGCGCTAGTGCTGCTGTAGAGTATCAGGATTTATACAAACATTCAGAGGGAGGAAAGAAGGCAGTAGTCTGTTTCCCTGTGAGGACTTATTCATGTAGGTCTTAAGCAAGAGGAAGCTGAATTTAATCCCTGGAAGTCACAGAAACAGCAAACTGTCCCACCTCCTTGTCATTCCAGGCGAAGTTGTGCTTCCGCTTCCACATACCTCAGTACACCAGCAAAGAGTAATTTTCCATATCTGTGCATGTTTTCATTTAGCTGCAGTGATGAGGAATATCCATTTCCTGCTCCATTTTGGCAAAGTAACTCTTAAAGACTTAACTCAGATCTGACTTACCAGGATAATATGACAAAACCTGTTGCTGTGTGTATTTTCTGCAGAACCAGGCGATCCTGTTAATAGGTGTAGTCTGAGCAACACCCTGCAGAAATGAAACACATTATCTTTTTATTTATGCAGCTTAACATTCTATTGACTTACTGCTGTAGCAATACGCTGAATGTCCTCTATCATGATTTATTACTGGTCCTGTTCTCTTCCTATTTTCTGTCTCATCTTTCTACTGTTCTGCTTGATTTACTCCAGTGAATCCTCAGACAGTTTCCATTATTAAAAAAATCAGTTATTTGGATGTACAATGGGCAGCATGCACCTAGATCCACATTTTGCATAAGCAGGCATTTTGGATGGCGGATCGTGGCAATAATGAATGCCTGAGCTGAAAATAGCTTACTACAGACTGTTGGGATTCAACCTCTTTTCCTCCTGCTCCAGAAAGAGAGGTGTGTGGCATGGGACTCTCAATTACCACCCCTCGTCTCTGAGCAGGGCACCCACTGGGGAGCAGCCCTCCTGCGCTTTAATTTTCACAAAAGGAAAAGCAAAGTAACTTTCACAAATGTGGGATCAGAATCCTAATTTAGGCCCTCTCGGGAAGTTGCTGCAAACTTCAGGAGAGCTCCACACAGCCTTTAAGGAAGGCCAGACAGCATCTTGAAACAAAGCCTAAATCAGATTGTGATGACAGCCAAAGGAGTAGTGACCTCTGCTCCTAATATGCAGAGATTAGAAAGACCTGTGGTTTATTCTGAATATACAAAGGACCAGACTTGCTCCTCATGTTAGTCTAATGAGGTCAGAGGAGCAATACCCTGCCAACTGCTCCAAGTGAGGAGCACACCCTGCCAACCACTAAATGCAGCTTCTGAGCTATAACTTAACTATATGTATAATTATTTGCAGGATGCATAATAAATGAAGACTACCAGGCTTGACACGACTAATATTAGTGCTACCAGCTGTGTTTTGGCTTGTGGGCTTACAGGGGGAGGTAATTCTGTCTCTTTACTTGGCCCATTTGCTGAGTAGATGGGAGCTGCTGTCTGCTTGCACTTCTCAGACAAGTCTTTACATTTCCTGCTGAAGTTCCTTGTAGGCAGAGTTGTGCAGGTTTTTATTTAACTCGCTCTCTGAAATCTCAGCACTTGCATTCACAACCACACAACCCTGTTGTCCTTTCCCTCATTAAGCAAAACCAGGCTTCCCTTCATCTGCAAGCAGCAGTATCCCTGAGAGGAGATGTCTGAAGCCAAAGTTAGCAGCTTCTTTATGAGTAATAACTCTTGAAAAATTCCCAACTCCAAGCATATGTTCTTGTCCACACCAACTGCAACAAGAGGATGAAAGTCTCCTAAAAGGTTTGAAATGAAATTGCAGAATTTCCTGTAAACCATCCAGCTTCACAGTCACCATCAGTCCCAGAAATGGAGAATGGCTCGTTGCACACACTTGGTTGTGCTTCACAGGGATGAGAATCTTAAATCCACTAAACTCTGCTGTTATCTTCACCCTGACTTGGTACTGCACATGCCTTCCCAAGGTCATGCACCTCCTTGCCTTTCTGCAGGGTGATGACACCAACTCTGGGATGTGTTTTGTTCAATTTCTCCCTTCTTAGAAAGTGTCACAGCTGGGGGAGGAGTGCTTTCTGATCTTACTTGGATAAATTGGAGAAGAGCCAGGGCTTTGTCTTTTCCTGGAAATGTAGCTGCAGGAAGAATGAATCACCAGGTTGAACCTGTATAACCAACTGAAAACAAAAGCTCAGACTTCTGTGTCTCACTTGGAAATAATCGGGGGAAAAATAGGCATCCTGTTTTGAAAACCACTACCAGCTGACAGGACAAAAATGTTGCACGTGTGATGTCTTTTGAAGCTGACAAGTAACCTAAGACTGCAGCCATTTAAGGGAAAAATCCCTGAGCAAAACAGTAGTTAGGGAAATAGACTATTCCAATGTTTGGGGGAGCAAAGTAACCAGGGAGGTTATTCAGAACACCCAAGGTGGATTTTTAGTAGCCCTAATGTTTCACACACTATTAAATCTCCTGTACTACCTTGGCTAGCAGTGAATACAAGCAAACCAGGGCTGGGGAGCTGTGTTTGATAGCATAAGGGCAGACTGCAGTGCTGCTGTCATTGATTAAATCCCTCCTTTTGCCTTTGCTGCTATCTAAGATGTCATTACAGGCAATGCAGAAGCTGCTTGGCTGGCATGCGAGCATCTGGATCGCTGCAGGGATCCAACAGCACAGGCATGTGGGAGTAAACCTTTCTTTATCTTAGCTTCTCTCTTCTGCTCATACCTTTGTTTTGTCTTCAGGTAAAATAAAACCAGCTTGACAGTTACTAAAGACTAAGTTAATGTTAATGGAGGCTTAGTACCCGAGAAGAAAATTCGAGATGTGCTGGAGCCAAGAGGGAGACCTGCAAAGCTGTACTTTAGGCTGGCAGAACCACCACTTTCATTTATCTGGTATTAGAAATAGCTGTTCCTGCAGGTCAGGGAGACAGATTTCTTGTGTGGAAAAGGAAAATGCCTTTCAGTATTTTAACAGAAACTTTAACATGAATAGTTTATTCTCAGAAAATTCTAACTGTGCATGTGTAAGTCCTGCAGCAAGTTTATTTAGAACCTTCCGCAATTCTAATTCCAGCTCTGGGCCACCAAAGCCTGGACAGTGGTGCTAAGGGACCCTCCCTGTTACTTTTAAGATACCTGAAATTGCTTAGACTCAACTCTTCCATCTTCTATATTGTCTGATGGATTTTCTTTCTAAGGACTCAAGAAGAGAAACACTGACAATACCATTAGAAAGAACACCAAATCCCCCATATTTTTCATATGCTTGGATTCTTCCTTCTTTTAAAAGGGTAACAGCTGCACTGAGGGAAATGCCTTTGCATCTGTATGAATGCTATAGCTGTTGTCTGCCTGTCTGTATATTTGTTTTTAAATTGTTTAAAATTAGCTATCTAGTTTGAAATTAATACAGTGCATTGCTTGCACTGTAATTTCCTCTCAGATTGCAAAACACTGCACCTATAGAGCATATAATAAATTTCTCCACCTAATGCTGAGCCTCTAGATCCATACTGAGACTCCACAAAAGGAAGGTTTTTGTAACATTTTCCCTGCCCCATGTCTGTTCCACTTCCCCACCACAGCCCTGTGCACCTGGAGTGCTGCTGGAGCAGCTTTCCCACGTCTGCTCACGTGTCAGTCTTGCTCCATGGGTTATGGACTCTCCCCTCCCAAGACCCAACCCTGGCATCTCGTGGCCTGGAAGTTCAGCAGCTGGAGGTGTGGGTAAGGCTGTGGGTCTGTGAACATCTGAAACTGGGGGAGGTTTCCAGCAAATGAAGTGCAGCTGGAAATCCAGTGGTTAGTTGTGAAGAAGAGGTGACTCAATTTGCTTTTTGTTCCTTAACTAAAACTTCAGAACAATGTCAGCTTCCAGATCTGCAAGGCCTTAGAGAGCTCACTCACATAATTCTACTAAAAGCTAAGTGATCTTTCTGCAACAATGCATTTTAATAAACGTGGTGATTGTTTATGGCAGTTTATCAAAATGCAAGGGTGAAGGGATAAATGTAGTATTACTGATAGGAACAATTCCCTCTTCAGAGGTTCCAGAAACTTCCTGTGTTTCAGCTCAAGCACTTAGGAAATTATACATCTTCATATTTTTGATAATTACTTCCACTGTTTAATGTAACTCTGTGTGTAAAGGAAATGAAATGCTAGATCGGATTATACATTTATTTCAAGATTTCACTTTTTTGCAAGGATCTTGCAAAAGCAGTAAGTTCTAAAGTCTACTGATAACCCACCAGTTTCTGCAGAAACAAAAGTTTTCATTTTTAATTCACCCCATCAGTTTCAAAGAGGGTCCAAATCACTTCAAGCTGAGGCTGTCTTGATTCTGCAACTGCAGGCTGTCATCAACCAAATTAATCTCTGCTTTATTCCCTTTGTATTTAACAGCAAGTGATTCACCACCCAATCTATTTTACTGGTGTGGAGAATCTGGAAGATTCTTCTACTGGTGAAGATGAAAATGTAAAACTTGTTAAATCATTTCAGTGCAAGTCATTTGAATGGCCACTTACAGTGATACATAGGGAGAAAGACTGCTTTCTTTTCTGGGTTTTCCTCCATGCTTTGTGTTACCTCTTGTTCACTTGGTTGATGAAAGCTCTTAGCAAAACAGATATTTGTCCAGACTTTACTTCCAAGACAATTTTCTTGTTTCAGTGGAATGACAACCAGAAGTAGCTGCTGTTTATTTCGGGAGGAAAGGATTAAGCCAGAAGTTTTCACACAAATGTAGAACAGAACCATTTGGAACAAGGCGTTGCTGACAGAGGGTTATGAACAGCACAGGTTTCTAGATAGAGTTTAAAAAAAATCAGATTGTTTCTATTTATATCTGCCTTTGCCTTGGTAACCAGAGACTGTGTGAGGGATGCAGTATTTTCCCATCATGGATGTCTCCAAAATCCATGCGCAGCCATGCAGTGCATCCAGTGTTTGCAGAGCTATCACAAGAACTGGCACATTCATTTCTAAGAGAGGATTTTACATGCTAAGCAGCAAAGAGAAGATTGCAGTAAGAGAGTTATATTAGTATGGATTCAAAATAATTTGTACTCATTTCTATCTTACCTACTTTGTTCTTTGATCTTTTAAGTATTTCATGGACCACTGCTCTTAAACACTTTTTCTTAATCACCCTGAGCAGCTTACCCAAATCCGAGGTGGTGGGATTTACTCATAATTGGCTACATTATGCCTGCTTTATCAAGTGGTTGAATGAGGTAAGAATGGACTTGAATCGGTGTTTCTTCACACTTTAAATCATTCTTGCTTACCTTAAAATCAGCTGTTTTCTACTTTGCAAGATTACCTGCAGCTTAGGTGTCCTTACAGCCCCCTGCAGTGCTCAAAAGCCAAACCAGGCTAAGTTCTCACCACTGCACTGCTGTGCTGAGCTTTAGCCCTGCTGGGAGAAAGGCATTCCAGCTCTGGACATCTGTTTTAGCCACAATTCTCTGTTGTGTTTTCCTTTTACTGTCAGGAAAGGTAGAAGAAACCAAGTGTGTCTCTCTGCCACTGTAGTACCCAGGTACTCCATTTTCTTAGAAAATGGATGGGAAAAGGTGAAGAGAAGGTAAACATAGGCTCAGAATGAATATGGGGAATCAGGCCCTTATTAAACTTCTAGTGGACTTGCTCTTTCTTAATAGCTTCACTAGCCAGCTGTGATCCAGAAAGTAATTTCTGATCTTCTGTCTAAGGCTCATGGAACTCAGTGCCAGAGCAACTTTATCAGGGAAGAAGGGGAAATATTTCTGAGAAGCAGGGCAGGATTGGTAGAGAACCTGCTGCGCTCCTGAGATATTCAGGGATATCTGACTAATAAAATCACATTATTGGGATAAAAGCACTCACTGCATTATCATCTTCGGGAACAATACATTTTCCCATGCAGCCTTTTTTTACTCTGGTTGCTATTCAGCCAGACACTTGGTCTTATGAAATACTGCAGGGGAAGAAAACTCATCTGGGGACAGAAAGGAAGCAGTTGGGAGCACTGGAGCCCTGCCACACTCCTCCATATTCTGGTTGGAGATCCCAGGGCTGGCATATGGTGCAGGAGGTGGAGGTTGAAGCTTTGTGCCATTTGGGAGTTTCCCTCTATTTGCCTGCTAATGTAGTTTAGGCAGAATGTAGGTGACACAAAAAGTCATTCAGAGTTCTTGTTTCAAATGTAATGACTCTCATTGCTTTTTTTTTTTTTTTCCCCCACACTGCCTATATAAATAATTTAAAAAATAATTGAGAAAATAGCACAAGCAATTTCAAACTCTCAAAAGCAGGAATAGTGGCAAGGGACCAGCACTTTACGACATAAAACCACAGAAAACTGAATCATCACACCTGTTCTGGCATGTTTATAGGGAGAAGTCTGAGTTGCTGTAAGACAAGCATGGACTGGTTTGGGGCAAGTGAAATTTTGGGTTCCATTCTCCTACAGGAGCAGAACCCTAAAAACAAGCTTTACCCTCTGTTACCCCTGTGCAACCTGTAATGATCTTCCACAGAGGTTTTCACGAATCTTGAGCCACTCTATTGAAATTGACAGCTTTTAGATGTAACCACACTTGCCTTTGACTGCCAGACAGATTTGCTGGTCCCTGTGGGAAAGAGAGGGAATGTTTTCTGGAGCTGGTTACGGTCCCCACCTTCGAGGGGCCGGCCTTGCCTCATCGGTGGTGTCACCGGGAGCTGTCAGGAGACAGAGCCACTGGAGATGGGGCACAGAAGCTGTGTCCCCTGGCCCTGCCGGCCCCGCTCCTCTCGGGGGCTGAGCAGCGTGGCTGCGGGCACTGCGCCTTTCTGTGGGGGACCCGCAGCAGAGCCTCCGGGCAGCCAGGGCAGAGTGCTGCCAGGACACTTCCCCGGCTCTGCCGTGGCCTTTAGCAGCCTTTGGAGCTAGTTCAAGTAACACAGGAGCGGAGCACTGTGTTGTTTTGCCAAACAAGAGATTAAATGGAGCCAAAGGTGAAGAAACACCGCTGCACAAACAGCGCCGGGGAGCGTTTCGGCCACACGGCCAGCCGAGAGCAGCCTTGGTCGGAGCTCCACTGAGACGCAGAGCTGTGTGTCCGCTCTCCCAGGGCTGAGGGAGCGCTCCCGGGCCGCGATGGGCCCTTGCGGAGATACTGCTCTCCGTGCCACCAATGGAGGACGGCGCCTGCTGCGCTGCACAAATGCTTCTGTCGGGCACTGCTTTCCAAGCCCCCGAAGCAAAATCCCAAGGCTGGAAGCACAGGGAGGCTGCGGGGACAGCTGAAAATGTCCCACAGGCGTGGGACCTTTCCCCCCGTGCCTTTCCGCGTGGCAGCGGCTGTGAGCAGGCGAGGAGCCCCTCCGTGCCCGGCCTCCCGCGGGAGGCAGCGCGGCGCTTCTCCCCTCGGGCCGCCCGGGGCCCTCCCCGCGCCGCCGGCCCCGCCACAGCCTCCCCGCCGCCTTGGCCCCCGCCGCGGCCGAGGGGCAGGACCGCTGCGGGGACCTTCCACCCGGCCCAGCCCTGCGCACCCGACAAGTGACCGCCCTGCCTGGGCTGAGCGCAGCCGTTCCCGCTCGGGCGCTGCGCAGAGGCTGCGCCCGCCCCTGGCTGCGCGGAGCAGCGCGGGGCTCGGGCAGGGCCTGGCCGGCGGCCGGGGCCGCGCTGAGCCGGGGCCTGGGGCTGCGGTGGCCGGCGGCGGGATGGCCTTGGTGCCCTACGAGGAGGGAGGCGGCTGGACAGCGCGGCAGCTGCACAGCCCTTCGGCCACCTTCCACTTCGCCAGCCGCACCATCCGCCTCCAGCAGGACTGGCGGCGGCTGGGGGTGGCGGCCGTGGTCTGGGACGCGGTAGGTGTTCAAAAGCGCAGCTTTTCTGCAGCCGGTGGCTTCCTGAGGCTCTTGCCGAGCTTTCAGATTCACCGTAGAAATTTATTTACCGTGGAATTGTAAAGGGAAGGCCTTTAACTTTTTTTTTTTTAATGTTAGGAGAGAACATGTTAAACTGTGCTTTACCTTTCCCTCTTTCCCCATAAGAGATCCTGCAGGAATGCAAGAGAGATGCACCATCCAAACCCTGCACAGCCACTGCCCAGTACAGGAAATATTTTGGATAACTCTCACCTCTTTCTTTTCAGTGGCTGCTGATGTTAGCTTGGCATCTTTCAGAGCATAGCATAGATCCCACTGCTTGTAGCCTCCAGCAGGAGTGCTGATCGACTTTATCTTGGGGATAAGAGCCGTCCAAAACAGAGGGGTTTGTGGTGGGTCCAAGGCCACAGCACAGTCGCTCGCAGCATCACTGTAGGAACCCAAGGGCTTCCCATCGAGTTCGATTTCAGTCCACACACAAATTGCACTTTTACCTCTAGTTTAAAAGAAGAAGTGTAGCATTTTTAGCAAATTTCTCAAATGAATTGTACAGGGTTGCTGATCTTTCTGGACGTCAGCTTTGGCAGAACTTGCTGTGGGAGAGGTCCTTGTCAAGACCTATGTAACATGCTATATACAACCAGCTAGAAGTGTCACTAGTTTACTTTCCCTGTGTCCTTCCTGAGGGGATACCAGTGTTGTGCAGAAACCTTCTGAAATACCATACAAGATACTATGAAACCTTATTCTGGACTTTTGCAATACTGGGTTTATTCGCTAATATTTGACAACCCCTCAAATTTCCTTTGAGGAAATTTTTTCAGATACAACTATCGTATTTCCTTTCCAATACAACTTTTCCTTTCCAAATACAGCTCTTTCTACCCCCTGTTATGTTTGGGCATTCATGGAGCAGTCACCACATCCAAGTTGTAACCACTGTGGTTCTTTTTTCCGTTTGCCAGTAGGAGTCTTTCATAAAACACTATAAAAAACTTCCATAAAGCATAAAAAGACTACAGGTGCACACAGGAGGTGGAGAAGTGCTGAACAAAGTTTGCTGCAGACCTGAGGCACCCGACCCTTCCCATAACCTCCTCTCTCAGGTTAAACCAGAAACCCTGTGTTCAGTGGGACTGAAACCCTGTGCTTAATCTCCCCTGTCTCTTGGCTTAGGCTGTTGTTCTGTGTGCTTATCTGGAGATGGAAGGCATTGATCTCAGGGATCGGTCTGTGATTGAGCTGGGAGCTGGAACTGGATTGCTGGGAATAGTGGTCACATTACTAGGTAAGGGCTTTTTTTTTTGTTGTCTCTTTTAAAGCAAATCACAACTGCAGTAAAACTAGCTCTTTTACCTGTACAGGCCTGGTGTAGAAGTGGGCACCGAAGCTGCACGTGTGAGCCGTGGTGGTTCTCTGAGTCATCTTCCTTCCTTGTCGGACTCAGAGCCTGCTGCGGTGTTTGTTGTGGTGACGGTGCCGCTGCAGTTTACTTTATGGCGGGACCCTGTTGAGGCTGCCGCCTGTTGCCATGGCAGGCAGCTCTGCAGCACTCAGCTCTGCAGCTATTCCCCGCAGGGAGCAGGAGCTGTGCTTCCCGACTTCCACTTGTCCTCCGATGCAGATAAAGCTACAGACAGAAACCACTCTCCGAGCTCGCATAAGCCTTTCATTAGCCTGTCTTGCAGACAGGGCATAGGGAAATGAAGTGATTTGCTGCTGATCTGTCTGTGGCTGAAGCAGGAACTGGGTACTGTGTTAAATTTGTGCAATCTTTCCCAGGTTAACTTTGTAATTCGAAGCTCTAGTGGCTGTGAAAGGTGCCTGTTGAAATCATAGAAACAAAACAATTTGACAAAATACAGGCTTTTGTCTGACCTGTGAGAGAGGCTGTCTAGCTGCCTCTCTCTTACAGAAAAATACGGAATTGGAGCAGGTTAATTGTAACACCCCCTGTAATTTGTTCTTTTGTTGCATATGGAAAGGCCAAAAGTAACTCCTTGACTTCCATGCATTAAGAAAAATCACCAGGAAAGATGTTTTTTTTCCCTACCCAACTTAATCTTCACGTAGAATACACTTTATATTCTTAAGTGAATGATGAAGGGTAGGATGTCTGTAGACAGGGGGGTTTTTGCTTATTTTGTTCTTTTATTTGTTTGTTTTTAATCAGGCAGCTCAGGGGAGCTGTTAATGTTTAACAGGAGCTAAGGAGCCTGCTGGATTTAGAGCATTGTGTTCCTCTTGCTGCATTGAGGGATGTGGATTGTGAGTGTGAGCCATGGCCTCCTGTCCCCCTTAGGTGCCCGTGTCACCATCACAGACAGGGCAGCAGCGCTGGAGCTCCTGGAGTCAAATGTGCAGGCAAACTTACCCCCTGAACTGCGTCCCAGAGCGGTGGTGAAGGAGCTGACATGGGGAAAAGACCTGGATAACTTCTCTCCAGGAGCATTTGACTTAATCCTGGGTGCAGACATCGTTTATCTGGAAGAAACATTTGCAGAGCTGCTTCAGACGCTGGAGCACCTGTGCTCGGAGCGAACGGTGATTCTCCTTTCCTGCCGCATCCGCTACGAGCGGGACCTCAAGTTCCTGAAGATGCTGAGACAGCGTTTCTCCGTGTCTGAGGTCCACTATGATTCCAGTAAGGATGTTCATATCTACAAAGCACAGAGGGGGAGTCGCAAGGATGACTTTTGACTCTCTGCTTTGTTAATAAGCCACTGATGATGTTCAATTCTCCCCTTTGTTTCTACTGAATACACTTGTTCCTAAGCATGAAGTTGCAGTTGTGTTATTTCACTGGCTTCTTGTTCTGATGGTCTTGTCTGATCACTGGGTCTGATACAGCAAGGATTGTACTTCTGCATATTGAACCTCTGCTTCATATCTGAATAGTGTCATATAGGGTGTTCCACTGTTTTTTTATCAAATGTAATTTTTGAAGCAGATTCAAGTTGCAGAAACCTCCAGCATCAAAATTGTTATATCAAAAGGTCTGTTGTCTGAAACCAAACCACATTTAACTACTGGGGAAACTTAAAGAGATTACAATGCTTTTTTTTCCCCTTTATCACTTCCTTAACTCTAGAAAAGTAGGAGAGTGGATGAAACAAAAGCTAATGCTCCAGCTCTAAATGCTTTAACTCTTCAGGACTTCTGCATCTTAGCAGTTTGTGGTAGAAGAAACCACTTAAAAGGCAAAGAGAACCAAAGGCAGATGCTATAAAGGTGTTCTTTTGCTGTCACTTCTACTTTGAGGAGGCACAGTGAAACAAAGAACAAAATCTGGAGGGGCACTGGAAACAGGGATTGCCAAATAAGCCAGCTTAGAAATCAGTGTTATTTTTATCTGATTTGCAAGTGAGTGGGCTACACCTGCAGTACTGAAGCAGTTGCGGTTTCTGAGTTGTCCCTAACAAGTCTGCCTCACACAGATTGAGGCTCCTTGGAGGAGATACACGTGCACATGTGCTGCTGGGAAAGTGCAGCAAGGAAACTCAAGCTGTTCTTAAAATATCAAATCAGCCCTTGACTCTCAAATCACCACTAGTAATGTTCTACTTTGTGCTTTTATTCTTGCTCCCTCTGTCTCTGAGAGCTGTTACTCAGGTCAGGAGGTGCTCTGTGCAGTCTTTGCAGCAGGGGAAGTACTCTTGCATTACTTGGGACCTTGGGGCAGCAGCTAGGTTTGTGTGCTTTCAGTGCACAGCGGTAGTTAAGACACTGCTCCGAGTAACAGATTTCATACCTTGAGCTTGTAAAACACATCTGTGTGTTTATCCCACAAGATCTGGGAATCCATCTCACACCAGCAGCAGACTTCCTTCTCTTTCTAGTGGTGGAAGAATGAAATTGATGAAAACAATGGGCAAACAGAAGACAGCTACACCTCTAAACGCAGGAATTGCTTTACTACCCTTTTTTGTTGTGTGTGGATGTGGAACTATTTTTGCTTTAAACTTAAACTCAAAAAGCCTCAGGTCAGGCTCAGACTTTGAGCATGTGCCTGTGTTTGGCACTGGCAACAGCAAACAGCTTTGCAGAACACAGCAGCAGCTGCTTTGGGCCATGGACATTTTGGAAGTTTTGGTCACTTTTGCTCCCATCACACTTCCTGGTCGGTGGTCCAGAAGTGCTGTGCTGACTGTAATGTGGAAATGACACATTTATCATTAAGGTTTGTGTTTCATCCCTGGCACATCTCTTGCATGTTTTCAGCGAAGTTCCTTGCTTGGCTTCGGACCCTGTCTGGATTTGCCGCTCTGGAACACTTGCTGTAACAGTATCCTCAGGAGCCACATGGTGTCACTAAAACAGTGCTTAGGCAGCTGGCTGGGAATTCGCAGCCATGAAACTGGAGTTGGAGTCAGTTTGGGAGAAGGAAGACAGCACCTTTAGTTGGAAACAGATCATGAGATCTCATGTGTCAGGTGTAGCTCCTTCTGTCCTATCCGCTGGGTGAGCAATGGTTGAAAAGAATTATGAGCTCTCCCCTCTCTGTCTGGCTCTAGTTTTTGGAGTGTGGCTGTAAGTTCTCACCTCTCCTCTTCCTTTTCCTCCCCACTGGTGTATCCTTGTCTCCAAACTCATCTGGGAGTAGGCATTAGGCTCATGTGTATCTCAGGCCCCCCTTGGGCTGGAGCTGGAAGAAAGCAGTGTGCTGGTGCCTGGGCTCGTGAGTGCCCAGGGGAACTTTTCTGTGGGAAAAGCCTGGCAGTGCTCGGCCCTTGCAAGAGGCTGCAGCTTGCAGCACTGACAGCCATAGCAGCTTGCACTGTTGCCATAGCAGGAACAGGCTAAAAATTCTGTTTGAATAGCACAGAATAAAGCACAGAATAAAGGCTGGTGCAGCGACCCGCACACTTCTAAGAAGGGGGTTTTGTCCCAGACCTCGCTTTGACGATATTAAACAGTTTTGTACTTTTAAACCAATGCAGTTTAATTCCATCTAATTGTTAAGTTTTCAGTGTCAGATTTCCCACTGCTGCTGTAACAGCCCACAGCCATCCTGCCAGGGCAGACATGTGCTAGTGGAGACCAGGCTTGGCTTCTTTAGCCGTGCTGCTGTTACACAGCAGCTGCATGCACACCCAAGGGAGCGCGCCTGAAGGCTGCAGTGATGCTACTGCCCATAAATAACAGGAGAAGAGCACGAGATGGCACTGGCAGCTCAGGTGAGTGCCTTGCCCCTGGCCTGCGGAACTCTTGGTGGCCCCACCCCAGCCCAGCAAGTGGCACCTCTCCAGGGGACACCTTCTCCTCTGACTGCTACTGGGGTGCATGTCCTGTTAGACTTAGCAGACCAGCTCCAGGAATACTGCAGTTAGGCCACAACCATGTGCATGTCAGTTGTGGTTGCATTTAAAGCTACAGCGTTTAGGAGCAGGCATCAAGCGTGAGAATGCAGCTCAGCTGCAACCCACAGTCCATCCCCCCTGGGCAGTGCTGACACCCACGTGCACCAGGCAGGGAGTGCTGCCTTCTGTTGTCCCAGGATGGCTTCCCAAGTGTTCTGTATTTCCATGCACTTACCTTCAGGGAGAGGTCAGGAGTGAGTCAGGCCACAAGTGAATCCCGCCAGGCGTGCAGGACAAGCAGCAGAGGTGTAAGTGCTGGTGAGGGAGCACAGGGAGCAGCCCTGTGCAGTGACACCTGCAGACTCGGGTGTCCCAACCCACGGGTCCCACAGGAGCTCCTGCTCTGTATGAGATGGTGCATGACAACAGCTGCTGCCAGCAGCTGTTTAGCAATTACACCAACACCCTGCCCAAGCACCTTCTGTCACCCTGCTCATCCCAGCACTACAGAATCCCACTCCTTTGGGTGGTTCCATTGCACTGATCCTGTTTTGTAACAGGTGATCTGAGCTCATCTGTAGGACGTGGTTGGCATACATCCCTTAGCAGTGGGGCGATGCACAAATAAGTCTCCTGAGAAATTCACTCGCTCTAGGGAGTGGGTCCAAGCCCCAGGGGAGTGACCAGGTGAGACACAACCATGCTGTGACACTGAGAAACCATCCCTGAAACACGTGCAAGAGAACAAGCTTTTTGTGAAATGTCACTGCAGCCAAGGTAATGTTTGATTGATATTAAGATACATAGTTGACTACACAGGGATCTGTGTTACCCAGTTCTTTTCAGTGCAAAATTCAAGCCAAACTGCATTTTTATCTCGGGGACTAACCCTGTTTGGGATTCTCTCTCATTACTGTAGATTTTTCTGAGCAAGAACGTGAATGGCATTATAAAAACTAGAAAATCCCAGCTGAAATGAGCTGACCTTACTGCTTCCCCTTGATTTCACTGGAGGTGTGTTTACCTCAGAGCTGAATTTGTTCTCCTGGCTTCCATCCCAGTGTTTGGATCCAGCCTAGCAGATTACATAATAGGGCTGCGATCCTTGCAGTGTTTGCTGCCTTCTGTTTCTGTTCTGTTCTAAAGACCAGTGGTACACAGTTCACAGGAATGCCTAAAAGTGAGACATGCAGCATATTTAAACTGTGAAAGGCATAAGCCTTTCAAACATTATTGAACAACAGAACTGCCACCAGAATAGGTACTGGAAAACAGGTTTAAAAATATCAGGAGGAAGAGAAACTTTGTTTTTCAGGACTTAACCTCTAACAAATTCTAACTCTTAATTCAATTAAGATTAAAAAAAGCCTTCTCTTTGGGGAGAATACTTTATGAATACTGAGGGCAGGACACAAATTGAGATGATACCACAGACTGCTCAAAATACACCTTTTCCCATATTCTTCTAGCTGCCATTTGCCACTAAATTAAATTAGTGTAAATGGAACACCCTGCTCAAAAAAGAGACTTTGTAGAGTTTTTTTAAAGCATGTTTATGTGACTGCACATAAATGTTTGTGTAAAAAGGGAGTTATGACAGTTTATACCACAAAGGTTACAGTAAGAAAAAGCACTTCTTTATGACAATAATTCACAAATTCACAAGAATCACTTTAATATACAAAGCAATTACTACCATTCTGAAACACAAAGCAGCTAATATGTACATAGTGTTAATAAAATGCATTATAACCCAGTACAATTCTTTTTAAACACAGATAAAGCACAAAAAAAAAAAAAAAAAAAAAGAAAAAAAAAGAAAAAAAAAAAGAAAAAAAAAGAACACAACAGGGATGTTTCTAGATTTCTGGGGAGATGTAAAAAAGCCTTTATTTTCCCCCAATGATGGATTTTCATTTAATCTTTTAATTTCCACAAGTACGTGGGAGTCAAGCTCAAATACCCTGTTCTGTGCTGACATGGTTTGGGTAAAGAATCAGAAATGCAGATGAGGTGAACATACTCTTTCCAGCTTACACTACAAAGGGAGAATAATAACCCTTGCTCTGGAAGCTTCCCTGAAAAACATTGTTTCAAAACAATTCAAATTATAAATCCAGAGTAGAAACAACTCATTTCTGAAGTGAATGACCAATCTGTGGAAAAAAAGTCAGTGGAGGGGCTGGCTGCCAACTAGCACCTCTTCTTGTCCTGTTCCCATCCCAAGAAGTCCATTATAAGCAGCACAGTTTCAAATCTCATAAAAACTTGAAGTTGTAGAACGTTTTAAAATTAACGTTTTAATATAAATAAATGTAATTAAACACACAAAAAATGGAGTGGCACCTGGATAAAAACACAACTTGTGGAGAGCACCCGAACATCCTTAGTTCTTAAGAGTGGCCGTTTCCAGAGAAGCAACTGGCTCAAGGCGTGCCATTCCCATGCTCTCACTCAGCTATCCCCTAATTTAGAGGAATATGCAGCTGAGGCTGAGTGAACTGCTCGAGTCCTGAGTGCAGTGAATGCTCAGCTTATGGAGTGTGCCAGCCATGGGTCACTGCAGCCTGTCCCTGGCCCTTTCCCTGCCAGCACACAGCTCCCGAGGACAGCTGACTGCTCCTGCCTCTCCTGCTGAAAGCCAGCCCTGAACTCACCGCAGAGCAAGTCACAAAGCTGCACCTGCAGTGCCACGCAGCAAACAGGTCACTCTTCAGTTTGTGCTATGCCAACTAGCCCAAGCACATCTCTCTGCAGGCCACAGCTTAAATACATTTTAAAAACACATTCCAAGGCAAAACACTTGAAATGCAAACGCTCTTTACACCACCTGGATCTGGTCCCTTTTCCCCAAAGATTCACACACTTAAGTCTATCTATCCACAGACCTGAACCTGTCACAAGCACACAGAAGGTGGATTTCAGCACCCTCTCTTCACCAGTCTGGCTCCTTCCAGACCAACTGAGCTTCAGGATACATTCAGGCTTTTGTAAAATCAGTGTCTTTTACAACTAGCAAATTACACAGCTCAGAAAAATGAGTTCCCAGGCAGTCAACAGAGAACCATCAATGTACTGTATGCTTTTTAACACCTGCTCACAATGACAGACTTCAGGGTTAAATTATCATCATTCCTGCTAAAGAAAGGTGGTTGTGCTGTGCTTTTCTTTTCAAGCAAGGTGGCACACTGTCAATGTACCTTTACTTCCTGGTGTCAAATTACTGGAAAGCCTTTCGATTTATTTTCTTGGAATGCAGCTTGTAAAATCCGCAGACAAATAGCAAATCAACAAAAGGGGAATAAAGTGGCTGAAAAATAGTTCAGCTTTCCTTCCAAATTAACCTCCCTTTCCCACAGGGGATCACTGAACTAGTTCTACTCTAAAAATAATTTCACATCCATCCTCTACATACTGCTCCAGACACCACAAGCTTGATTGTTGCCCCTTCAGCTCCCCTGCCCTTCTGAAGCAATGCCTGCTGGGCACCAGGTGCTGATCTGCAAGTTCAATTAGCCAAGGAGTCAGCTGCTGTGGAGGAGTGAATTGTGTGCAGGCAGCAGGATCACAACTATTATGCCAGAAATCTTCTCAAGCAAATCAAATTTATCTTAATTTTTTTTCCTCTGTTTGTTGTTTTTTTTTTTTTTTTTCTTTAAAAGTGCACATTTTAATTAAACATTTACGAAGAACATAGTGTAACAAAAATAAATACATGACCTTTTGGTTAGATCATTGGCAAATGTTACGTCACTAACCAGGCTCCAGGGTAAAAAAATTACAATAAAAACAAGGTCTTAGAAAATCGATTAAATCCTCTATGAACTGTCATAGATTTGCAACCACTGATATCAAACTTGCTTTGATGGGTGGACTTGTCTTTAAACCACAAAAAACAGTCTGCCATAAATGAAAAAACAAAATAAAAAAGCGGGTGCCAGTTTTCACTAACAGATGACTAGTTGCTGCTGCAGTTTACTGGAAGCCCAGATTTAAAAAAAGCCACCTGTGGTACAAATTTAGGTCAGAAACTATCAGGGCTGTTTTTCCTTATTAAATCTTTTTTTTTTTTCCTGAGCCTCTTAATGATTCCAAACACCCCACCAATTTTCTGACCAATGTACACGTACCAGAGAAGACAGTGATCTCCAATGCAAATGCCAACTCCAGGCTAGCCAGAACTGCAGGTGTCTGAGCAGTCCTGACAAGCACAACAGGCTAAAATTGTGCTTTCGGATACAAGCAACGGTGCCGGCAACTACCCAGTGCTGGTGAAATTGCTGCCTAAGGAAGAATGCATCACCACTACCCCAGGAGGAAAACAGAAGTCTTACCAGTGGTTCCTTTAGAAAATAACACCTTAACAACCTTTCCAAATGTTTTGCCTTTGATATATAGCTGCCAAAGAGAAAAAGCACAGAAGTGAATTACTCTGGGTGGAGGTGGCTGTAAAACAACTGTTTACATAATCTCAAAAATCTTCATCAATAAAAAACAAACTTCACAAAAGCCATTAAAGATGAAATAAAATTCTTGAAAATGGGTAACTGAGAGACAGCACAAAACAAATCAGTAATTAAGAGCTAGAATAACGCAGCCCAGAGCTACTGGGGTGAGGGGAAGCTTTCAGACACACACACACACACACACACACACACATCCACACACACCCAGACACACAGAAAAGTAAAAATTCTTTTTCTGACCTCCATATACTATAATACTCAGCATTCCTGACTTAAAAGCTCTCAGAGCTGTAGATTATATACTGTGTGTATATATATATATATGTACATATATTATACATATGTATTTTCCAAGAATATCTAAATTAAAAGAGCACCTTTGACAATATCTTAACTGCCTGATTGGTGCTGTTGTTTTGCAAAATAATGACATTACAAAAATTATATTTCAAACCAATTCTTGTTTATTATGAACGTAACGGATCTAGCCCTTTCTAACCCTCTCTTCAGGTCAAAGAGTCTATCAGGTCTTGAAAACTCACAACCGTGAGATATAAAACTAATCCTCCCTCCCCCTTGTCAGCATCATTTCCATCCTACTTCCAAATGGCCTTAGTTAATAGAAGCTTATCACCCCAACCTCAGTACTTGGTAAATAACATAGGAACGGATTCCTGTGTCGTATTCTTTCCCTTTTTGGGTCAATAGGAATAGTAAAGCATGTATGGGTAGCCTAGCCAGCCCTATACTTGGTCTAATACATTTTTTATTATTGTAATCTATAACTTTCATTAAATAAATTTGTGTCCCATAATCCTCAGTGCAGCATAAATAAAAATAAAGATTCTTGCAGACCCCTATGTGCTCTGAATTACATTCCTTTTCTTAGTGGAACTTTATTTGCTAATGAAGTCTAGGCTAAAACCACTACAGGCCACTTGCAGACCACACACAGACAAACGGGTAACACAGTTCTCCTCTCACTGCCACACAAGTTTGCACAGTGGATTAGGAGAACCCCATCTGGGCACTGTTTTAGGCTCCCATGCCCATTCAGCCCCCAGGCTTTGTGCCCAGCGATTATCAGCAAGCTCTGGACGGTGTTCATTACCCACTAGACACAGCTCTCAGAGCCCAGCTTGCCTTGTTCAGGGTCACTGCAAAACCACATTTTTTGCAAACAGATGTCCTACAAAAGAAACAGCCTTAATGTGGGCATATGCAGCCTTTTCTGTGTTCCTCAAAGCTGGAGGAACCATTCCCTGTAATTGCAAATGAGGCCACCATGAGCTTCATGCTTTACAAGAATGACTCCTGTATTATCAACATTTCTACTTCAGTACTCGTTCTGGAAAACGTAACCGTTTTATGTGTTTGTATTCGCTGATTTTAACGATCAGATAGTTTCTATAAAAGCACTGCTGAGAACTTAGGGTCTTCTTTACATTTGCACTGCTAAACTAATAGATTCATCTCCCATTAAATAAAACCACAAAAATCAACTCTCTATGGCAGATAAAAATAGACCATTTATAAACACCCACAAAACTTGTGAATTATTTCATATTTCTGATGCTTATGTTCTTTTCTTGAAATACAAGTGTAATTTCAAATTCCTGATAACTCTAGATGTAACAATAATGCTGTAAGTTTAACCCTGCTCCTTTTAAATTAAGTCTCTTGGAAACTGAATGCCCTCTCAAATGAGAAATCTAGAACTTTTAATACTGCTTAGGTGTTTGAGACTCAACTGCCCAGAGTCTTCCAAGTATTTTCCTTACAACATCACACTGATTGTATAATCTTTTAGAAGCCTGTGTGTGAAATTTATCTTAAAAAGATATAGAGTGAATGGGAAAAAAATATTAGCTAATACTCTGCTAGGCAAGGCATTAGTCTAGACCACAGCCTTATCCACACGTTTCTATACATAAAAGTTTGACCAGAAGCCCAAAGTAAACTTACTCCATCAAATGACCCACGTTAACACAGTGAGAGACTGGCTTCAGAGGGCCAGTACACAAACTGCACATGATTCTTTTGGACACATTCTTTTTGACAACTTCTTGATGTTCTTTTTTGGTTTCTTTTGAGCATGATTCTTTTAAAGTCCTAATGCTTAGTACAGAGTTTTTTTTAAAATATGAACTACCTTTTTTAACATCATATGTCTGGGAAAGACCACAGTTCCTCAGTGCACAGAAAAAAACCCGATCTTGCAAACATCTGAGGCACGTAAGTAATTTTAGTTGCAGGAATAATCTGACCCTTTCCATGAAAAAATACCCCAAATAAATCAAGAGTTTAGCTAATCTGGTCAGGTTCAAATAATCAGTATTTTCCCTTTCAAAGCAGGAGTTGGAATATTTGTGTTTGAAGTCCTCTTTAATATTTGAGGTTGCCCTAGTAGTTGTCATACTACAACTTAATTTATGTATAGAAGGCAGCCTCAAAGTTCAAAAAAGAATTTAGCAAACCAGGCTGATATTTCTATCGAGTACAATAATTTCCATTGCATAAGACAGTGGTAGGGAAATAAAAACAACTTCATTGCTTGAGAGGACTTGGGACACAGACCATACTGTCTTCAGGGAGTACTTAAGTGGAATTGGCTATGCTTCAACTGCTTAGTTGTTCTGCATACAAATAGGTAGTGCTTCAATGTGTTACCCCTGTTTACTATGTGACTGTTTACAGAACATGACAATTGCATCTTTTTAAAAAAATTTCTTTCCCATCCAAATATAATTTCCCAACCTATATCCTATGAAATTTGTGTCTGTTTTCTGTGCATTCAGAACGCTGAACGCATTTGCACACATAAGCTACGAGAATCAACAACTGACCAGTGAAGCTCATTTCAATGCATTTGTTTCTGAAGTGTGGAGAAGGTTTTACTAGTCCAGGAGGGCTTAATACAGATTGCAGATGAAACCCCCTCCTGGGCTAGTCTGAAAAGGTCTGTTATCTCCACCCCAAGAAGGTGACAGTGAAGCGCCCCTCTGGCGCGCTGCTCGGCACGAACGTGTGACACCTCCGTGGCAACCACTGCTTCTTCACCGCAGCATGCATGCTCCACCTATCGGCCCACCGTTCTCTGGACCAAGAGGCTGGGGTGCCTCTGTCTCTAAGGCAATGGAAAGAGCTCAGCACAAATTCTTGACATCTTTACAAAAGGACCCTCCCCACAGTAACTCCCCAAGTGACCACTGTTACTCCTTGAAGAGGATCGGGAGACGAGAGAGAAGCCTGTTCTTCTTCACGCTGAGATTGATGATGAAATTCATCTTGTAAGGGGAGAAGTGGAGGCAAGTACTTGAACATTCACAGTTTGATGCAAAGCACAGATGAAGTATATTCTGTAGTTGCTTCAGGCAGTTTTGCGCATAGAAAAAAAGAAATGTTTAGAAAATAAAAAGTTTACTTTGTCTTTCTGGGTATAGCCAGAACCAGTCTCTATCCCACCTGGACAAGTGAAAATGAGAATCCAAAATTAATCTGATTTGTGGCAGTAAAGGTCCTTAAGTGCTTTCAACTCCTCAATCAGTGTCTTGTTTTGGTTTTCAAGCACAGCCACTCGATTTTCTAGACATTTCACATACTCCTTTTTCTTCCTGCGACATTCACGTGCTGCCTCTCTGCAAAGCAAAAAAGGCCATTCAAATCCAGAACAATCATTTGCAGACATGGGCTACCTAACTGCTTTCAGGCAAACCTTTACTAGTACTGCCATTTTCAGAATATGGAGGTATTGCTAAGAAATGCAAGCGAGGAAAAAACACTGAGCTCATAACAACTGCTCCTCACAAATCACACACACTCAAGATCCACACATCATTTCAACACAGAGATCCCAGTAAGACAGCACCAGTAAAATTATTATTATTATTATTATTATTATTATTAATTTTGTGAGCAAAGGATCCAGTGATAAAATTTTGTTTGCAGGATTCACATTGGAGCCTTTAGGCTGAGTAAAATGCTGCTGCAATAATTTGACTTTATTATCGTCTATTATTCTTTTTACACTCTTTAACATTTCCCTTTGCTGCAGTCCAACAAGATGATCAGCTGGTGTAAAAAAGTGCTGTATTTAGAGCATTCATGTATTTGCTCTTGAGCAATGCTTTCATTCTAATAATGATGTCTGCATCACTGCACTGATACTATTAATGACTCAAATAAAAATGAAACACAAAAGATGTCACAAAAGAAACAGTAGGAACCAATTCTTTAGTCCCTGTCAGCTATGCCAAAAACAGACCTCAAGATAGTCAAACTTCTAAGTCTTGCTTGTAAAGAGTGAGCTGCCTGTAGGTAACTTGGTAACATACCAAGAACACCAGTGAAAAATAGCAGAAGGTATTAATGTGCTGCTGAGCATCCTGAAGGCAGGAACACCAAGGCAGGAATACCCTGCACAGCAATATAATGGCACCAACGTGCAAAGGAAGCACAAGGCTAAATGCCACGGGCAGATGGGAGCCCAGGCAGAGGGCTCTCCTCCTGCAGTGCCACTTGTCCAAGCAGCACTCTGCAGACACAGGGAAATAAACACTTATTTGCCCTGAACCTTTAGGTGCAAAGCAGAACAGCTTCAAAAATAAGAGCCTGTGCACCCTTTCACTGCAAACACTACACAGACTGGTGAGAGAGTCAGTCTTCTGGGAAATGAGAGGACAAATCAGAACCCAGTTCCTCCCCTTATTAGATAAATAGGAGCTGTAAAAACAGAATGCATTCCAGGACCTAACTGATAAGAAGCCTCTAAAGTAATTTCTGAAATTCAGCTCCACAAATGAGACACGATGAAGAAACCATAGCCTGTAAGCCCTGAAAGGACTCAGCTATCCATTTGTCACTCCCACAAATACAATTTCACATGCCTGCAGTGCTTCAGTAAACCATCTGTAACATTTAGAATTGAAGTAATTTTGGGCTGTTACCAAAAGATTAAGTACTAGGGGATGAGGAAGTGCCTCCCAGTGCAAACTACTAACAAGTCTCCTTGGGTGACAACATTTTCTTTCTGTGATTTTTTTCCCCCCTTAGGCTGTATATATTAAGCTACCTCAAGTCTGTGCTAATGTGTGCTAGTTGTTCATTATGAACAGCCAGAGTTTTACTGAATTACAACAGAGCTTTAAAAATGTAAAATTTATAAAGAAAATTTGCACAATAATATCTATGAATATTTACACTATAATCCTCCAGTAAGTACCACCTTACCATCTGCCTCTCTGTCCTTTTTCCCCACTTTGTTATGGAGCTTAGATTTGCAAATATCTATTAAGCAGACAGGCTAAAAGCACCACATGCAACATGATACTGTTGCAAAAGCTGTCAATTTAACTCAAGTGGAGTAATTCCCCATTGTTTTTCTTGGCTTTCACAAACACAAAAGCTTTCTTTTACTGGAATAAGACTGATGACTAAATGAGGGTATTCTGTGATCCTAATTATTTTTTTTTTTCAAATGCAGAGCCTGAAAGAGTGATATCCACTATTCACTGGTATGAGAAAACTATATAAAAAGGGAAATGGGTGACATTCTATACAAAAACCTTTTAAAAAAGTGACCTCTGCTGTTCAGCATTATTTACTTCATTAAAGCCCCTTGTATAAGCACCAGGTCTGCTCAAATAAGTTTCCATTTTGTTCACAGCACAGCAACCTACAGAAGATAAATGAACCTGCACAACATCAGTTTTTTCAGGCTGACAGATGAAGTTAACAAGGCTTTCAGGGGGCTTCCCCTGCTCAGAAGGGTGGGAAGCACTGGGCTCTCAGTGTCACAGTGGAACACACAGGCTCTGATCTGTGGCCTGTGGGTAAAAGTTCAAGCTTGGTGTGATGGGCCAGTTCAGGCCCACGCCTTCCCACTCCCACAGCAACACACTTCAGGAGCATCCTGCTCAACTTCTCCCTACAGCTCCCTTCCTTTGCTACTTCCACCCACTCCCACCTCTAAGCTTAGCTGTTCCTCCTCACACACTGGATCCCACAGGACCAAGTCTTTACCTTTCTTTTAGCCCCTCTGCTGCCACTTCTGGCTCCACAGGACTTCAATCAAAGGAAGAGCTGCTCATTTAGCCTTTGCTTGAGCCCTTCTGCCCCTGGAGGGGAAAACCCAAAGCGGCTAAAAGAACAAGTGAGACAATCAAGAAAGTACTCACAAGGAGCACACGTGGGCCAGCAGCCAGGCTAAGGGAGAGTATCCAGCCAAGTAAACCACATGAATGTAGTAACTCAAAAAAAGCAACTCATCTTGGTGTTTGTAGATCTGCAGTCATCTCACCAATTACTTTTTCCTTACTGCAACAACCAAATTCACACACCTCACAGAATGAGTCTGACTCTTTACTCGAGGTTTCACAGTCGCACCACACAGCACTAGTAGATGTGCATTTCTGCTTTGCATCTTTAAATAAAGGCAAATTCTTCAAAAAGCATTTCATAACATGGCTAAGAAAGACCAGCACTCTGAGCACTCGACACTCTAGGCCCGTGCAGAGCTGGCTGGGCAGCAGCAGTGATGTGCATGTACGTGCCTGTTCTTCATCAGCCGCACTTCCCTCTTCCGCGCGGCCTCCTCTGCCGGCTGCGTGGGGAGCGCTGGGGACGACGCCATGACCACTCCTGGTGCAATGGTGCTGGTCGGGGCCGTGCGGATCTGGTAGGTCTGCACGTCTCCTGAGGCAGCTGCAGGGACACACGGGAACGTGACATCAGTCTGGTGACAGCGCTGTCACACGTGCTGTGCAGAGCACCCACTCATCTCTCTAACCTGTCCTCTCCCGAGCACAGCTCGCTCTGTGACCCAGCCGTCTGGGCCACAGCTCAGGAGGGACGGCCATCATCTGGGTCACCACTGCCACCTCAGGCTCAGTTTATTCATGTGTGCAATGTTTTGGGCATGCCTGCTGAAGAAGTCTTCACTTGTGCTTGGTAACTTGATTTGTCTTGCAGTATAGCTGTGCTTCTTTCTCCCTTATTATATTTTTTTGTACTGCTCTGTTTTTTGGGCAATTTCAGCATTTCTAGAGAAGGATGGGGGTCACTATTTCTAGCTATGCTCCAAATGTTTGTCTGGAAAAGGAGGTGTAAGTAACTGCAGGTGTAAGTATCTAACATAGAAAAAAAGCAGTGAAAATGTAGCATTTACTCCCACAAGAGATGGACAGTGCATTCTGTTGCTTCTCTAGAATGAGCAAGGTCTTGGCTTTCTTTTACTTCATTAATTTTAATCTTAGGAGTGTGTTAATTTTGCCTGAGCTCATAATAAACCACAATACCACCTAAAGAAATCATATGTCCTTAAGAACACAAAAACCCAAAGATCAATGCAACAACAGCACTCTTCTCTGCTATGCATTTTTACTGATGCCTGGTAAACTCTTCACTGGATAACTTTCTCATCAACTACTTTACACTCATAGAAGCAGGGGTGCACTTCTGTTATTTTCAATAAAATATCTGTAATACTCCTAAATTTTTAATAAACCAAAGTATGTATTTTGATACAATAGGTCCCCACAACTTACTCTAAGTGAAAGTAGCTCTGCCAAGCTGAGAGCCAGACCAAATGATCACTTAAGGCACTCTCCTAAATTGTTCCATGATTCCAAGACTCACCAATTGAGTCACTCACTCAGTGACTAGTTAAAGAGTCACAGTAGGAAGAAATTATGACTTGCAATTGAAAAAAGGGAAAAATTACTAATAAATTAAAGTGTCCCTCTAGAAAGAATCAAACATACCTCTCTCCTGTCTTTAATGCTTGCTTGAAATTTCCTATTGTTGCACATACAGAGAACTCAGAACTCTAAAGTGATATTAGTTTTTGCAGAACATATAAAAAAAATCGTGTGGACAAAATGCAGCAAATACGGCATGGAAAAGCAAAAATAAATATATTAAACCTCAAATATCCACAGTTTTACCAATCTAAAGGGAAAGGCTTAAAAAATATGACAAACAGCTTTGTCCAGAATCTCAGTAATTTTATGTACTTATCTGTGCCAAAGCTGTTAATTCTGCTTCCTGACACATTTGAAGGAGTCAGGCTGGCAACTTATATCTGCACAGAGAAAATGCTACACAGAATGAGTGGCTGTGAGGTTTCTCACCTTGTACAACAACTTGGTTGCTGGGTACAAGTATCTGCTGTCCGTCTGTGGTCTGTGCATATTGTAAAATGGTGGTGCCAGGTTGGGTTGCAGCTGCATTGGTCATTGTCAACGTCTGGAGACCTTGTACTCCATCTGTGCCATTGTTAGACAACTGTATTGCTCCTCCTTGGGTGATGGCAACTGCAGACAAAAAAAATCAACCCAGCATTTAAGACACTAATTCACTCATTAACTTACAGTATTAAACCTAGGTGTGGAAGAATATTGATCTAAGCTAAATCATTTGAACCCTTACACACCCCCAAATCAGACACATGGCTTCAAGGTACATGCAAGAAATCATCCTTTGAAAGGTAAGTTTTCAAATGTTTGTGAGGGCCAAAACCCACAGCTAAAATACAAATTACTTTCTCTAATAAAACAGAATTACATGGAAGAGCTACAATCCAACCCCAGGGAATACTTTTTAATTTGTTAAGATTTTCTTCTTGGTTGGTTTAGGTATTTTTCTCAGTCCTTAGTTTTTCTTCTCACCTGAAATTCCTCCCATCTTCTGTGCTTTATACCCTTCAGTCTCCTCTGCTGCTAGTGCTATCCATCTTGTGTTTCACTTTCTTCTTGATTTGGCATTTTATTTTCCTTCTGATTGTGTCCCCCCTTCTCTACAACTTCCTGAGACCCTTACTAGCTGTTTTACCATTCATAAAGGTACAGTTTGGTTCAGGCAGTCTTAACTTTGCTGTTTTTTCCCTTTCTTTCCCTCAATCCTGTCATGCAGGTATACTGGGGCACCACCCCTTTTGTGACTCACAGAATTCCACTGTGTTCCTGTATACAGACACACCAAAATGTCAAGTGTCTGCACACGCAGTTATTGTACAGGTATAACAGGAATCAGAATTAACCACATCCATTTCAATAAAATTGAGCAGGATACAAAGCAAAGGGGTTAAGGAGTAAACAGAGATACAAAATTTTAAAGAGATTTTGAGAGACAGATGTAAACAAGTAGTTCTTTCTCCCTTCTGCATGTGTTGTATGTGTCTCCTACTGTATGGTTAGTGTGAGACTGCATGTGTCTTATCTTTAAGGCCATATCCTCAATCATTCTTCAAGTGAAAACACTGTATCTATAAAATCTAACATAGAAAACACAGAAACATGTACTTATGACATATATTAAGGTTGTCAACGACCTTATTTTTTCAGGACTTTCTAAAAATGTAATTGCAGACCGTAATGTTTTTTTCTAATGATGAGGTTACAGAATTGTGAACAAGTATTAATGATCTGCCAAGAAAAAAAAAAAGAAACTTCTGAATTCCGCCATCTAGCTCCTGAAGTGAAGAAGTTTATAATAGCCTTATGGTTAGTTCCTGTTTTGCCTCAGGATGCATGAGCTGCACCAAGTGGCAAGCAGTCCCAGAATGTTAATCGAGCCTTTCAAACACTTACAATAGAAATGTGTTCAAATGGTTAACAGTCAAAATAAAGTAATCTTTTTTTCACCTCCTGCTTTGTCCTAGTCCAAACAACAGTTACAGAAATAATAAGTTCTTCATCTTCTCATCCCCACTTACTAGCACCACTGAGAAATTCAGACTACATACTGTACTGCCCACTGCTGGTTTGGTAAATGGGAGTTGGCACCGTAACAGTGGCGATGGCAGGTGCTGCTGTTTCCTCTTCAGACTTTTCTTCTTCGATCCTTGGCACTCCTGGGGCGTCTGAGGACAAGTCATTCAAAATTTTTCTGGCAAAGACAGTGTGTTGTAGAGATTTTAATAAAAACTGGGGGAGAAAAATAGTCTATCTGATACACAACGCTGGGGAAAAATGTGAAGTGCAGGAAGCTAGCAAGGAAGATATGAGTGGAGAATGAAAACCACACACTATCTTCAAACTCTTATTGGAGAGGCTTGCTCAAAATGCCAAGCACTGATGGGCAAGGCAGCCAGCACAGAACAGCTGTGCTTGTCAAAACCCGTGATACAGATATTACAACCTTCCCTTTTTCTTCAGAGCATGCTTCTCTCATCCATTTTTATTTGTTTCCTGCTTTTAGCCACATAAATATTTGGAGAAAAAAAAGTCAGAACCTGTCTCCTCACTTACATTGGGGGAACTGCTCCATTTCAAAGACTATGAACACCTCAGCCCGAGAGCTGAGTACCAAGGGAGTTAGCAGGAATGCTTGCAGAGGGCCAGCAGTTCATAATTTAACACCTGCCTGGGAGACAATACCCAGTGTTTGAGAACAGTCTCACAGTTATGTTCACAGGTGCCCTGCCTGAGAAAGTTCATGGGTAAAGGAAAGAACAGATTGTTTCATTATTTTCATGAGCTAATTATCCAAAGTCAAAACTTCTAAAACATCACTGCTAAACATGACTGTAGAGTGACCACAGCAGTCACTGCCATTTGCATCACTGAGATCAAACACTGTCCTTCCTCAGAGGACTGTCAAGCCCTTTTCACTGCTGGCATATTTTATTACATCACAGCGCAGTGCAGTAAATGCCTCTAGGTAAAGGGCAATATTTTTTGTAATTCTCCTCCTATGTTTTCCAGTGGATTGGCACAGGAACTCAGTGGCAAAGCAAATACAGATGTAGACCCCAAGTTCCAAGACAACACTACTTTCTTAGGCAAGCCTCCCAAGGCTGTGGGAGCCAGAACACCTCTATGAAGCTATCTGGGGAGAGCAGTCATTCTGCTTAGCAGCTTCACAAACAGCTTTGCTGTTGCTGTTTTGACTTTGTGTGCATGCAAGAAATAAAAAATTCCCATCCAAAGAGTTTGCAATCTAGGTGTTAGATCAGAAACTAGTGAATGAAACAGATGAAAAAATATGGAGAGAGCTGGGATGAAGAAGAACAAAATCCAAGGAGATAAAAAAGTCACTTTTTAACCTCATGTCATTATGACATGGTGGTTAAAACCTTCCTTTGCCATCATAAAAATGGATTTAAGGTAAAGGATAAGGTGGCAGCTTTACAAATACAGGAGCTATGAACTGATGGAATACATGATGCACTTTAGTAGCAGAATCACAGAGGAGATTTTGTGGAAGAGGTATAGCTTTCAATTCTGTGAACATATCTGTACCTATCTTGTTTCTGGGGCCAGTTACAGCAGGTTGAGTAATGCCAGCTGGGAAGTCACTAAAGACAGCAGTGGTCTGGCTCAGCCTTTCTGACCTAACCAACACCAGCCCAGAGTCTGAGCTGCATATACAAGTTTTACAGCTAACAAATGTTGCTGTGTCACCACGATCTGGTTTGAAGACAGAGGCTGTGTTGTGGCACCAGTGCAAAACAGTCCATCTCAATGAGAAGTCAGCATGCACAAGCACCCTCTTCTCAGTTTTGCTGCTTGTTTACTTAGCTCTGTTTTCTCACCATATACAGCCACTCTTCCATATATAGTAAAATCAAGTGTCTTGCTGCAGAAGCAGACTGAAGGGAATCTGTGGCAGCCTTGAAGCTAATACTGCTCCTCACAAATAAAAATATTTTTCCAGATCTATTATGGCTAGGGATCTCCAGCAATGATTTTCACTATTTTTGGCAGAATAGCCTTGAAGGCTGCTGGACAAGGCAGATAATAATCTTCCAAGTGCTAAAAAAGTACCACGGTTGAGATATGCTCAGGTCTACAGCCCAGCTTCTATTTCCAAGGATATGCTCATAAAGGAAAAAGGAGCATCTGAGTTTTCTAAAGCAGCAGGAACTCACAGGTCATTTAAAACCTACTGAACCCCAGAGCTGTTCCTTAATGCTATTTGCTATATTTTAAGAATGAAAATGGAATTTAGTACAGACACAAAAAGCTGTACAAAGGCTTAATTAATAAAGTAACATGACACACCACGTGAAGGAGAACCTCAGCTGATTTTGCCAGAGGTATTCGCCATGAGAAAGAGACACTAGATACCTTTCACTATATTCAACTCATATACTGACTTAACTTTAAACACAAACTATTTTGCTCAAGCAGAAATTTTCTCTGAGCTATGGAACATCACAGCTTCCTTAAGTCTCATGGGAGAAAGGAATTAAGTTTGATTCCTGCTAGCATTTCAGCAATGAAAACCAGTAGAGTTGATTTTTTGCAGACTACAGTTTACACAGAAGTCCCTTTTTGCAAAGCTTCAGTGTATTTTGTATATTAAGTATTCATTAAATCTATTTCTAAGGCATCTACCACAATGATACCTCAATTTTCTGAAATGTAGCAATTAGCATATTCTCAGCTCACTTCTGTCTTAAGTGAGTGCAACTGCTGAGGTTTCTTCCTCCTGCTGCTTATCTCTTAACATCCTATTCCATGGACATATTCCATATTCCAATTGCAAGACATGATAGAACAGAGATTTCAGTTAAATGGTAAATCTAGAAATAATAAAAATACAATCCCACTGTTTGTATCTCCATGTGAACACACCCATCCATCAAGAAATGCTTCTGCTTTAACCTCCCTACCTGTAGGAGGGTCGTCTGGACAGAATTTCTCTTCGTTTCTGTGAGTCTGTGACACTGTCTACTGATTCCTGTGAATCTTCACTTTCTGCTATAGTGGAGATCTGTAAATAAGAACAGCAATCAAATTTAACAAGACACTTCCAATGCCTTCATTTTAAGGAAATGTTGACATCCTGTGAAAAACACCACAATGCAAGTGTTCTAGGTAGACAATGAACAGAAAGTCACTGCTTAGTAATAGATCCAGCAAAGAATGACCACAGTCAGTGATATACCCATCAGAATGTTCTTTAGAATTTAAATACTCCAGTAAGAAAACCTAATAAATAAAAACATTAATACCATATGGTTTTTGCCTTCCATGATGCTTTGTTTTCATACATTGCAAGGAAACAAAGATTTTCTTTTTAGTAAAATTTAGGGAGAGAATAAGTAAACGAAATTAAGGTAGTCGAAATGTTTGGAAACAAAGAATATAATAGTGAAAAAATATCAATTTATAAGTAATGAGGTAGATATGTTAAAGAGAGACTGCCTTTTATGGGGGAAATTGCCAGGAAAATGTCATACATGAAGATATTAAAAAATAATGTAGTGCTGCCATTCTGAATATCTGTGCTAAAAAAGCAGAATGTTTATGCAGAAAAGCTAAAATAAAAATCATATTAAAATAATTTTGGTAATTTTAAATTTGAAATGTGCATGACAAAATATATAAAAGCTAATGCTGCTTATGTGAGAAACAGAGCTCACATCCTGACAATTTATGCACTATAGAGAAGATTCTTAAAGGCTCAAAAAAGTGCTCTTTGCTGGCACCCACATCTCACAATTGTCAGATAGAGGGCCTGAATATGTCCAAGGCTGACTGTGAACTACTGGGCCCTGAATATCAAAACTCGATGGATCTGCATTGAACCAGGTGAATTCCAAGAACAGCTTCATTGTCAGTCTCTTATCTTCTACCTGCAGGGTAGCAACTTGTGCACTTATCTCAAAACTGCTCACCTCAGATAGATTAAAACTCTAAACTTTTGACTGCAATGGCTGAGGATGGTAGAGCCTGCCACAAACTCAGCACTGAAGCTGAGAAGGAAAAAAGAAAGATTATTATCAGAATGGTCTAGTTTTTAATTATGCATAACTTATTTTTAAAAATAATACCCAGTTGAATATCTCTGTCAAAAAGTCACAATAACTACTTTTTGAAATTAAACATTTTTTGAGCTAATTGTTCTAACAGCAAATGAATAATGTACAGTCCTTGTCCTGTGGTGTAGCTGCTGTACACCAAAAAAAAATCTGCATTCAGTAACACTAAACTTCAAGTGGATAAAAAGCAAGTTAGAAGCTTTAAAGATTTCAGACTGCTTGTCTCCTCTCTTCAGGTTACCTCACCATATTGCATTACCTGTCTTGCTTCAGAGAAGAGACAATGCTAAGGCTTCACAAAGCACACAACATCAACCAGCACATTTAAAAACCATTTCTATGTAAGGACTGATATATTTATTTTAAGAACCAGTAACAAACAGAGACCTTTTTTGTAAACCAATGCAAATACTTCTTACTGAGCAAAGAATCTTATTCTAGAATACTGGTCTCATTCATTATGAAAAATGACAATATTTAAAAAAATTCATACTTTTGTTCACTTCAGAATAGTATGAATTCTTACTCAATAAAAATATATGTAAATACAGTACAGAGAAAAAAACAGAGTAACACTGTAAGAAAAACCATAAAGCTGTTAAAGTCACCAAACAAATTCTAGAGGGAAATGAAACTCAGCAGTGTTTGAAAATGAAAAGTGGTTAAGCCAGAACAGAAAAAAAGTCAGAGTAGCAAATACTGTACAGATTTGCAAAAACACAACCCAGGACACGAATACATTAAAACCAGTGCAATGACAGGCCTATTTCAAAGGCCCAATTCACATATTAGGAATTTCTTCAGTCAGTACCTGAACTGTCTGGACCTGTGGAGACTGAATAACTGATGGCTGGGCAGCCTGAATTACTCCATGCACTTGAACCGTCTGCCCATTGGGCAGCTGAACTAAGGTCACCGTGGGTGCAGAAGATGTTGCATGAGCTGCTGGCATAGATACCTGCAAAGAAGAGACAGTGAGCATAAATTAGGTTATTGCAAAATCTCCTTAGTTCAGTGTTTGTTTTGGTGAAAGAACTATGTCTCTTCTAGACCCCAGTCAGATGACCCAAATGTTTCAGAGTAATGTAAAACCCCCTGAACTGCCTGAGCCCAGTACCTGACCTACTTCACAAAATAATCTAATGCAGAATTTCTGCAGGCTCAAACGTAGTTTGTAAAATCACTGAGAAGAAGAAAAACACAACTGCCTCTATTTTGAGGTAACCTGATACAAACATATCATTACCTTTCACTTACTTCACTTGGATACTGCTCAGACTCGGGTGTACTCCTACAGACACTGCTGAATCAGAGGCAGAAACATATGGGAGTGGAGCTATTTTTGTTCTCACTCAGGAAAATGCAAAGAATTTGCCAGATGTAAGAACTAAACATTTTTAGGGAATCATACCTTTCACCTTGTACAGATTAAGCCATATGAGTAGCTGGCAAAGTGCATGTAAATGAAGAAAACTGACCATGTGCTCAGACAGAAAAACCCCATGAGTTTGCAGTGGAAGTAAGTATTTTGCAGGCAGTCACTGTGATTATTGTGTAACAGGTCAACACAAACTCTACTTTCAAGAATTACTTCTATGAGGAAAAAATTGCCTGTGTTTTAAACACAACTGTTTCTCCAGCTATGCCAACACTGATGACCTCAGCGTGGCACATTATGGCTTTGGGGACAGCAGTAGCCACACGGAGCTGTTCGTGCACACGGGGCAGTCTCACCCTGGCAGGCCACAAGAACTACCCTGGGCAGTGAAGTGCCATGTACCAAGGCTGCTCCATGGCTGTGCCCATGCCCAGTGCACATCCAGAACCAGCAGCTGCCTGCTGACAGGGTGCCTGGGGGCTCCTGAAAGGCTGCAGGGTGCAGCACACCCTGCCCCCAGTGAGCATCCCTGCCACGCCACGGCCCTCAGGGAAGGACTGCAGGCAAGCGTCAGCTGCTCTGGCAGACCTCGTGGCTCACTCGCCAGCTTTCTTCTCGTCACCCAAGTGTGGAAAACCTAACAATGCTCCAGGGTTCAAGAGCATTCAAAAAAAATTCGATCCACATAGCTGCAGTGCAAGAAAGGGCTGCACTGCTGTCCTACCTCATCTCAAAAGACTGCTAAGTACTGGATGCAGAAGGAAATCCTCTGCTGTCCCCGTGAACACGTGATTCTCAAAAAGCTGCCATAGCTCATCTCTGAATTTTCATAAACATCCACCACTTACAATGAAATCTTGTTTAACAACAAAATTAAAGGGAATTACATGCAGACCTCTCTCCTCCACAGCTGTCTCTCCCTAATCCACCAATTTGCATTTGCTTTCACCTTCCTTTTTCAGGAAAGCAGATGCAGCATTACATGGTGCTACTTAACTTGCATCTGAGAGAAACTGGGCTGAGATTACCATGAGAGCCCTTTCCTCTGACAAATTATATTCCTTTACCAAGTGACCTTTCTTAATAATGCACGTCTGACTAAACAGTCCTTGGCAATGACAGCAAAGCTGATCAACTGGAGGCCACTGTGGTTGGATTAAGCCCACAGCAGAGTGTAACTTCCGCACATGTCTCTGACTCATACCTTGTGGAACTGGGACGAGTTTCCTTCTGACTCTGAAAGCTACCCTGAACTCACTAAAAACGCAGCAATTAAACTAAGCTTGCAAGAGGGGTGACCTTACAAGAGATAATGGAAGAATTAAATTGATATAATTAGTTATTTAGATTTGGCTAGGCCTCTGAGGGCACTCCCTAATGCCAAACACTGCCACTTCACCTATTAAAAATATCATAGTAACATAACACTGATGTGAACAACACATGTTTAGACTGTTTTATCACCTCCACAAACTCTGCACAGGCTGGGGAAAAACCAAGGTGCAGATAATATAGTGAATGACAACATGGTGGTTCACGTGGATTTTAACCATACTTGTAAGGTGTTTTATTACTTGGAAAAAAGTCTCATTCAAGTGCTGGGGTAATTATGTCCGAGTAAAGTGCATTCTACCCACTACATACTTTTAAGTTCAGCTCCCTGGAGGTTAGTATGTTAGCACATAAATGTAAAACACTCTTGACTCTCTGGACTAAACCTTAAAGCACATCAAGTGAGCAGCAGTTAACTGGTTTTGCAGGAGAAATAAACTACTTCCACTCAGTTCACATTGAAGTGTTATTCACACCACCTACATCCTGTGCCTAAGTTAGACAGTGAGAAAACTGCCCAAAGAGGCAAGCTGGTGCAGGGCAGCTGGTGGCTTGTAAATTCACACTAGAGCTTCACTCAACAAAATCACCCTGTGCATTTAAACAGCTCCAATCCCTACACTATCACTTGAATGGAAATGGACAGACTACAGAGGACAGGAATTGTTTGGAAGTCTCTGGACTACCAGAAGGTGCAATGACTTTAAAAAGACACTAATCATTTATAGAAACTAAGTGACTTAACACTTGTACCACTTAAAAGACACTCAATTCCATAAACTGTGAGATCAAAAACACCTGTTTGGTCTTTGCAGACTACAAGGAGTTTTCAAATTAAATGGTTACAGAAGAGAGCTAAACATATTCGGTAGTCATTCATACAATGGGGTTGCTTCTGCCAACCATCAGTGTATTCAAAAATGAAACCCAATACCAAAATCAGAGAGAGAGCTGTGGTTGTGTTTCTTGTCTCTCCAAAATAATTTGGGGATAAGAAATTATCTACTTGTGTCTCTCTAACTTGCCAACAATTCTGTGAAACTCTGGAGACAACAGGTTAACACAAGCTGCCAAGTGCCAGATTGTTCCACTTGATTGTAATCCTCATAATATTAATCCCATCTGATAAAATATTTTATTTGCTGCCTTATTTATCTACATATTCAGTTTGCTTTCTTCAGAATTAAACTGACTACGACAGACAAGTTTTTAACAGAAAACACAACAGCAAGACAATCCAGTCAATATAAAAAAGACAGTAGATTACACGTATTGAAATGAATACCTTTCAGTGGTATGGTTGTGGTAAAGAATGCTAGAAATATTTTTATTCATTACCGTGTTAACATTACACAATTTACACACATACAGTTCTCCAGAGCTAATGCAGCCTACCACTCTACTGCTTTAAAAATGTGAAGACAAATATTAAAAGAACTATACATCACATGTGTTTCAAAATGGTATCAACAGAATCTTCTCTCAGTCCCGTGAGCAGACATTATCCCTCTTAAAAATATTAACCACAAGTAAAACTATTACACCATATGATTTTTATACCTGGGCTAACGTTGCAATCTGTGGTTGTGCCTGTACTGTCATCTGTTGGGTTTCTGCCTCTGTACCGGCTGCATCTCCACTCTGCTGGGTCTCTGCTCCAGATTCCATGGTCATTTAGTTACCTACAATCACAATATTTGTTGTAAGTCTGGGTTGGTATGCAAGTCCATTACTCTTGGTGAATCTGGCAGTAATCACTGCAGCTGAATTCCCATTACTACATACTGTTTTAATTTGCTTATTAAATGTTGCCAAATTATTAGTATTCAGGCAAATTCTTTTCATGCCAGGTGTTTGCCCCAGGTTGATTTTTCTGCGTGTAATGTTTCTGAAAAACAAGTCCAGTCTCCTCCAACAATGAGAACAGGAAAAAATGCATTTTGCTCATCCTAAAAAAACTGAGCAATTGCACTCTGATGACCTAGTACCTCTGCAATTTGGAATAAAGACCTGTCAGTACGTCAGGAAGGGCACTCCCTCAGTGCCAAGGTGACAACATGCCCTGTTACAGCCCTCCCTCTCCCCCCAGCTGCAGTCTGCAGATATCCAGCAGCAATTGTTCCTGTGCTGGGTGCTCAGTTCTCAGCTGTCTTTGCCTGAACTAAATATGCAACATCTCCATGCAAGTTCTTTCCATCACCACGCTGCGTATGGCTCCACATCACAGCAACTTAGCCTCTTCCACCCAGTGATTTTAAAGCCAGTATACAAAATGATGGAAGCCATTTCTACTTGAACCTTACCACAAATGTTTTTATATTTAGAGGTGCACATTAGTTCGTCATGACCTAAGTTTTTTATCATATACAGCTCCTAATACACTGATATTTCTAAACACTAACTGAGCAAACCTAGATCACCAGAACATACAACTCTATAAAAAGAGGTTGCATAACTTCCAAACCCATGCACGTAGGCAGAGTGCAATGCCTGTTAAATTCTGCACCGATCTGAGAAAATCACTTTTCAGTTCTTCTTTAAGTACTGATATGAAAATACTTGATATAAAAAATATCTTCAAAATACAAAGAAATTATATAGCAATGCTACTGTATTATGCAGAACTCCAAATATTAAGAATGGGTATTACCTCCATAGCCACAACACTTATTCTGTGTACCACCCTGTGCTGCCCGAGCTATTCTGGCCTTTGGCTACCCCAGGGCAGCACACTTCTCTTCAGAGCTGGTCCAAAACAACCATTAGAGTATTTCTGCTTTGGGAAAGGACCAGGAGGCAGAGGATGCTCAGAGCAGAAGAAAGGTGGAAAGAAGCAAAAATGCCCCTCTTCTTCCCTGGCCCCCTGAGGAAAAGACTTAGAAGCATCAAGACAGGTGGTGGTACCATGTCCATACTCCAGACATTTCATTTTAAACACAAAGTCAGGGAAACTTCCATTTCAATACAAACTATACCTCAGTGTTACAGGAAAAAGAATACCTTTCATACTGCCTGAAATAGCAGTGTCACACTTCAACCCTGAATATGAAATGTCTTACAGCAAGCAGCTGATAATCAAGAGAGATAAAACAGCTTTTCACAGTAGTAACTGCATTCTACGTCGAAAGAAATCAAGCCAGTATATATAAGTAAAAATCTGCATATTTACTATTGAAAGTGACCGTTCAAATGAGCTTGCGTGTGTGTCAACACTGAAATGTAAAGTATCAAATATTTAGTTCTAACACCAGTAAAGAAGGAAAATAATTAAACCTGCTTTTCCTTGAAAATTAATAACAAAAGAAAACACTGAATTTTTTAAAAAAGCAAATTAAACTATTCTAAGCAGTGGAATTTTGTTATGCCTCTCTCTCTAGCCAAGACTTCTGTGCTACAAACCAAGGCTTTCCCATGTTGCGTTTCATATTTCAAAAAGCACACAAGAAAACCCATGCACTATTAGTATTTGCAATATATTTTATCAAACAGCTTTTAAAGACTTAATTACAACAGTTTCCATGGTTTTCTATCCCAACTTTAACACCTAAGTCACATTTTAACACTTAGTCCTCCATGCTATATGCCCATTTTTCTTTTGAGTATTCTGTATTTTGAAAACTACAAACCAAACTACCACAGGTTTCCCTTTGATTTTTACCATTTTAATATTTCTCCAAGGTAAGCAAATCAACAACTTTTTCCCAAGTCTATGCATTTATCATGGTGACTCCAGTCAAAAGACTACCTCATTGGAACCATTTCAGAAGCAGATCTTTCACATCAGCAACATCTCCCAGCCAAGTCTCTCCAAAGAAGTTTTGAACACAACTTTCCAGCTACAAATCCAAGTATACTGCAAAACTAATAATGCTTTTGTTTGCTGACAGAAATCGTGACTCCAGCATGGAATGAGTTGGGATTAGAAATGGATGAAATGTGCAAGTATCAGGTATTTAGCAATGTTCACTGAGGTAAATGTGTTGCCAAATTCCTGCTGATAAATGCAATGTTATCCTAAGAAGAATTTCCAATCCTCTCATACACTATTCAGCAAAGGTTCTCTGTCTTTACAAGCTTGGCTTCCATGCCTGCATCATCTTTTGCATATGTAATCAACAAAAGGATTAACTGTTTGAGATACTCCCTCTTCTGTAACACCAACATTTCAGAAATCAAATTCTTAATATGAATTGCAAACACCTAAAAGGAACTTCCTCATTTCGTAATGTAAGAACCAAGCAGTGCAGGAAGCTGGCTGCAAGATTTACATATTGCCACATGCAGTTTAAGTGAGTTTCCAATGACCTGCAATTTTCTGACAAGCTCTCAGTCTCATGTTATTTACAGGTTCTAAGGACTCTGGTTCAATTTAGCTTGTACTTATACATCACAGGATTTGAATTCTAACAGATTCTCTACTACCTTTCACAGTAATTTGTGAGAAAAAAGAGGAATCAGATTTTTGAGCATCAAGGCATCATATTCCAGAGACAGTGGCCACCACATTGTTTAACATTTGGGTATGATCAAGATTGCCAAGATGTACAGGACCATGCACACAGAACATAATCACTTACTAAGTTGCATGTATGGGTAAGGCCATGACAGCTGAAATTAAGGCTGTCAACTCCTATTCTTGCAATTTACAGTGAAAATATGCTTGGTTTGAAACATTAACCTCCCAACATACATAAATGAATGCCAATCTGTACATCTCCTTTCTAAGCTCTCAAACCCCTAGTCTAGACAAGCTTTGCTGACGTATTCCAGCATCTGTCTGTTCTTGTGGGTGCCACCTCCTCCTTTTACTCCTCCTGCCCTGTTCACAGTGGCCCACCCTTCTCCCTGGCACTGATTTCCCTGGCAGGCACCACACCAGGAATTCTCAAATGAAGACACGGATCTGAAAAGTGTCCTAGTAGGGAACAAGTCTCCAGGGCATGGACAGCTTATGGGAGCCAAGGGAGCACACTTCTCATTTTTCCTTGCTTCCAGGCTACTTTCCAGCTTGTCAGGAGAGGACACCCACATGCACATACTTTGAGAAAAGATTAGTACTGCAGTATTGAACCAAGTATTCTAAATGAAACTAACTGAAAATAATAGTTATTAACAACCAGAGCTGGAAAAACAGAGACTGTTTGCCTAAAACATCCTGGATATGAACTCTGAACAGCAGAAACCTGAGACTACCTGGTTAGAGATAGCTTAAGTCATGACTTTTGTAGTGCACAGCTTTCATTAGTTCAAAAGTGGCAGCAATATTACATTTGCTAATGCTTTTTCCTAATAACTTATTAATGATCTCAAACTCTGGAAGCATAGAGCCAAAAAGTGAAACATTCAGGTGAAGATGAGCATTTATTTTAGCTAAATCAAGACTGGGAGAAGGAGTTCAGCAGAGGATAACTAACTGTCCCAGCTGAATTTACACCATGACCAAAGAAGCCAGATTCCACTAAAAGTAAACAGTTGCAGAATGCAACTGAACTATATACACTGCAGAAAAATCCAAATAAACCTGTCTCCTTAGCTGCATAAAGCTGGAAGGGGCACTTAGCTAAGGACTGCTGAAGAGAGATCCACTTCAGATTTCTCCTTGATGTCCATTTATGACAAGAAAAGCTACAGAATTAGACTGCAACAATAATAAGAAACAGGGTCATCTTGAACTACTGTATTTGTGCAGCTGGACCCTACACATCACCTAGATTACAGTGCAGAGACTGGGAGCCTGTATTAAAAATGGGTTCTGTGGAATTTGAGTATTCAGAGAAAGCAAGTATTTAGGGCAATGAAAACATGTTTTATGAAGAGACTAGAACGGATTTTTATTATTTATCCCAGAAAGGAGAAAAATGTTTCAAAATAATTTAGAAAATATATTTAAACTATTAACAGGGTAAGTAAACTCTAAACATGCACTGTCTGATTATAAAATCAGCAAAGCTTAAAGATGTCAAATTTTAAAGTATAAAAATTTAAAAAATCTATTAAAAATTATGAAAATTGATACTTCATGTACTGCATAAATGGAGCAATGATGCTACTGATAAGAAATTTATTAGGACTTAAACATGGGTTAGACAGGCACTTGGGTAAAAGGAATATCCAAGAATATGTTGAATTAGTACAGCTTTTTCATGCCAAAAAAAGTGCCGAACCAAAAGGAAGATAAAAACTTAATGAGTCGGGATGGAAATTGATTTCTAATCTTTAAAAATTCAAATAAATGCTTTTATGAGTGGGGAAGATTATATCCCATGTAACTTTTGCAGGTTCCAGTAGTCTTTTGAGGTACCTACTGATCTTCACTATCTCGAAGACAGGACGCTGAACAAGGTGCTACAGGTAATGCTAACTCCTGTAATCCCTGTTAATTAAAGTGACCATCAATGTAGTGCATCCAGACCATGAGCTGTTATTTACCTCCCCTCCCACCTGCCTAGAGTCAGGATAAAATATAACTGTCTTCCAACAGCTCTCATCTCCTTCACTCTTTAGTATCCCCCCCTTGGGATGTCTGCTTGGGATGACCACTGCTCCTGTGGTCTGCCTGCTCTATTTGGCTTCCCTGCATCTTGCTGTATCTCCTGTCTCATTTACCCCCATGAATTTTAGCACATCTCCTAAAGATCAGGCTCTGCTCCTTGGCTTCCCCTTGCTCACACAAGCTGTGGACCTTTCCTGTTCTGCAGACAGGCTGCTTTTCATCTCCCAAGGCAGAGTGGAGAAAAGGTGGAGATGCTTTCCCAAACACCACCAAATCCAAGGATCAAACCACACTGTGGCTGTTAGAGCAGATAAAACTTCCCATCCAGTTTCATAAGCAAAAGTCCTTAACACCCCAAACCTTTCTATGTTTTTCAGCTAGACAGCTGGCACAGTAAAACATGGCAACTTTCTTTTCTCTCTTTATTAGCACTGTGGTGGCAATTCATTGTCAGAAGTTCAAGCTCACACTGCCCGTTACTGCCCAGCTGACATTACTGCACCTCCAGCAAACACAGTTCACTTTACGCCTCGGAGGCACTGTCACACCTGCTGCCCAGCAAGCACAGCTTCACCAAGGGACACGCTGTGAGGAGTCCTCCTCTGACTTCTACATTTATTTTATTGAAGTATACACACAGATTTTGATGAATAACAAGTCTCCAGAAACAGTGCAGAGCAGAGAGCCAACAGACTCATACCCATTCTGAGCCTGACTCGTACCACACCCAACACCCAACTGCTCAGCCAACACCTTCAGAGGTCACTCTACTGCCACATGAGGCTCCTGATCCAGGGCAACACCCAGTCACCCAGCTGCTCATGGCAGTGAAGGACCAGAGCAGCTGAAGGAAGGGAAATTGAGGCAAAGCCTGTTTCTCAAGCCCTGTATTCACAGCAGGTGTGCCAGTACAATTGTTCAGGAAAGCAAGCACAGCTCCAGCACCCAAAGTTCAGGGATTTGACTCATTCCGGATTTAATGCATGTGGCTTTATAAAGCCACAGATCCACCAGGAAAGCACTGAGAAGATCATCAAACACCACTCTGTTTTCAGCGGTACACAACTGTTTTCATGGTTCCAGCATAAGCACTGAGAACACTGACCTGCAATCTGTAAACATTCCCACTGTCACCTTGCAGAGTGGCAGCCTTTTTAGTCACAGCTCAACAGCCACTTTATGAACTCCATTCAGCGGCTGCCAGACTGAAAATGTTCAGAGAAAAATAATTTTATTTACAGCTAACACATGGGACTTCAAATAACCAGTAATAAATGCTTAACAGGACAAGATGGGTCCATAATTATGCCTCTTTGTCACTAATGACTACAGTGGGTTGGCGCAAGAATTGCAATTTATCCCACAGCTTCTTTGTCATCCCAAGCTGGCACTGCCACTGCTCCTGGGTATTTGCTCCCCGTGTCCTCTCCCTTGGGTGACCAGTCTGTGTGTCACACTGTGAACACAACCTATGTTTGCTGCTTCATCTGAAATCCACCTTTTACTACTCCACAGAATGAGTTCTCCACAAAGCCATTCGATGATCACACCAGCTTCTGGGTCAGGGAAGCCCAGAGGCCGGGAAAACCAAGTGGAAGTGCAAATAAAAGAATGGCTGCAACAAGCAACGCCACTAAAAATGCAAAAAATGAAGAAGAGTGTTCAGATTGTGTTCTGCAAATAATCTGCAATAAAGCAATCTGCCAGGCAAACTGAAGAATAAGAAGCTGGAAAAATTCTCCTTGTCACTGAACTTCAAGTATTTAATCTTGAACATACAAGAAAAATTTAATCTCACTGTAAAAATATCTTGCACAAAGCAGAATCATTCCATCAGCAGAATGTAATATCTGTAGTCCCACCCTCTGTTTCCATCAATGTGACACTCAGAGCAGTGTCTAAAAACTCTCTGCTGACTGAATACAGCCTGTAACAGCCACTGCAAGAGATGTGCACAAGGTAGTATTCTCATACAGGAAACAGAAGAAATGCAACCAGGACCCTTAATTAAAATTAACCAACTTTTCTGGCTCATGACTTTTGCAACAAAACTTTTGTTACGCTTCTAAAGTCAGTGAAAATTTCTCACGCTAGATTTAAATATATGAGTGATGAAAGTACTGGAAATTATTTGTGTTGCATACTCAACCTCCGTTTTACTACAGAAAATGCCGTGGCAGATTTTAAAACAAGGGCAGAAGACCAAAACTGTCATATCAGAGCTACAAAGGTGAGCAACCAAACCAGCAAACTCTTCTAGATTTTGTTCTCTGTTAGCATAGCTCAAGCAAGCTGACATTTACCAGGCAGATGGTGAATCAGTAGGCACAGGTAAGGTGTATGAGTGAAAGTTGCTTGAACACTCTTCACTGCTATATCTTCCTGATTTGACTCCATACTCCTGGCATTGTACTAGTATTTAGTATTTCTGCCTTCAAGCTTTTTAAAAGGAAAAAAGGCTCTGACAGCTATTAACTGCAATTAGTTTCTTGTATCACAAATTACATTAATAAATACAGAAGCATCCAGCCAGTATTTGGTACACACAATTTAATTCAGGTTTAACCTATACTGCCTTTTTTCCAATATCAATAATAAATAAATAAATAAACCAGCCACCCCTTTTTACTAACCTTACCTAACAGCTGGGATAGGTCTTATGTGAATACATGAGCAGAGCCCAGTAGAAGCAGCCAAGGGGAGACACCAGAGCAAACGTTTCCTAAGGCATTAACAGTGAAAAGCAAACAAATGACTCTCCACTGTCTGATTCCCTCCCCTTTCTGAAATCCCCCCAAAATACTGCCAGACTTCACTTAGACAAAACAAAATGTCAAAACAAATCCCAGGAAGGTTACAAAGTCATTAGGTAACTATTATTATTATTGAAAACATAATCCATAAATATGTTCTATTTATAAATGCTCTGTGCTCCTATTGAAGGCACTCAGGGTATTAAAAGACTAATTCACATGCTTTAAGTCTGTGGTCCTCAACATGCAGAACAGAACTGTGGTAACTATTTCTAAACACCTATATTAGTGCAGCAAAAACAACCAAAACCCACCAGAAGAGATCTGCAAACTGAATTTTAAAGAAGCAAGACATTTTCAAGAATGTTCTGGCCAACATATCCAATCTATTCACAGAGACTTCTAAGAACTCTGCCCATTTTGTCATTCTTAACACATTCATTGCCAGTATCATATTTATGCATTTCAGTTACTAACTGACTGTATTTTACTACAGCTTACCATCTGTTCTCTGACATTATTTTTAGGGCATAAAACTCACCTAATTGTCAATCTACGCAGATTTCTTGCAATTCTTACCAACTGTAAAAGCTTTCTTTTCTCAAAAATGAACCCATATAAAATTGCCAAAATGCACGCCTCTTTTCTCTCTGGGGCTGCTGAAAGTACTGTGGCTGACCTCACCACTTGTGGCTGCTGGTTACTTAATGGAATCCATCACAACATTGTATCTGAATGCTATCATTTGCAGGCAGGCATCTTTAGTGCAATATAAAATATAGGCACCAAATTATTTTATCACGCTGTTGGGGAACTAATGTTTCTGCTGAATGTAGCACAACTCCAGGAACAGCTCCAGGCTCTGCAATTGGTACAGGCCAGCAAGTCAATAATCAGCACAGCCACTTGTGAGGAGCTTTAATTTCTGGCCCTAATCAAATTCTCATTTTACCTTTGACTGAAACAAAGGTGGGTAGAGAAGTGGGTAGAGAAGTGTGGGTAGAGAAGTGAGGGATCTACGATTCCACGGGATTTGAAGCTGACCTCAGCCCAGATGGGGGCAGCTACCTGAAGACAGCCACTTCTCGTATTTGCTCGTCTCACTGCAGGGTTGAACTGTGACAGCACATCAGGCTGATGGCAATGTTAAAAGGTGACATGATTACATCTGTACTATGACAAGTGAGGGAGTTCTGCTCAGCCCAGGGTGAAAGCTTGCTGGATGGAAACAGCACCCATCTACGAGCCTGTTAATGCAGCCTGACCCCAGGCAATGGAGTACAGAGGTGGGTACAATAAACTAACACCTTTACTGCTAAGCAGGCCCTGTGTCTGAGCTGGAACACCCTGCTCTCAGCACGGGCTGCTAGCCCGGGCTCAGCGCCACAGCAGAGCAGCTCTACGAGCCCTCGTAAGGAGGCAGGTTGTACCTGCAGCGAGCAACTCAGAAACAGCTCTCTCCTACCACCCAGATATCTAGATATGCCAAATAAATAATCTACCCTGCTGTACTGGTCAACCAGCAGAACATTTTGAGCCACTTCCTTTCACATCACGTGAAGGTGTTCTGAAGGTGTTCAGTAGCAGAGCTACGGCAGCCCAGAGGGAAGAAAGGAGAGCTAATTCTGCAAGCGGTCAGAGACCGTCCCCTTTCCCACTGACAGGGAGAAAAGAGGATTGTTACTACAATAATTAAAGGAGTATTCAGAGCAGAAAATGATGCCAAGTTAGCAAGGCTAAGATCCATTTAAAAGAAGGTGCATGTGTTCCTTTTTTCCACTGGGTAGAGCTGTCAGAGCTTGAGATTTCCACCTGACCTGCCAGAGTCATTCAGATGAATATTACATTTGTTCTTCTCCATATGCATTTCTATGTTTTATGGTCTTTTACTGCCTCACCATTCATGCTGGCACAATAAGAACCACCTAAATGCTGCATGACATATTTTGAGAACTTTTTGACATGTTGTAAGGATCTTTGTCCACTTGCCAAGCAACCTTTAAACATTCCAGGTCTGAGGCATCAGCTGGAAGAACTGTTGCAATTCCAAGCCTGGGGCAGCCTGAAACTATGTAGGGAGGGCCTCCAAACATTTTTATTAAATAAAGGGTTATCTCTGAGGTGAGGGAAACTTGTTCTCAGCAAACAACTACAGGAGCGATGACTGACTGCTCAGCAGAGTCACTCTCCCAAAGTGAAGAAGGTCTAAGATGTTTTTAGGACAGGGGTATTTAATGTATGACTGCCTCCTGCACAGGCTGCACTCTAGAGATGTGCTAGGGAAATCCACAGGCTCAGTCACTGGGTCTGTGACAAATGCTTATGTGAGCAATTCTAAAGCTACTTTGAATCCCTACAGATGACCCAGCTCTCTTGTGGCGCTTTGAGCAGATCAGGAACAACTTACAGAAAGATACAAATAAAAACCAGAGCATTACACCAGGCCTACACCCATGGTTAACCTGACTGCTCCAAGCCCAAGGGCCAAAAATACAACATGTAGTCACCTCAGACCTGTAACAGAAAAAGGAATCACATCCATACAGGTGTTTCTTTAATTCTATTAATTTCAATTACATACCAGGTATGATTTAATGGAATAATGTGATAAAGCCAGAGAACCACATAAACATGTTTATTATTACCTGAAATCTTTCTATTCCAAAGAAACATTTTCAGAATCTCTGCTAATTTTACAGTGCAAAAATATTAATAGACACATGTAATTTATCAGAATAGAGTACTGTAAGACTGGACCAAAGGTTCTTAAAGAGATTACACTGATTAAATATGACACTCTAAAGTAATATGAATGTAAATTTATATTCCGAAACTCAAATCTTCTGGGAAGTCCCAGATATTCAGGGGATTTTCCCACGAATAAAGTAAATGTTTCCTTTTCCACTTTATAATGAAGGAGAGCAACTGTCAGTATTTAAAGGGTTTTTTATGGTCTCAAATGTCAAATTAGAGACCTGAATTTTATCATCCATTTGCAATAATATAATAATGATAATAACAATAAGCCTGAGGTTTAAATAGCATAGGTCACCTCAGCCAAATACTGTACACTGAAAAGAGACAGATACTGGAATCCCAAAACAACACATATCATACTCCCTTTCACATCATTCTTCTGTTGCAGAGAACTATCAAATCAGCTGGGGAACTTAGGGCAAGCATGGAGTTTCAGGTATTTATAAGCTACACATTTAAACTTGACATGAGAATTTTAGGTGGAATTTGTGTCTGCTGGTGAGAAGGGACAGTTCCATGGCTAATGTTTCTAACCCAGTTCTGAATGTCAGTGGCTAAAGCATCAATTCATAAAAAATATCACTTGAGATATTTATGCTGCAAGCTTGACAGAGATGAACTATTTAAACAAAGAGTACTCATTCTAATTGATGCTTGGAACATATGTGGTATTTCTAGAGTTCAACCCATAGTATAAAAGCATGAAGTTTTATAACTTGGTAAATACTGGAAAGTCTTGTTTAAAAAAATTTGAACACGTCTAATGAGTTCAGAAAGAAAACACAACAAAATAGATGTTTCAGACCAATGCTTTAACTGTTTTATTAATAAATATCTTTAGAGTTGTTCACCTGAAAGTAAGACAGAGTTATTCATACAAAGCTGATAATTACCAAATATCAAGTCAAGTCTCTGAAAAAAACCCAAAAAACCTAGTATCTTTAAAAGCAACATAGTTTGTTTATTATTATTATTATTATTAAATAGCTTTGTTTCACTTTTAACAGGCAGTATAGATTATTTTTTGCTTTCATGTCCTCCAGGAAGTGAAAACCTTTGAATTCTTTCTGAGGTTGGAGTACTAGAGTAGAGTATGCCTGAGTATGCACAAGAAAAACAGCACTTCCTTACAAACTTTGCCCTTGCCAAATTTCTGAATGCATCCTATTCACAAAATTAATTGCAACATTAAAACCAAAATATCTACATCTTAAACCGCAGCTTAGACTTGGAAATACTTTTAAATCCTAAACTTGCTCTGGCTTTACTAGTTTTATTGAAAACATCGTTGCTTGGTCAATTAGCACTTGTCTTGAAGCATCATCAGACTATGTTGCTTAATGCATCAAAACTAAATCTATGACCCAGCCTCTCCCTAAAAACCAACTGAAATGCAACGGGGATCAAACTCTGCAGTAAAATAACTCTGACTAACATTATCAACCTAGTGGATTCTAGTTTATTTTTCATCTATCTTTAAAATTTGCCTGGGCAGTGCATGAGAGCCTTTTAAAGGAGAAAGATCACTCACATGCCTGCCAGGCAGATCTACTCTGCAAAAGCATCATCTCCAAAGAAAGAATAATGTTTCTCAAATACTATACTGGAGTTTGAGACCTCCATTACTGACTGTCCCCACAGACCAGGGGTGTGATTTGCTGGTAATGCTGAAGGTCTGCAAGGACCCAGAGTAAGCAACTGGAGCCACTGATGAACCAGAAAGGACAAGAGAAAGAAACAGAATCCATCACATCAGTGTGTTGCACACAAAAGAAAATCTCCATTTTGCTTTCTGCAACTACAGTTTTGCTAGCATTTCTGCTGGCATCATTGCCAGCTCAGGCTCTGGTTTCCTCTAAATTCTTTCTTATTTACACCTGTCTGTAAAGCTGTCTAGTAAACGGCACCAGGCAATCAATTTGCACTACAGACAAGGAACCACAATTCCTCGCCTGGACCAGTTCTCTGATCCAGTTCAGTCGTACTGTGAAGAGAAGCAGGAACAGGGAAGGTGGAGCCAAGTCTACCCTGCTGCAGCCAGCCCTGTCAATGAAAGCAAGGTAAATCAAACCATGGGTATAGGTGTCATGAGATTGTGGGAAGCCAACAAAGATGCTGAAAAAAACCACCTCTATTCTGTAACTTGATTACTGTTGTGATGACTCTGTTAGGAGTGGGAGGCTGGAAACAGGATGAGTATTTTTTATATAATCAACATTAACTTTCTGAGGATTGGGCAGAGATGTATTTTTCAAACAGCCATGCTGCTGACAAAGCAGCTATTTGCAGCAGGTAACACACTTCTTTCCCTCCCCAGTTCAGGGTAATGTGCACTGGTTACACATCCACATTAACTTTACACTACAACTTCCAGGCCAGTAGTTTCAGCCACCATTAATTATTTTACAATCTGGAAGGCAGGCCAAGGCAGTTATCAGTTTGTAGCAGCAGTGACACGACAGCGAGCTCACTGCCAGGCCCACTGACAGGACGTGCACCAAGAGTTGGACCTGGATCCCTTCTGGAGCTTTGTATTTCAACTTAGGCTTCATTAAACAGACGTTACACATCATTCTCCCCTGCTGACTGGGCTTCTCATCATGAAAAGTACCTAAAAGGTACACTGATCTAACCTCTTGAGAAGACTGAAATCTGCCTCTGATAAGGAGCAGTTAATTCAATCACACAGGTATCACCAATCTTTTAAAACAAGGGAACTTTCCTTATTTGGTTCTTTTTGTCGTTGTTGTTTATTTTTCGACTTACTGTGTTCTTAGCCTTCCTAGCTGCAAATACAAACTCATGTGGCTCTGATCACTATGGACAGAGTCCAACTCTTCCTTCTTGCTCCAAGTCATGGATATTGCTGCCATTCCCCAAGATGGGTCTGCTGACACAGCTCTCTGCTGCTGAAGGGAGAAATTGCGTACCCCTCCTTCCTTCCCCTACTGTCACTGCAAATCTGCATTGGCGTTTGTGCCACCAGCTCAAACAAATCTCAATCACCAACTAATTCAGCTCACCCATGCAGGAGAAAATTATCTACTAAAAAAGTTCTCTCCTGGGTTAGTGATTTGAACTGGGTTATTAGGTTTTGTATACAATCAACACTACAGACAATGTAAAGGGATGGTCCAACACCACACAGCCAGGAGCAGGAGGGAGACAGCAAGACTCTGTCTCCTGAGAGCCACATGCAGCTGTATCAGCTCAGACAAAACCACAGCAACAGATTACTTTTGTTGGTTGTACTGTGGCATTAGTACACAGTAACCTTTCTCACACCTTCCCTTCCTTTTTATCTCTCAGAATTTTCCTATCAGCACAAAAGGAAAATTTGGATGAGTTTCACAGAGGGCAGGGGTTCTACACGTACAGTAATGCCCTAGGCTTTTTTTTTTTTTTTTCCTCAAGAGAAAGAAAGCTCTCTACAATCCAGAAAGGTGTAAATTTACAAATCCTGCTCATATTGTAGGTTACTTGGAGCAATGGGCAGGCACCAGTGCATTCTGAGGCCAGGCCAGCTACACACAGCCAGATGCTGTGTCATCAGAAAAAAAAGGCAAGAAAATAATGCTTCCCATCCATTATTTAATGGGGTATAAAAGATGATGAGAGAGATTTTACAGATGAGAAGAGATTTTGACATTCAAGCCCAAGGAAAGGTGCAAGGGGAAGTGAAATCCAATTGATACTGGAACAGCATAGAGAATGAGAGATTTAAGGCAGCACCTATAAGAAAAGTGCATGTAATATTGGACCCAAAATGTCACAGGAGGTTGCAGAGTTTCTGAAGAGATGACTACAATATTGCAGCAAAGGGCTGCAGTGAATAGCAACAAGTGAACTTAAAATGTGAATTGAAAAAAGGAAGTAGAGGAAGTGCACAGAAACTTGCTAAAACACACACAGAAAAGGTGTTTGAGACAAGTAAATAAGCAGCACAACAAACCAGTTTAATACATTATATTGAAGTTTGGGAACAGCTGTTACTCATGTTCATTTGCTCGTGGTTAGCACATGTAAGAACTTAGACTTAGCTGAATGATCCAGCTCTGCGGCAAGAAGAATCCCAGCAGGATCTGTGTCATCCAGCTTAGTTATAAACACAGCAATAATTTAAAAATTTTTACATAGGCTGCACTGTCTCACTTAGCAGCAGAGCTGATTGAGCTGCCCTTATCTCCCTGCTCATTCCAGCCCCATCCCTTCCCCTGATTAAGCTGTACAGCTCCTGTGCAGCCATGCAGCAATCAGGGCAGGGAATGATCCAGGTGAAAATGAACCAGGCTCCACACCTCTCAAACAGCTGAACCATTTCCCCATGCAGTAGCCCAAGTATTTGTGCAAGTGCAATGGAAAAGACATGGAAGATGCTCTGGCCAGTATTATTGCCAAAAAATGCTATGAGGAACTGTGGTTTCAGTTCATCAGCCAGGAGATAAGCCTCAAGAATTCCCAGATTTCTTAGACTACCTGCTCTTTTGTGAGTTTAGAAATCTATCTGAAGAAGTTTCTGCCTAAAGAAGAAAAGACAACCGAGCTTTAGTTCTGCCATGTGCAGGGAAAAGGAGTTTTCCTGATAACCTCAATGACTAAACAGACTATCACTGAACACTTAGAAGATCAGAAATTTTTACAAATCACTTTAACTCTCCCCTCCAAAAAGCGTGAAAGCATCAAGGACAGAGATTTTTATTTCAGTTTCCTGAACCAAGGTAGGTTCCAAAGAGTTCACTGTAAGGCTTCCTGCAACTGTGTCTCAAGTAGCCAGTGTAGTCTGTCAGAGAACAACTGAAAAGTAACAAAATCCAGAACAGCAATTGGCAGGACTCTCCTATCTTCAGAACTATTTTTCCATTTTTCACCTAATGGTCTTTTTTTTTTTACAAAATATCAGCTCTTACAATATTCTTAGAACAAAAATAGGAATGCTTATCATCTTAGGATAATATCCTGTACTTCCCTGCACTCTACTCAAAACACACTGCAAGTAACTAACAAGTAGCAGCGCTGCTTTATAAACTTGTGTGTATGTACATGTCAGATAAACATATATATGCATCCAAACAGGAACAGGCTTCCTCCAAATTCTTTATCCTCTCACCTTAAAGTGTCTCTTCCAACACTGAGTTTTCTATTCTTTCCACTTGACACATAATACTGTAAATCCAGCACTGCCAGACAAAAACAGCAGTAGAGAATTCTTGGCTGTTTTTGAGTGCTCTTTTTACCTGAAAGGCCAACTAGAGCCTGGCACATTTTCACCTCCTGTGCAGCTGACAAGGCTGTTTCAGAAATATGGAAAGCTGGAAGGTGTTGTAATCGTTCTCACTCACCTTTTTTAACTGCAGTACAATCAAGTGATCTAAAAGCTTTGAAGAACAAAATAGGTATCAATGCCTTCATGTTGGGAGATGTACATAGATCATTAATGGCAGGGTGCTCAGGTTTTCATAATCACTATGAAATATGATCTCAGACTGCAGATGAGGCAACACAATTTTTGATTCAGTAAAAAAAAAAAAATCACTGCCTTGTCATGAACTTCAGCTGTATGCAAGTAGGTACCAGAGAACTCAAAGGAAATTGGGTAGGGTTGTTTCTGTGCTGAGGATTGCTGTCACGTCCCACAAAACTAACTTTAGTTAGATTAATGACAGAAAGCTAACATGGCCTTCTCACTGCACAAAAGCCTTGAGAGGTGTGGCATGAGTAACTGATCTCCACTTGCTTCCAGAGATCCAAAAATAGAGGTGAAGTGTGAATATCCCATTTGTTTCAAAACGGTGCCAACAGAAATTCCCAGTTGGGGCCTTGTCTCCTATCAAAATATGCACCTACAGAGCTGTAGCTGCACTTAGGCAAGAGGAGCTGCTTCTCACTGCAGCAGAACAGCTGCTCTGCAGAGTAAGATCTACAGAAGATTTCGTACAGCAAGAGCTGTGCTGGTGCAGGTTTCCAAGAAACAGCCAGACTGATGACTTGACAGTCTAAATGAGATGTTTCTAAATTTTCTGTATCAGCAAACCCCTCTCCCCTTTTAGACCTTTGGGGTGTTTTTTGTGTTGGGTTTTTTTTTGTTTGTTTGACTGGTTCTTTACTTTTTTTACCCAGAGAAGTAGACACACATATCACCAAATCTAGAAGAAAAAAAATAAATTAGATGCAGACTGTTCAGTGCAGATCCAAACACCATATTGAGAGCACCAATCTGCATAGTGGTGTTCTCTCAATTAAAGCATTAAAAATGATTACACTGTTCTTTACTACATGCAACAATTTCACTTTAGGTCACATGTAAGTGATGCTTAGCAAATACACAACCACCTCTCCATTCCCTTTTCTCCCTGACCTGTGAGGGGACAAAGTTGGTGAGGAAATGCAGAGACCTGTGTTTGAAACATGGATTTGAGAGTCTTCCACTCTACTACGAAACAGAATAAAATGAATTGTTTTTCTAAAACTACAAAAAACAACAAGCAAGGATTTTCTGTCCCATTTTTGTATTTACAATGTAGTGCGTATTCCATCAAACCAAGAATGAATGAAATACACCAACAAATTACACTCTTTTTAATCACTATCAACAGCTACATTGCTTACTGAAGTCCTCAGATGTCTATTAATCCCTTTAAAGTTTAAAAACCCTCTTCTCATGTTGGTATTACACAGTGAAGTTACGTAGAGCATCTCTGGCCTTCATTTCAAAAGAAGTGGTGGAAGTGACAGAAAACAGAAATTCACATACAAGGAAGTATACATGTGAATTACAAATATCCATTTTGAACAAAACCTATTTCAGTGACTTCGTATTTTACTGTATAAATCCACATTTGTTGATACAAGGAAGAAAGGATGCAAGCAGAGTCTCAAAATTCCTGTATTCTAAAATCGTGTTTAGTGGTGGTCAGCATGGGACTAAACAGAGACACGTGATAATTCTAAGAAGTCTCTAGTCTTTTATTTAAGAAATAGGAAACATGTTTCTAATCCCAGGAAGGGAAAAAAAAAAAAAAAAAAAAAAGACAGGTGTTATTGCAGAAGCAGATTGTGAGCCGGCATTCCAATATTTAAGAGAAAGAAACAAAAATTTTAGAAGTATTTCATGAAAAAAAAATCATATGCTCATTTAAAACTTTTTATCCGTGTATACATTTAAGAAGTGTAACAATCATTGCTTAAAAAGTTTTTTAAGTCTGCCACGTTGTTTTTGCTTACTACTGTAACACAAAATTGCAGATATCCAGGATTTGAAAGTAGAACAAAGTCAAAACACTGTCTTCTATTCTAGGCAAGAAAAGAGGGAAAAAAGCCCCCAGCTGCAGCAAGGCAAGGCTGGTGTAAGGTGGAAAGAAGCATGTGAGCTGACATTTGCTATTAAAGCTGGGATAGAGGTCAAATCCTCTCGCTGTGCAGCACCCAAGTCTGTGGAAAACTGGCAAAAGCAAATCCCAAACCGAGATTTACCAGCCGCAGCCTGGCTCAAGTTCACTTTGGGTTAAAAATACTACCGGGGAGAAGCAGGGCGGCAAGAGGGAACCGTATCCCTGTTACGTGACCTGCCGCCGGGCTCGGGCTGCGCCCGCGGGTCCCGCCCGGAGCGCGGTGTTGGGTGACCGGCACCTCTGCCCGGCGCGGCCTCCCGGAGTCGGAGCGACAGCGAACCGCCGGACCAAGCGCTGCCCCGGCTTCCGAGCACAGATTTTATTAAAAGCTTCTCGTTACAGAGCCGGGGAGCGCCCCACGCACTCGTGTCCATCACGGCGGGAGTCTGTTTGTTTATCCGTACGGCGCGCTCGGGGCGCCGGGGAAGCGGAACTCCGGCGGGCGCGGGGGGCCGCGGCGGCCCCGCGGGAGGGTCCCCGGAGCCCGGCGGGGCCGGGGGCGGCAGCGGGGGAGCGAGAGCCGGAGCGCACACGGCGGGGAGGGGGCGCGGGCGGGAGCGCGGCCGCCCCCCGCCGCCGCTCCCCCTCGTCGTCGTCCTCCGCCGCCTCCTCCGGGGGCCGGGGGGCGCGGTGCCCCTTCCCCGCTGGTCCCCGCCGGGCTCCATTTCCTTCCCTCCCCCCCGCCCCTGTTTGCTGGGCGCCGTCCTCCTCTTACCGGTTACCAGGCTGCTCCGTCACTGCTTTCGTTCGCGCCTGGGATCTCGCCGCAGTTTTATTCTCTCCCCCACGTAACACACCGCGTCAAACTACACCTCCGCCGCGTCACTCACACACACAGGCGCTCCCAGCCCGGCGACAGGCAGGCAGCGGCCGACTGAGGAGCGCCAGCCAGGGAGCAAGCGCCGAGCGCGCCCGGCCCCGCACGGAAAACGCCGAGCGCTCACGGAAAGCGCCGAGCGCCCGCCAGGCGGCGGGAACGGCCGAGCGCGCCGCCGGCCCCCGCGGAAAGAGCCGAGCGGCCGCGGAAACGAACGAAGCGCCCCGGAGGGGGAGGCGGAAAGAGCCGAGCGGACGGCGGGAAGGCGCGAGCGGCGCTTCCGCCCCGGGGCGGCCCGCGCGGGAAGCACCGAGCGGGGCTGCAGGGGGGGAGGGGGAGCGCGCGCTCCCNCGCTCCCCCCGCCCCGCCGTGCGCGCGGCCGAGGCGGCCGGAAACTCGCGAGCGCTCACGGAAGCGGCCGAGGGGCGGCGGAGGCCTGGGCTTCATCGCGGCGTCACCGAATCCACCGGGTTGGGAAAGACCTGTGCGATCGTCACCTGTGACTGAACGCCACCATGCCAGCTAGATCATGGCACTAAATGTTCAAGTTCTCTAATCACCTCCGGGAACGGTGACTCCACCGCCTCCCTGAGCAGCCCATTCCAATATCTAATCCCCCTCTGTGGGGAACTGCTCCCTGATGGCCAACCTAAAGCTCCCCAGGCTCAGCTTACGACCGTGTCCTCTTGTCCTTTTGCTGGTTGCTTGGCAAAGAAACCGACCCTCGTGTGGCTGCACCCTCCGTTCAGGCTGTTCCTGAGTGACAAGGTCGCGCTGAGCCTCCTTTTCCACAGGCTAGACCCCCCACCCTCAGCCACTCCTCACAGGACTTGTGCTCCAGCCTCTTCACCAGCTCCATTGCCCTTCTCTGGACACATCCCAGCGCCTCAAAGCCTGTCCCGAATGGAAGGGCCCAGAATTGGACACAGCATTCAAGGAGTGGCCTTATCCATGCCAAGTACAGGGAGAAAATCAGTGTCCTGGTCCTGCTGGCCACACAATTCCGGATACAGGTCAGGATGCCACTGGCCTCTAGGGCCACCTGGGGACACTGGCTCATGCTTAGCAGCTGCTGACCAGTGCCCCAGGTACTTTTCTGCTGAGCTGCTTTCCAGCCGCTCTGCCACAGCGCACAGAGCTGCGTGGGTTTGTTGTGACACAAGTGCAGGACCTGGCACTTGGTCTTCTTGAACCTCGTGCCACTTGTCTGCCTCCATTGGTACCACCAATGATGCACCATTGATCCACCCTGCCCAGATTACTGTGCATAGCCTTCCAGCACTTCAGCAGATCAGCACTCCCACGCAGCTTGGTGTTGTCTGCTAATTTGCTGATGGTAGACTCAAGTCCTCACCCAGATCATCAGTAGGGATATTGAATCGAACTGGGCCCTATGCTGTCCTTGGGGGACACCCCTGGTGACTGGATCCCAGCTGGATGCAGCACTGTTCACTGCCACACTCTGGATCCACCCATCCAGCCAGTTGTCAGCCCAGTGAGGAGTGCCCCTGTCCCCACCATGGGCTGCCAGCTCTTCCAGGAGTATGCCATGGGAGATGGTATCAAATGACCAGGCATGTCCCCACAAACACATTGGTGCCATGGGGGACCTGCTACCCCCAGCTCTGCAGGGGTATCTCTCCATGGGCACCCCCTCCCTGCGTGCCACACTGCCAGGGCTGCTGCCCAGACCCCCTTCCTCAGCCCCCAGTGTCACCCCAAGACCCAAGCACCTCTTCCCTTTGCAGGCACCATATGGCAGGTGAGGTGCCATAGGCAGGCCATGCTGCCCCTCAATGCACCTTGGCTTCCCAGTGCCCCTGCTGTGCCCTCCCCATGTGGTCCTTCAGGTTATTCCTCTAGACTTTCCTCTGCTGCCTTGTTTTTACTCCAGCCCGCGACTCCCATGCTGCTGCCTGCCCTCTCTGGCCCTGTGGCCAGCCCTTGCAGCCCAATACCAGGCATAGGGTGACTGCTGCTCCATCATGACACAATATCCCCATGGAAAACCCCAGCGCTGAGCCACTGCCCCCGCCGGTGATGGAGGTGGCAGAGGTGTGGCCACCAGGCACCTAAGCTCTCAAACCACTATGTTAAGAGTAGCTGGGGGCAAGGTGGGGCTTTGCACACATGGCACCCGCTCCCTGCAATGCCAGCTCTCAGGAGGGACAGCAGTTGGCAGCACAGGGCAGAGGAGCAGCTATGTGTTTGTGCCTTGCCAAAGAGGAGCAGCCATGTGCTGTTGTCCTCAATCTCATCTGCAGCGCCAGTGTGATGTCTGTCACTGGGGGTATCAAATGCACCTCCATTTTCACCAATGGATAGGTGAAATGTTTCTGGGAAAGGTGTTTCAAAGAGCTGTGCCACCAGAGAGCAGGGAAAGAGCCAGTGGTGCTCCAGCCGGGTGAGCCCATCCCTGTCTTCTGTTCACCAATCCAGCTGAATGCACTCAGTCATACACCCTGAAGAATGGACTGCTCCAACTACAACCAGGTAAAAACTGTCTGTACTCAGAAAAGCTGCTTTTCATTTCCCAAGGCCTCAAGATGGCACTACATAACAAGATTTGAAGCTCCAAAGCCGGTTCATTTTTGCAGCTGGCCCGGCAGGACACTGCTGCCAGGTGCACTGCATGACATGGCATTGGTGTGCCATTTAGTTCAGTTCATCTCGAGTCTTGATTTCTCAAAAAGGCTGAACTGGTTTTACTTATGCTGAATTTCATCTAATTCCCCCCACAATTGCAAGAGGTGGTGCAAGGAGCGATAACAGCTGTACTTTGCCTCAGATTTTGTTGATTACAGTTATTCTAAAATAAACTGCAGATATTTAAAAACGAAAAAAAGGCAGCTCAGGTTAAACAGCTAAAACATTGTTTCATTGCTAGGTACTATAGCCTGGGCCACACATAATTTTCTGCTTCTGCTGCACTTTTTCCTCTGCCCTGCCTGCAGACAGGAGCTCCAAGGCTGCAGGACAGCGTAGCCCTGGCTGCCACCAGTTTTTGCTCCGGCTGTTGTGGGCCTCTGCTGTGCCTTTGGCTCATACCCATTCCCATCTGCAGTGTAGGGCTGACATAACTTTTGGAAATTATTTTTCCTTTTTAGAGTCTGGATATGAAAATCTCCATGCACTAAGTAGGTCTTTTGCAACTCCTTTTGGGAGCAGAATCTTTCTTCCACTTAAAGCTTTTGAGACAAGCAAGAAATCTAAACTTAATGTTCTTGATTTGGTGCATTCAGTGGCAGTGAATGGAAATGCTTCTCATTCCGAATCACCAATAGAGGTGAAAAAGGCTTGTTTTACTATCACATCCTTCTCATTTCACAGGATACTAAGGTAGAGGGTTCTTTTTGGTAGTGTTTTGACATTTGTACTTTAGCCCCATTGCTCAGTTTCAATATTTTAATGTGTGTTTAATAAAGTACCTTCTCTGCATTTTGTTATCATGTACAGATGTAAATTAAACTAGGTAATTAAAAATATGTTTTAATTTGTCTAAAACATGAACATTTTTACATTTTGCTAGAACTTCTACATTTCCAGAAGTGATTCCAAGATCAAAGTATAAGGATTCATCCTTTGTGCTCCTTTTAGTAGTAAAGTACTTTGTGTGAGAAAATATTTATTATGAGCAGAACAAATGTAGCCATCTCTAGCAATCTCTGTCTCTTTTTTGACACATGGATTTCTTTAACTGTTTTCTCATCCTTCTCTTTGCCCTTTATGTTAATGTTTGTATTTTATCAGCTTTTTTTGCTCACACAACTGACAAAAATCACATACATTTACCACCCATACATGTTTCCCAGAAACTGAATTGCTTGCCCCTGTGCAGCAAGCCTAAAGAATCACAGCAATCAGAATTTAAGTGAATAAATTCTGATCCTTGAAAGGCAAATAAAGTGTAATAACCAGATCGCAGGTTCCCATCAGAAACCTGGGCAGCACTGGCAGCCTGAGCGATGAGAGCGCCGCTGGTGTTGCTCCAGACTAGGCAGGGCTGCCTTTGTGCCTCTGATCCTGCTGCCCCTTTGAGGCCGATGGCACCCTGCTGCCTCTGCCAGTCCTGCTCCCACTCACAGCCTCCTGGAAGCTCCTCAGCATTTTTCTGGGAGTCTGTCAGCTCGTGAGGAGTTTGCACAGGGCATCTTGAGCAGTGGCCACGTCTCTGCCAGCCAGTGTAGGCTCCCCATGTAACAGCTCAAGAGAGCAATTGATGTCAAACTAAAACAGATGCCAGAAGGGTAAGATTACATCCAGTGTTGTGTATCTCCATCTCTTGCACCGTCACAGAGGCTCAAACCATGGATGGATGTGAGCTGGATTCATGCTTGCTTCACTGGCTCAGTGGCAGGGCTGTGTGGAGATCTCATAGACAGCTGCTGTGGAACCTTCTGACAGCTGTTTTGCACATTCCTCCTTCCCTTCCTGGCAAAATTGGGGCACTAAGCAAACTTGGAACTTCTTTGGGAGAGGGAACAAAAGTCTGAGTTGCAAAACCCCCTTCTCTCACTGACATTGAGACCTTCCTTTCACGGATGCCTCTTGGGGAATTTGTAGAAAATAGGATAGGAACGATGTGCCAATTACCTACAAAGTCCAACAGGGAGAGGCTGACTTGGAGAGTGAATTGGAATGCTCAGCAGTTTTCTTCTTCATCAGCAGAAGTTTGCTTGACATGACTGAAACCCAGCAAGATTAATTACTTTTCTTACAATTAAGCCTCAGAGGCAAATTCATTAGTTTTCAGCTTCCAGGTTGGTTACCCTGGGCAGTGGACTCCTTGCATGCAGCATTGCAATTGATGGTCCAGGGTCCATAGAGGAGTGACATGGAGATCAAGAAAGGTTTGTGCTTGGCTCTGTGGTGTGGCAGAGTCACAATGCACACGATGTCGTCTGAAGCAGTCAGTGCTGCTGCACTGGTAGCATGAAAGATAATAATTACTGTGGAAACACAGAAGCACATCTGTTTTTAGTCTACGTACTGTAAAGACATGTACATGCTGTAAAGACAGCAACACAAAAGCATTTTTGCAGGCCACAGGGATCTTTGAAAGTGATTTGTAACAATCTTTTGGTATCAAACACTCACTGACAATTTCTAGAGGACCACTGTGCTCTGCCAGTGCAGAAACAGAGAGTGTTTTGTACAAATATGACATTAAGTACAAGTATTGCTGGGGAGGAAAGAAGGCAAAGAAGGTGAGGTGTGCTCTGGGGCTTTGCAGCTGCATACACTAATGGATATTCACCCAAGGAAATGGAGAGTATTTGCAAAAAATAATGTGGAGGGTGACAGATATTACATTACACAGCAAAGCATCCAGCACTTTTCACTGTACAGAGTATTGCATTGCTATTTCCAGCCTATACAAACTGACCCACTGATTTTAAAGCAGATGTAAGAGAAGGCAGAGTTGCATCCACACCCCTGTGATGGACATGGCCATTCAGTAGCACAGACAAAGCTCTGAACTGGTGCTGACTTTCTGAGGACGATGAAGATAATAAAGAGGTGTTATTCTGAAATCCAATGACAAAGGCATGCCAGTCCTCCCTTTCAGCCTCTGCTTCCAAGATAGATGGAGGCTTGACTCCAAACTCTCATACAGAGCAGTCTTCTATCATTTCATAGCCTCTCAGGATCAGCTAGAACTGCTTACTCATCAGGATATGGACAAAACCCTACAGGTTTTGCCACAGTATCTGCCACAGAGAACAAGATTCACTGGACTCCTTGAGCACTTTATTACAGAACTAGGTCTAAATTCACAGTTAACTCAGAACAAAGTAACTGATAATAGAAATGGTTTTTCAACATCATACCACTTAAAGTTAATGACCTGCAGCTCAGGTCTGCCCTTACTGCTCTCAGACATTCATCATTGCTAATAGTAATAAATCTTCCTGGCCAAATACAGGCTTTACAAGCAGACAGATTGCATGCTCAATTAGCCCGAGGAAATTGGTCACTTTGCTTAACCTCTGCTGCTTGAAATATGGAGTCCCACTGCTGCACCATCCTGCTGGAGCAGCATCACGTCCCTTCCACTGATGGAGCAGATGGGGAGGGGAAATCCTCTGCCCTGAGTGGGGGATTCAGCTGTTCCCCGCCACCCGTCTCCTTGTGTGGAGCAGAGGACCTGCCCAGCTCACAGGCTGCTGCAGCAGGGTTTGCCTGCTCTGGCCAGTGCAGCCATTACTTAGGGAGCTCTGAGAGCTTTGGTTACATTCTGAGCTAAATAACAGCCCATTTCTGAATTATCAAATATCACCTCTCCCAGAAGCAGAGGCGATGTTTCAAGGGCAGGAGTGTGGGAACAGATAAGCACAAGCAGCTTTTTGACACTTTGACGGTGTGCTGTGTTTTCTAAGGGTAGCCAGAAAAATAAATCTGGCTTTTTGAGCACACTGCAGAAAGCCCAGCCCATCCCACTGTCTGAACTCCATGCAGACTAAGAAAAAGTCTGGGCTTTCCCTTCAATCCATGAAAAATGCCTCCTGAATATTTTCTTCCCATTACAGCTTCACTTTTCTCTGTCTTCCTCATTAAGCTGAACTTCTTCTCACTTTGCTTGAGGCCTGTTTAATGATTTCTCATTTTGGTTACTTTGTTCTGAGAATTTAGACCAGATTCTTCACACAATGTCTTCTCATTGCAGAGACATCCTCGCTTATGTAACCCAGGCTTCCGAGGACCCCCACTCCTTATCCAAAGATAAATGATGACCTGTGTTCTCACTAAACCCCCTTGTCACCAGGCTGCCTCCTTTGCCGGTATCTCTGTCCCCTCTGACTTAGTGAAGGTGTGACTTAGGCTCAGCACTGCAGGGCCAGCTCAGGTACAACCTGTTGGCCTCCCTCTTCTGCGCTGCTTTCCCTGCCTTAGGATCGACAGATGCTGGCCCTGCAGAAACGCCGTTGTTGTTGTTGTTGTTATCCCATTTTATGGCAAGTCCCTCATGCGCCAGATGTCAGCAAAACTGCTTTGGGCTGAACCTCTAAAGGTCACATAAGCTTTAAAGAGCATCTTGTGTTTTCATGTGACAGATTGTCACACAGGAGGGAGAACTGCAGTGAATTGGTGACCAGGGAGGGGCTTAGACATGCTGTAAATACCTGGTATCTCTCCAAACAATAGCGACTGTTTTCTTGTCTATTAAGCCATTTTATCACATACTTCATGGCTTGTGGGCCTGGGTATGCTCAAAAAGTTTCTGTTGCTTCAAGAGCTAGAAAAATCTATGGTTGGAATAATTAGCACTCAATAAGGAACCAGGCATGGCAAATCTAATGTGAATGGGTTACGGACCTGGCACTGCAGTGTACCTGGGACCCTGCATGCCGGGAAGCAAGTGCTGTCATGGGGCCACATTGGCCCTACACACGAGGGAGAAGGACTTGGGGCTTCTCAGTAACACACCAGTTGGAGAGCTTTTCCTTTCAAAGAAGAATGGGATTTCATCTGCTGCACATGAAGGAAAAAGCTGCTGGTATGAGACACAGTGGAAGTGAAAGCCAAAATGAGAAATCAAACCAAACACAGTAAATTCTGTCAGGGTGAAAAGGGAAGAGAAGGGGAAATTAGGGAATAATTCCTGCAAATGCCCTCAGCTTTGGCCCTAAGGGCCTACATTTTAACTCGGAGATGGATGTTGAGACTGGTATATTCTATATCACTCTGATATTAAATACCCCATTTCTATCTGCACAGCCTGCTGGTTTTGAGCCTGTTCCTACCATATAGAAAATAATACTTAGACTGACTGCAAAATTTGAAAAAAATAAATCTTATCCCTCAAGAAGCTAGCAAACACTAATTTGGTGAGTGATTGTGGTTCTGGAGGAAAGAGAAGAGCTGGTGTGTGGTGTTTGGTTTCAGTATCACTATCTCACAGTCTTGGTTAAACAAAAGTCCATGTACATTCAGCAGCTCCATTTCTTAGCATGTCCACTTGTATAAACAAAAGTATAAACTCAGGCTGCAGGATTTAGGGAGAGGAGGGAGAGGTTGTTTAAAAAAGAAAAATATAGTAAAAACATTTAAAAAGTAGTGCAGGTTGATCTGAAACAAAATGCAGGCAAAAAAGAGGGTGGGTGGAAGAAAATGACTATTACCATTAGCCCTATTTGGTTTCCATAACAGGCACGTGCTATCTATTACTAATTTAGCTGACGAGAGAGCCACAATTTCTTTAAAACATGCCAGGACTCCAGTCTGTCTCTCAGCCTGTAATATCCAAACAACAAATTGGGTCCCAGCTGGGATGTGTTTATCAGCTTAAAAAGAACTGATTTTCTCTTCCACAGTCAGAAGGAAAGCGTTGTCTGACAACATGACCCAAGATTAATGCTCTCCCCAAACTCCCTGCAAATGGGCAGTTTTGGCTATTGGATTGTCCAGATACTGATTGTGGCTCTTCAGCTTTAACTCTGCCCTGTTTCTGGCAGCCCATCACCATTGTCCATCCCCATCATCCATCCCACCAGCAGGGTCCATCATCACCTTTTATCCACCTCCCACATCTTCTTCTGCAGAACTAATTATGCTTCCACCTCTCTGCCCAGAGGCACTGGCTTAAGTGAAAATGAGTCTAAGCTGCTTTGAATCAGAAACGGACAAGCAGGAAATCTTGGTCCAGATAACTGGGTTTAGCCTTTTTTTCTGTATGTGTGCTTATTCTTGCCTATTGTCTTTCAGGTTGATTTTTATGGACTGCTAACTATTAAAGCACAGTGATTTGTACAATACTTCCATTAGCCTGGCTATTATGTGTAGGTAAGAATGAGATACTGTATCTAATCACAAGTATTTATTTATCCAATGATATAACATATTTACTTGTGTGGCTATATAACATACAATTTAATTTGTTCTATGAAAATAGTGAGCCTTCCTTACTAGATTTGTGTCAAAGCATCTGAACATAAATTGGAATTCAAATAAAAAATCACATTACTTTAAAGTATTCTTATTTAACTATTGATAAAATAGCTCAGATGGGCACGGTGTAAATGACAGTAAAATTGGCATTTACAACAGCCCTATTAGACAAAAGGGAATTGGACTGAGAGAAGAAAATCGATTTTTTTCTACTCTGTGCTTGAAGCAAAAACTGTGTAGAGAGGAATCTACTAATTTAGAAAATCTTAGTCAGTTAATTGGGGTACAAATGTTTGCTTTCTCCGTCTGTCTGTCCCTCTGGGGGTGATCTCCGTGGAGTGTAGGTGAGGGCTGTGGTGGGAAGGGGCCCCTAGCCCTCCCCAAGGACCCTGTCTGACCCTCTTTGAGATGATGACCCTCAGTCCCACTGAAGTGACCCTCACATGCCACTGCTGGGAACACACTCAGCAGCGTTTTCAGCTCTGCTGGGGCTCCTGGTGCTGCACCTGCCTTGTCTGCTGCTCCCCAGCAGCCCCAGTGAGCCCCTGCTGAGAGCTGGGGAAACGGCCCTGGGATGTCTGTGTGAAAATGTGCCCCAGAAATCAGCACCCGAATAGCAGCTCCTCACCTCAATTTATAGGCAAAGCATCAGTTTTATTTATTTATTTTTTGGACAGCCCCTGCTTATATCATACAGCTGTAGAAATGCTTGTTTCCTTCCTATTCTGCAGTTCCCCCAAACCCCAAGGGTACAAAGGTTTTGTGTTTCCAAGCCCCCAGCCACAACCAATGGCTGGCTGTGGGGTGCTCCCTGGGTGTCCAGCCATGGGTGGTACCTGCTGCCCAGCTGTGGGTGTGGAGCCATGGGATTCACAGCACCAGCCTGGCTGGAGAGCAACGAGTGGGAGCTGGCTCTGTGTGCAGGAAAAGCAGAGGCTACTGACTCAGATCCCCTTGGCAAGATAACTATTGATTGCCCCCCTTTCCTCCTCCCTTAACTGGTAAGGTTTGATATAAATGAGTTGCCACGCAGAGCTATACAAAAGGATATTATACGATGGGGAAAAGGCAGAGCCAAGTATTTGGCTGAGTTTAGGCTGTTCTGTGCCTTTCCAAGCACGATAAAATTAACAGAATTATCTCTGTGTGTGCTAGTGCTTGTGGAAGGCTAATGGTGTCAAAATGGCAAAAGAAAATGAGAACAGGTTTGGGAAGGCAGCAGTGTTATCTCTAGATGAGAAGATTTGTGGTTTAATTTGAATAGCTTCACCTTGGAAAGATTCTGCTCTGAATGGAGAGTAAGTCATTCTGGGAGAGGAACTCTCCTGCCCATTTCTATCAGTAGGAAAAGAGTAAGAACAGTGGGAAGGATGCTACTGTATCTGGAGGCAGCACATGGAAAGCTGATGTTCCTTAGCAGAGAGTATTTCCTCAATTCTATTTAGCTCTGGGGCATGGGTGATCTCTAGCCCTATGCCCATCACACCTGTCTCAATCTGCCAAATACATTTAGCTCTTTTGGGAGCATAAGCATACAAGCAAAACCAATTTAAAGATCCAGTTTGTTTTCATTCATGGATGCTTTTAGCAGAGAAAGAACAAATTGGATGCTACCTATCCAGGTTTCTTGCCTCAATTTGGAGTTTCTGCTGAACCTCATCTGGATGAGTCTTGACTTCTGCAAAATGGAAATGCAGTAGAAGCTCTGTAGTTTGCAAAGCTTTAGTCAGGTCTGACCTTGCTCCTGATGTCTGCCACCACTGATTCCCATGGCGGACACAAGACCTGCCCTGAGTTACAGAGGTTTTTGTGTTTCTAAGCTCTGAATTTCATCCTCCTCTCATTCTTTGGGCTTGCTGTCACTTTGACCATGGCTACATCAACTACATGTCCAAGAAGAAGGTGGGTTAAACATCCCAAAGATGCTTTTGTCTTTGAGGCTTGGCCACCCTGATCGTAACTGTGATTTGACAGGAACGGGAGGGATCATGAACTGTAGAGTGAGAAAACAACGCAACACTGTACAATTTCAGTGCCAAATTTCCATGAGTTGGCTGACACAAACATCTCAGCAAGGCAGAAGTGTGGGAGCCACGGGAACCTGAGAATGCAAGAGAAAGCATCAAACTGCAGCACTGACTCCTAGTGAACAGAAACGAGCTGTTTCTGTAAGCACAATGCCAAAGCTCTGTTAGAGTGTGCCAACCACAGTCCACGAGGAATAACCTCAGGTTAAACAGCTGCACAGGCCAGATAGCCTGGGGTTGGCTTCATCTGCAAAGAGCAGTGGGCTGGGTGCCAGTCACTTAAACAAGTTAAAATTTGGGTGATGGTGTCTGTTAGGCAAGCTCACATGAACTACCCCAGGTCAGACACCTTTGGGGAGGAAGTCTGGTTTTTCCCAGCACTGATTTCTTTGTGCAGGATTCCTGCTTGTTACGGACATCTCACTTAGCATGGACTGCTATGCAGCCGTGGGCCCATCAGTGCTCCAGAGCAATATCTGCCATGCCTACATTTGGAATGATAGCAAGCTGCCAAAAATCCTGATAACAATGTTCTTTGATCATCATTTCTCATCATGTTTCCTTTTCCCATAATTTCTCTCATGTAATCTCTGTGGGGAGGTATCTCAGGTGATGAAAGGTTTGTAGGAAGAAGTGGTTTTTCTGATCTGAACAAAGAATATTTGGGCAGATTTTGGTGAAGCCTCCCTCCAAGCTTCTGTGCAGGGGTGGCTGCCAAGTAGTCTGTGGGATACCAGTGGCTCCAAAATTCCTCCGTCAGCTTTTGCTACAGCAGAGGGTCTAACAGAGGATATCACCTTTCCTGGCAGATCTAGTCTTGTTTTTGGGATGGAAGACTGGGTTTGTGTGGCAAAGTCTTGGTGGTGGGGGGCTACAAGGGTGACTTCTCTGAGAAGCTGCCAGAAGCTTCCCTCATGTCCAATGGAGACAATGCCAGTCAGCTCCAAGACAGATGTGCCTCTGGCCAAAGCCGAGCCCATCAGCAAAGGCTGGCACTGCCTCTGGGATTACAAATTTAATAGCTACAGAGACACAGGTGGGAAGAAAAATTGCTGTGGAAAAAGGTTTGGTTAATAATTAGATTTTCCTGTGACTACCTGCAAGTAAAATCAAACTCTTGGAGTACTGTTTAAGATGGGCTTAATGCAAGAAATATTGGAGTGCCATGCCCAGAAGTATGTAGGATGACATAAGTATCTGGGGTTTGGAACACTACCATGAGAAGCTATATGTGTACCTTGAGTTACTCTGATAATTCTCTTTTTTGCCAGAGTTTGCCACCCTGCTGGGACACCAGCATGATTTCTGTCCCCAGCCTGAGACAGCTTCTGGGAGATCAAGATTGTTATTTTTTTTTTCTCCTTTTAAATCTTTCTGAACAAGAACTTATGTGCAGCCTAAGCAAAAAGTCCTGAGGCTGCAAATAGCAGAGAAAGGAGCTGTAATGACCATATATGTTTAATGGCAGGTTGTAGATGACTGGTGATGTTTCAGCTGGAGGTCTTCAGCAGTGGAAGACTTGATCTCAGAGTGGTAGCTGCCACCCATTAGCTGCAATGAAACAAATGGAAAGACTTCTGTGTCTTTGCTTGATGCCTTTTTTATGTCCCAGGTTTGGAGATTTCCCTTGTTCCTGAGAAGCAGACTGTGCTGACAAAAAGGAGAATGGCTGGCAGCCGGCTTCAGTGTGGGAGTCATGCTGCTAGTGCAGCCTGCACGTTCCCAGACTGCTCTCTGGGGCCTGGATTCTACTGCCCAGCCCCCATTGCAGTTGGGAAAGACAGAGCCAAGTTCCTTCGCCCCTTGGTCCTTCCTAATTCCTTGTGTGGACAGTCCTGTCCCAAGGGGGTAACACTGGCCAGCTGCTTCAGCCGAACGTGGGTGCTGGTGGTAGCACCTGCTGTAACCTTGGTCAGACCAGGTCATATCTGCTCCCTGTATCTGCCTTCCTATATTTGACCATGTCCACCCAGATTTGTGCTCATAAAGAAAACAGTAATTTCTCACTGTGAGTTTTTTCCATGCGGTTTGGGGAGTCACAAAATTTCTAACCAAGTCAGGAAAAAGATGTAGTTCAGATCAGTCTAGATTGTTTAGCTGGTACAGAGTCTCATGTAGTTATTTCACCCTTTCTAAAATAGTCCCTTTCTATCCAATGCAACAGCAAAAAATTCTGTTTTGAAGAAAAGGCAAAATATTTTGATGCCTTGCTCTGTCACTATGAATGCTTTATGAAAGACATACTTGGGATTTCAGATGATTTATCTATGGAGTGTTGATTTTGGGGTGGTGTCCATCCAGTGCAGCTCCCTGGCTTGGCAGCCAGCACCCACTCCTGACAGAACCAGGTTTTCTTCCCCTGAGCAGCCAGGACAGGAGCAGCCTGTGGGAGTTTTGGGGGCTGTGGGCTACCCAGCCCTGCTGCAATGCATTATCAGGGCAGAGCTGAAGATGGCAGCAGGAATTTGGTTTCTCTTCCTGTACTTTGTCTCCTTGGGAAGCACAGTGCAGAGCTGCTGCAAATGGGGCTGTGATATGGGTTTAATGACATTGTTCCTGGGGTCACTGCAGAGAAAGAAACTTTGCTTCTCTTGCATTTAACCCTATTTCATACACAAAGGACACTGAAAAACCCCAGAAATCTCCATGTGGGTCTTCAACTCAGGTGACTGCCTTCTGTAGGGATCCTGCTTTTGATGTGGGGACACAGGCTGTACCCCAGACCCATGAGCTGCATGCCTGTGCTCCCAGCCAGACTGACTACCCATGCTGTCTCTGATGGACTTCAGGAACAGATACCACGTGGGATTGCAGTGCACAGCTAGAAAAAGAAGAAAAGAAATTCAAGGCAAATCTGCATGTGCCTGCTGGATGTCTTGCGTAGCCACAGGGCTGCTGGCCAAGGGGCTGGCAGCAGGTGGCTGGGGAGGGGACACTGCCAGGGGTACTGGGGCTTTGCCTTCTCTACCAAGGGGGAATCACAGCGTAAGATCTGCTTATATTATAGCAGTAGGCAAAGGAGGGATGCCTGGTGCTCTGCCAAGTTTGCAGTCGTGAGCACTTGACTGTCAAGCCAACAAGAGAGAGGCCAAGGAAAACAGCAGGAACTTTATTCTACATCTTAATTTATTGATGTTTCCTTAATCCTCTCACAGACCTCATCTGTTTGAGAAGTCAGGTTCATATGTCACCTGTAATGTCTCCTTCCAGACAAATAGCACCACAGCATCTGCAATTTTCATAAGTGTGTTGCACTTTGAAGACGAAGATACATGGGACACTTCAGCACAGATTGCTTTTAAGTGCTGCAGGATTTGCCTCATCAACGTGAAGCTCTATTCACAGTACAGTGCATGCTGGTATTAGTTTCAAGTTGCTCAGATGCATCAAAAGCAGAAGAGCCCATTGCTCCAGGCAGGCACTGTCAGCTGATGCATTGCCCAAATCCTCATTTAGAAGGCAGAAATTGAGAGGAGGCCTCAAAAAAGGAAAGGGGGAAAAAATAGCAGCCCTGTAAACTTTACATAATTTCCTGGGTTTCATTCATTTTACTGTAATTTTACACATGTCTTCACATTAAGAGCTTATATTGTCAGAGGAGCACTCAGGATAAGTAATGTCACTCAACGAGTCACAAATGGAAGCCATGTCGGCTGGTATAGCAAAATGGATCTATAACTGGCTTTTTGTCCCTCAATTTGACATGATTTAATTCGATTTCTGTGATTTATGGCTGGGAGGAGGATGCATGCTGTTCCCCCATTCCCTCCATGCACCCAGGCTTGATGTCTTCTCCTCTTCTGAATATCCTGGCTTTTGGAGGTAATGAGTGTCTGAAAGGGCAGTGCACGTATTTCCGGCCTGAACTGATTTTTAAAGCAGAAACTGGGAGAGAGAATTTTTTTACCTGTACTCACTGACATCCCAGGATTACATGTATCACTCATGCCAGTCCTGAATTTGGAGATTATGGCGAAACTGCATTTGTAAGAAAAATGAATGAGGCATTTGGGGTGAGTTATGGAGAGCTGCAAGAATTTACCGTCACAGCACGGAGCTGCCAGTGACAGCAGCGGGACCCAGTGCCACTCCAGGCCACTGCTGCTTGGAAGCTTCCTGTGCATGTTTATTTACTCACTTAGCTCTGACACAAAACCCGCCCTGTCAGTGAGTTTCCATGGCCTTCAGTGGGATCAAAGCTGTGACACACAACATAAACCGTCTGTAAAATCTCACAAGCTGCTACTTGGGCGAAGAAAGAACTATCGCTGATTTAGCAAGAGGTGTTGCATCCCAGTATCAAATACAATTAAATTCAAGATAATCATGCACATATAGCAGAGGGCCAACACATTCACCTTTGTGGATGCAGCGTGTTAAGGTCCCTGCAGCCAGCTGAGGCACTCCTGTTCTTGCTGCCAGTGCAGAGGCAACACCTTCGATACACCACATGCATCTGAAAGCTGGGGCTCTTTGCAGCTCACCATGACTAGAGGCCACAGCATCAGTGTATGAAATCCATTTGCTTTAACATCACCTCTTCCCTGTGCCCCTGCCGGCCGCTGCAATTTCTGGCTCCCTGGAGAGCAGCAGCGAGCCCCTGGCTCCCAGCTACCAGGTCAGCACAGCTGTGCCACAGCTGCTTGCAGGCTGTGTGTTGGTGTGGTGTGCAGGGCAGGGACCATCCATGGGCACACAGGGGCTCTGCACTCACCTGGGCACTGCTGTGTGCCGCACACCCCAACACGTGTGCACACGGGTGCACGCTGGGCTGCTGCTCCGAACTGACCCCAGCTGACAGCAGTGGCACAGTAAATCCATGCTGCCAATCGAAAAGCTCTCTTCCTGCTCACCACATGCAGTGCCCTCCCTCTCTTGTGCTGTGACAGGTGTGAGTATGAGCTGCTGACCAGCTGCGGCTCCCAGCAGTGATGATTTTGGCACGCAAGGAGATCCTGGAGCTGCCGGGGTGGAAGGCACTCCATGAAAGGAGAGGTGATCGTCCCTCATCTTGCTCATCCCACAGACACTCCTGTCACTAGCTCTGTGAACAGCCCCAGGTAAGCTCTGTCCTGACCTTGCCAGTCAGGATTTTAGGAAGAAAACATGCAAAGCTACTGTTGTGCATCCTGTGCCCAGGCCACCCTCCAGGCCCCCACACTACACACCCGTAAAATCAGGGCAAAATTTACTGCTGGCTGTGCAGCAGTAGGACAGACAGACTCCTGCCATGACCCTGGTGGGTCATTCACAGCTTCCTGGTACCCTCTCTCCTTGCTGCATTATGCTTGAGTCATGAATATATGTATTAACTACAGAATAGTCTTAGGCAAACATTTATCTTGCAGAGCAATGGCTGTTGTTAAAGACACTGGGGATGGATGTCTAGGAAAACAAGCCCATTCGAGCATAGCTCTGGAAATGAGGACGTCCTCACAATAATTTTTTCCTTGGGTTAACAGTTTCCAAATAAGCAGGTGAAATGGTCTGAGGTGATTAAAGCAATAGAGAAGATTAGATTTGTTATATGTAATCACCTTTGCTTCTCTTTTACGTGTGGAGTGATTTTCTCAGCAGGATGTGTTATCTATTTTAGGGAATGCTAGTCTTTTTGTTATTCCTTTTTTTTAATGTAAATCAGCTTTTTAATCTTTTTGTGTCAATTTGATAGACTGTAATAGCAAGTCTGTTTGGTAGTAGATTCTCCCCTTCCCCAAGCACTTCTTTGCCTTTAATTGCCTTAATTGTTCTAATTTGAATAAATCTGGGATCACACCTTGGCTTGTGGAAATTTCCTGTAGATCTATGATGTTCTGCATGGAGCCACTCCTTCATATTTCTCTGTCAGTTCTCTTGGGTGAGATGGCAGGGGATGGGGGGAAGGTGGAAAACTGAGGTGATGCCTGATCTTGGCAATGAGAGGGTACAAGTGCTCCTCTAGGCTGGGCTGCATCTTCATCTCAACCCTATTTCAGTCCTGCTCCTACAGCAAGTGGAGACCTCATCCTGCTCCCCGGCTGCCCCCATCTTCTCAAAGAGATGAAGTTTTGGGTTAAATTAGGCAAACCTCAAAACACACGGGCATTTTTACTGTTGCAGCTTCTTCTAGCAGTATACACAGTGCTGGGGCACTTGTTTCTGCAGGATTTCCTCTCCCTGTGCCTCAAAGGAAGGCATGGATTTAAAGTGCTTATTTTAAGTGACACAAAGCAGTAGCAGCCTTTTCCAACAGTGCTTAGCTCTGTTGCCCCCAACACTCTCCTCATTTTGGAGGGAGGATGCTCCTAGGGGACATTCCTGTCCCCCTCTGCTGCTCATTGCCTCGGGAAGCTGCAGACCTTGAGCTGTCGCTCCCCTTTGGATCGCAGACAGAAAGAAGGGAAAGGTGTAACCTGGGATCCTTGTGCATTTCATTGGTGAGCTGAGATAATTTTACCCTGACAAAAAAACATATGTCCATCAATCCCTAGACCCTGGTGGGGTATCCTCACTGAAAGATGCAACAAGGAGATAATGCCTCCATCAGTACGGGATCTGATCGTGGTGGCGTGTGAGCTGATACAGCCTGTCAGGTACATGACAGGGTGGAGAAGAGCCTGAGAAATTATTTCTTATAGATTACTTGGAAAACAGTCCCTGGAGCAGCCCAGATGAGAAGGGCTCCCTTGGGAGCACTGGGAAATGAGTGTTCATCTGTCAGGGATGTCTTCAGGAGGTGGATTTGGCTGTGGGCCTCCTCCTGTGCTCCCTGGCCCAGACAGGGGGACCTGCAGATGGTGATGGGTCCCTGCATGTGGGGTGTTGCCAGCACTGGGAAACTCCAAAATCAGCGAGGAGGTAGAGAGGGGCTTTATTTCCAAGGGAATTGTGCCCAGAAGGCACAGGGCAGCACAGAGGAGTCAGTCCTCCTTGCTCAGTCTGTCGCCATGCCATCCAACCAGAAAGCTGCCGGGACTGGGGAGAAGAGCTCTTTTGATTAAGCTGTCACAGGGGCATTTGCCAGCTGCGGGGTCACTGCCTGCTTGCATGGAGTAGTTACATGTTACTGGGAAGTAAAGAAGGAAAATGTTAGATGATTACTGTGGAGAAAAAAAAGGTTACAGTGAAAAAAGGAATTAAGGGGAAAGTAACAAGTTGACCATTATTAGGGAGGGAGATGCAAAGAGATAACGGGGGAACAAACATCTAGTACAGTATATTAGACTTGGGTGCGGATGTAAGTATAAAATGCTCCACAAGTCCTGTAATTGAGAAAATCCATCAAATGTCCTGACAGCTGTTCCAGCATTTCCAGAAGCGATAAAACTTGAATTTATTTCACTTCTGGAAAGGGGGCAGTATCACCTTCTGGCGGCTCTAATGAAATGCCATAAAATTTGAGGAAAAACTGTGCTGTAAAGTAATAAAAAAGGGCAGTCGGCAGCGAGTTGTTGGCTGACGCGCTGTCGTAGGGGATGTGGCGGGGCAGACCTGCTCCCACCGGTCACAGCACCCTGGCCGGGGGGATGCTCTGGGCCCTGGCCCCCTTCCCTGCAGCCACGGTGCTTGCCAGTGGCCACAGCAGAGCTGGGCACGGCTGGGTCTGCGCCCTGCCGGGAGGCACAGAGGTTACAGAGCAGCCATCAGCTTGTGCCAAGCTCAGGCAGGGCTGCAGAGGAGCTGGGAGAGGCTTGTGTGGCACTCGCCCACCTGGCCGGCCCCAGCACCTGGGCTGATTCAAAGCAGAGGGCTGCAGAGTGCAAGCAATGAGGAAATTGTCTTAATTTGTGTTTTTTATTAACTGAGTCCTTTGGTGACAAGAGAGAAGGTCATTGCTGTTTACCTCCTATGGTAGCTGCTAGGCAATAATCTCATTTTCCTATTAAATTTGTTAATTGAAACTAAATTTGTAATACAATGTTTAAGTTATTTGAAAGCTCTTGAACTCTGTAATTTAACCCTAATTTGTTGGCAGGAGAACACACCTTTTGCATACATTTTTCTTTTTGGCTCACCATCATCTCTCACGTAATTGCTCAGACGGTTTTCTTCCATTGCCTAATTTCATGTAAATGCCGCAGGCACCTTGGGAGCCAGTGTTACTACCCCCAGCTGGCAAATATTAGGGATCTAGGTAATATATTTAAACAAGAGTGGGAGGAGACATCTAAAAATAGAAGGGAAGGAAGAGAAGTGATGGCTGTGCAAAGGGACGACTCCTCCTCACCACTGTCAGGGGTTGGGCACAGGGGTGAAGGGTGACACCTTGTCTTCCCTGGGTGACACAAGGGAAAAGTGGCCAGGAAAGCAGACCAAGAGCCACCAATTTACTCCCACTTAAAGGTTAGCAATGTAAAGTCCTCCATGGCAGATGAAAAGCTTTGGATGAAGCCATGAGGATGACCTGGCTAACCCATCCTGGTCATTACGAGCAGTAAAGCACTGTGTTCTGTTCTGTGAAACCCTGTGCCCAGGCACTGCAGCCATGGTCAATGCTGGGTTTCCACCAGCATCTCCCACTCTTGGACACCTCCTGTGGCTGATGGACCTTCTGGGGGGCAACTGGGACAAGTGCATGGGATGAGAAGTCTGTATTTTGGTCAGACTGTGGTTCACAGTAGCTTGGGTACAGGATGAATTGTGGGAGTCATGTGGGAGCAGGAGTCTGCTGGAGGGTCCCAAATTTAGGGAAGCATCTCGTTGCCATTGTGCAGGAGGTGCAACTGCTTGTGCTGGGCAGCATGCTGAGCACTTCACACCACAAACCAGACAATAAAGACAAAAAAGGTGATCTGTGAAAGGATTATGAAATTCCGAAGTGGGCTTGTCCTTTCACACACACACTGGTGTATATTGGCCAAATTGGAAAGGCTGAGCTCTGCTGATAACCTGTGTGCTTTATTCTGTGTCCTCAGCCCAAGTCCCTGCTTCTTACAGAGGTGTTGAAATGAACAAGGGAATGATTGTCTTCAGCCCATCATGAGAATTCAGAGCCCTTTTCTCCCAGCAGCTGCTCATGGTCTCTGTTCTCTTGCTTGGCACTGTGTGCAGTGGGAACCAGAGGCGTCCTGTGGTGTCTGACCAGGTGGCACAGACATTTCCTAGACTGCTCGTTGAAAAGAGCTTTCTCCACCATGAGTACTCTGGGGCAGCCCAGGACTTCCAGCAGGAATTACCTGAGTGCTAGGGAGAGGATTTCCCAAAGCTTAGGAGGCAGTGTATTAGAGGCAGATACTAAAATACCCTCTAGCAGGGCAGAGCGAACGCCCTCGAAGGGAACACTGCACGGCAGGGAAGCCCAGCTCCTGCCCAGCCATGGGAAGGATCCTTCTGATTAACCCAAAGTCCAGATTTCTACATGAGGGTTCCCATGGCAACCAGGCTGCATAGATTAAATATTTAAAAATATGGAAGTGGTGCTGGTGTGTGAGGCGAATGCAAGAACGTCAGGGCAAGTGGTGTCTCTCTGTTCCATCCACGTGGATGGGTTGTGGCCCACGCTGCTGTCCTGCAGCCTGGCCACTGCCACCTCACTGGCAAGGCTTCTCCAGGCTGGGAGCAGCCACTCTGCCCATCATCCAGCCCATCAGCATCATTGCCCACAGCCTCTGTGGGACAACCTCTCTCTCCAAATGATTTTCCACACCAAAAACTTCAGGACACAAAGCTGGTCCCTTTTGGCAGTTGCTTCCTTTGCTACCAGTGCTCTTTAGAAAAGAAAGATGAAAAATGCAATTTAAGTGCTGAACAAACCTTCCCCAGCCTTCTGCCCAGTGAAATATTATTTGTGGAGAACTTCAAAGTGGTTGCCAATAATTTGGGGTGGGAGGGGAGCAAAGCAAAGAACACTGCTGATTTGCCTTCATTGTACAGCTGTTGGAAAGCACTTGCTAGTAAAAAGCAAATGCTCTGTGGGAAGTGATCAGCTTAATGATATCTTGATGGAAGATTTCTAATCCACTAGAAAGGAATAATCTGCTTTGTCCTTGTTTTGTTTGTGACATGCTGTTTCACACAAAGTGCATGGCTCAGGTGGCACTGGCCCTGCTCACTGCGCTGAGATTATTCCGCCAGCTCCAGCAGTACCCATCCTGTGGTAAACCAAAAAACACCAATCACAGCAGCACAGGATCTTCTCTGGGAGCTGTGCATTTCAAGCTCAGCGTAGCCATGTCTTTTCCCACTAGTCAACGTTAATTTATTGATCCAGCCATTGAGTAACAGTGGCAATACTAAAGGAGGGCGGTGCCAGCACCGGGGCGTCCTCAGGGAGGTACAGATGGCATCTCCAGACACGGCGGAGGTTTAACGGCACCGCAATTTCAGCTCCCATCTTTGGAAAAGAGATATCTCATCTCTGAAATGGCTGGAAAGTTAGGGAAGTTGAGTTTTTAATGGCACCCACCATACCTATATCCACTTTTAACATTTCAGCCTTGTCTCTAAGGTAAAGAAGAGTGAGGCTCATTAGAGCCCTTTTCTTAATTAGCTGCTGCAAACAGATTTTATTTTATAAATGCCTGAATGTAAAGTTATTTGTGTACCTAATTTCTTTTTTATGTTACATTTATTTTTAAGTGTTATTCACAAAGGCTTCACATTTATAATTCTTTCAGGGGCATTACAAACAGCAATGCGCATTTATTACAACCCCTTAATTTGCTGCATTTTATTTCCATATGCTTTTGAATTGCTATTGAGCTTGTTTCATGCTCTTCCCATCGTTAAATTGTATTTTTTTATTGTACATAAATGGTAAATAATTGATACCTGCCATCTGGTGCTAATCATCCTGCCAGCCCTATGTCTCCACCCTGTCCTTTCATTCCTTGCTAGCCCTCCCCATCAGTTCTTCCCCTTTCTTTCCCAATTTTCTCTGCATCTTCACCCCTTTGCTCCCTGGAGGTGCTTGCAGTGATGTGGTGCCAAGAAATACGCTGCCCTTCATCTCTGCTCAGTCCAAATACTCCTGACACCTTTCAGGGGAGGCGGTTTCCCTAGGGATACTCAGTCTGCCATCCCTGCTCAAGCTCTCCTCATCCTCATGGTCTGTCCAGTCCCATCACCCAGGGATCACTGCAGACCCCTCAGCTGGAGCCACTCTGCCCCAGCAGCGCTGGGCTTTGCAGCATATCTCCTGGGGTGCCCATGTGCCTCATTGCTTCCTTGCCACCATTTCCTCCTGCATTAGACCCCCGAGAGATGAACACTGAACTGCTGGGCTGGGTTTCTCTCAGTATGGACCGGGCTGGGAAAAAAGCAGCCAGACATTAGAGATTAATGGCAGCAAACCTCCAGTGCTGGTGGCTTCAGAGAGAAGCAGCAGGCCAGAAGGCACGATGCTGTGACTACCTCCTGCCCTGTCACAAAGTTCCTCTGACTCCTGAGATTGCTCAGCAGGGAGTTACATGGGCTATGTACTCCAAAAATCACATTTGCAAAGTATCCAGTTGCCAAAGTAGGGAAAGCCCAGAGCTGCCTACAACTAGAGAGTGCTTTCCATGAGCAAAGCCATTTCTTTGTCTTAGCCTGAATCTTTCTAGACAAAAATAAAACCTCCTTGTAGGCAGACTCTTGGGATTGAGAATGTCTGTCTAAATGGTTAAGAGTTTGGCAGCCTTGTGAGTAACCAAAAACAAGGCTTCAAGATGGGGAATACTTGGGAAAATTCGGAGCCAGCATTACTACCAGCCCAGCCGATAATAACAGCTGGCGCTGTGCAGATATGTGACCATCCGTGCTGGCTAATTGTTGATAAAATCCTAGGAGTTATAATTAGCCCCTGTGGGACTCCTCATGCCACTAAAATGAAGCACATGCCTCCCTGTTTGCAGGGAAGAGCTGCAGGGCAGGGGGTGGCCCAGCACCCTCAGGGTACGGGGAGCAGCCTGGCAGTGCAGACTCTGCCGGGCAGTGCTGTCCCCAGGGCAGGGAAGGCTGGGGCTATGGGAGGGCATTGCAAATAAATAAACCAGCGCCTCCCCCCTTTCCCCACGATGGCCAAAACGGGCTGTTACAGGACAATCTTTCCCTTGCCAGAGCACAAGCCTTCCCGCTGCATCTACTGCTGCAGGAGAAAGATTTTGGCATGCTGTACCTGAGCGTCCTTCTGTCCATCTGTCTGTCTGAGCACTGTATGCCGGGCACAGGTGTGTAGTGCTCCTCTGCTCCGTGTAGCACCCTGAGAGCAGGCGTGCAGCTGCACAGCCCGGCCGTGTCGCCAGGGGCAGGCAGAGGTGGCCTCGGTGCCAGCGCTGGGGCTCAGTGCGAGCTCTCCGAAGGGGAGGGCACTGCCAGCCATGGGTCAGCGGCAGCAGCCTCTGTCATGATGGAAAAGGGGCTGAAGGCAAAAGGCATCACTCCTGAGGGACTGATGTCTGTAGTGTGTTTAGTAAAGAATCAGGCTGTTTCCGTACTGCCTGTATTTTAGTGCACAGGGAACAGACCTACTAATGTGCCTCGAGCAACTAACACCCAGAGAGACACAGATGGGCTTTACTCTGTCCTGAAGCCTCCTTTTTGGCAATCTCGCTTCACTGGGGGACCAATCAATCAATAATTAAAACATGGGGTAATTAAAATCTCATAAAAACCTTCTCTGAGTCTTCAAAGTGAAATATATTGGTTTTCCACTAGCTACACACTGCCCCTCCTGATTTTGTGACATCCCCCACACATGGTGATCTGACCACAGTTTCTTGCTGCTATGAGGGCAGGAGCTGACAGCCTCCAGGAGCACCAGTCACCAGTGGCTCCCTCCAGGGCCCTGATGCATTTCCAGCAGTGGTTGCATCATTTGCAGCGTGGCTGCATGCAGGGATGTGCTCATGTGTGTGGCATGCCAGCTTTTTTATGGGAAACAGGGCGGTTTTAGCTGCTAACATCTACCAGAAACTGCAAGCTCTGGGTCCTCCTGCAGCTGAGTAAAGCCCCCACCAGACCTGAACAGAGTCACTGTGGGAGTACAAAGTGAAATCCCACCATGACAGAGGAAGACTAAAGGCATTTTACTGCCAGGTAAAAGGCGACCGTTCTAAGAGCTGAACTTGTAACATGGGTCTTTTTTTATGTGTTCATAAATCTAGTGATGGCAGTTTTCCTGCAGAAGACACAGACCTTTTCCAGGCATCTAAGGGTTAAAACACATTGAGCAGACTTTGAACACTGAAAGAAAGCCCCTCTGCCCAGGGAGCTTTCCTGGGCTCATTCAGGCCTCTGACGCACTCTAGCTAAATGGCATTCATTAGTTTAGAGGAATTTCTTTAGAGTAAAAAACCCTGTACTGGAGCCAGGTGCTCCCAACGTGTGATTAATAGCAAGTGGTGGGGTCTGTGCTCGTCAGCTGAGCAAGCAGGCATGGGGGGATAGAAAGCTCTTCCCAAATGTCTTTGGCACAAGCGTCAGCAGCTCTTTCTAAGCTTTTCCTGAAATGTAGATCACTTGTGGGATTAAAAACTGCTGCTGCATCCATAGCTCTGCTCACGAGAGCAGGTGAGACACAGCACTGACATTTCGGGGTTATCCAAGCAGGATGGTTCCTGACCGTAGCTTTGCCTGGATGCTGACGTTGGCTGCCTGGCCACATCCCCTGGATCCCCCAGGCAGGCAGGGAAGGAGCTGCAAGCTGCGGAGCTGTCACCCCGCTCCAGCCGGCCGGCCACAAGGCCACTCCTGCGGGTCCCCCGGGAGAGGGTCCCTGGGGCCACGTCTGTGCGCCCCGCAGCCTGCGCATCCCTCGGGCCGCGGGGATCTGAAGAAATGGCTGTCATTGCCAGAGCTGCTGGTGCCCAGAGCTGGCACTGAGGCTGCTGCCGCGTCCAAATCCTCCCACGCCCCCGGCGAGGCTGCGAGGCTGGCACGGTACCCGGCGGTTTCGCGGGGAGGGGGGACGTGCCGGCTCACGGGCCTGAATTTTCTCACTTGTGTCTGATGGGCTAATTATTATTGATTGACATTTCTGGAGTTTTTGGGGCACTTTGGGGAAGCGTAGAGTGTGGGAAGAGGAATATGTTGACAACTTTTTCACATAATCCTTTCCAGCCCCCTCATTTTTCAGTGAGCCATGGAACGTGTCCAAATATCTGGGATTTTAATGAAATTAAAAGCAAGCGGACCCAAAATCCCTTGAAAAATGCAACAAACCATACACAAATTTCTGTTTCCTTCCTCTCCAGCCCCCATACCACAAGGCTGGGATGGATATCCAAGGAGGTTTGGTGGTGATCTAGGGAGGCTGCCAGCCCCACACCAGGGCAGATGTCCTGGAGCCTTGGCACTGCATGGCCACCCTACCTGGGTGATCTTGGTGAGAGAATCTTCCCCTCCCTCCATGGTCTGCCACCAGCTCCTGTGATAAGGACTATACTCTATTTATGTGACAGTCCTGCCCACACCAAGAACTGCATGGCACCCTCAATTGTGTTCCAAGGGAAGGTCCAGCACCCCTGTGTGCTGAGCTGGCTTAAGCAACGTTTCAGGAGTTACAGCTGCTGGTGTGTATTTATCCTAAGCCTTGAGTGAAACCCCACCGGGAGCTGCACCTCAGCGCACGCTGCTCAGGATCCCCAGAGGGCTTCAAGCATGTTTGTCACAGGAAAAAAATATAGCTCTTGATAATAATAAGTAACAGTCTAGCTTAACTGAACTGAAGCAAGCAATTTGTACGGCATGTGCTGTAACAAAGCAGTTATAGGTGGTTACAAGGGACAAGCAGTCACACACTGCACGCAGCAGTGCCGGCACGTGCAGCCTCCACCTCAGCTGCTGAAAACGCATTCGCACAGGTTTGGCCACCGCCGCGGGAGGCAACTCTCGTACTGCATTGTGAACGATGGAAACTGTGGTACAGTAAATACCTAACTGGCAAGCTGGATTTTAAACAGATTTTTCTCGGAAATGGCAACCCAAACTGCCTGCATGGCCGGGAGCGTTGCTGCTTCCTCACTGCCGTGGCTGCTGGCGCCAGGCAGAGCCAGCATGGCGACGTCTCCAAAAGATGCTCCCGTTGCGTGCTAATGCTGCGAAGGTACAATCCAGACACAGCTGGAGCTCTGGCTCCTACAAGATATTCAAACCTCAGCCTGCAAACACATACTCTTTCTATTTTCCCCGGGCAGCTTGCTTAGCCTTTAGGCTTCCTGGGTTTTGAGTTGACTCTGCCTTTTTGAGTGGGAGTTTTAAGAAAAAAAACCCCAGCAGGTTGAAAGCAAAGGAGCTGGCTGTGCTGACTAACCTTTTTGGTTTAAGGCAAATGTGGGGAATACTGAGGGGAGAAGCAAAGCCTGTGCTTTGTGAGCAGCCCAACAGCAGTGCAGCACACGCTTAAAATGGATCCCGATACCTGCCGTCCTCAGCTCAACATTATTAATGTTATTTAACCTAAACAAGACCGGACAGGAGGATTTTCCCCCAGCATGGATTAGTGAGTCAGGAGAAAAACGAAATTCAGCAGAAATCCTCTTAGTCATTTTTATCAGGGGTAGATTTTCACATCTGAATCTCAGCTGCCAATTTGCATGGATAATCTCAGATTAGCTTTAGTCCATGGTTCATTTTTTTGTTTCTCCCCTAAATAAGCCCACTTTTGCAGTGACAAAGGAGGCAAGCAATTCTTTAGGAGAACGGCTGTGACATCTAAATAACAATGATAAAAAAGTCCATCTAAAACCGAGCAGCTCGGCACTTTCGGCTCCCCCCTCTTCGCTATGCATTATTCATGGTAGACAACAGGACCAAATGTGTATGCTCCCTGTGCAATTACCAGGAGAACATATTCAAAGACATATGCTAGTGCCTCTTAGTGAAAGGAGATGTGCAAGTACCCATTATTTACTAGGCACTGTTATAAAATCTGCAAGTTTGACTCCAAGGTTGCAGCTTAATTGACTCCCCCTGGTAGCTCTTGTCATCCATCTAATTCAAGCCATGTGAAAGCCTGGTTGTTGTTTTGTGTGTGTACAATACACTGGCTGCTTTGGCACATGCTGGTGGAAAAAATGTGGTTTGCATCAATTAACCTTTTTTATAGCAAGGAGAGTGGCTGAATGACAGGGCTTCTGAGAAACGTGTAAAACTTCAGCGCGTCACTCACAGCAAATCGTCACTGAGGTCACCCGTGTTATCATCATGGCTGCCTTTGGCCCCGCTCCCCCCGAGCACAGAAGCCTCGATAAGGATCATCTGCTTGGTTTATTGCCTTCTTGATCCAATAAATATATTTCCTGTGAGAAAACCCTTCAGTGGGTTTTATTTAAATCAGCCTCCCCAAATTCATCTCTGCAAACTTCCTTCCTCTTCCTCCCACACTGTTTCTCTCTGCGTGCCGTGAGCTTTAAGGATCTCTGCACTGATTCCTTTACATATCCCCTTCCCAGGCAAGCAGTAACCTCTGTGCACATGGAAATAATTTTCCTCTAATCAGACATAGCAGTCCAGCTCCTTTTCATCCCACAGTGCATCCCCCAAAGATGCATGCCCCTTCAGAAATGGTGCACTGAGGGCAGCGGGAATGCCCCAAAAAGGAAGGAGAACAGTTTTGGGAAGAGACTACAATACTGTTCCTTACCTAGTCAATTGAACAGGAGAATCTGTATGGAAACCTTCATCTTAATTCTAAATAGGAACAAATTCAAATAAACAGGTGTATTTTGGAAATGCACACTTTTTTTCAAGCAGTCCCACTCTCTGCAGTGCTTTGGGAGGTGAAGCATCACTCCCAGACTGGGAGGAGTGACAGAGTGGCAATCCGGTGTTCTTTCCACGCTAACCCTTAATGTAGACATGCTGTAGCACCGCAAAAGGGAATTGACTTCACTGCAAATGAAGCAAGGCCTTAAGTGCTTTGTTGAACAGCAGCCGAGCTCTTTGGTAATGAACAACAGTGACAAAAGAAATAAAGAAGCAAGCCGTGATAGCCCAGTGTGGCTGCAGAGGAGTAGCTGCTCCGATGGCTGCTGGCGTGAGATGACATGTGAACACAATCTATCTCCACACGCTGCTGCAGCCCTTCACCAGAGGCTAGTTTAAAAACCTTGAAGACTTGGCAATTAATAGGACCTCTAATTGAAACAGAACAACGGTAGCATTTTAATTGCCATGCTGCTCCCCTCCAGAGCATTTTGGTCTAGTAGAAATTCAAGGTTTCCACAAGCAGGTTTAAAAGCAGGTTTTAAAAATCATACAGAAACCATGTCATATGTGTTTTGCCTCAAGAGCCATTTGACTCCTTGGGGAAGGGATTAGTTACTCCACAACACCAGAGCCACACATTGGGGTAGAAAAGACACGTTGCTTCAGTGGGTGACATGTGCCCTGGAAAGCTTCTTGCTGGAGGACACAGACACCAGCTGCAAGTACCAGACAATTTAAAATGCATTAAACCATGCGCTGGAGCCCAGACTGGAGCTTCCTTTAAAAAGAACACTGGCTGATAGTGACTATCAGCTGGACAGGGAAAACTCATTGGTGTTGGTGTCATGCGAACTGGGATGGTGGTATTCTGATGTGCCCTATGGGGGTGCTACAGAAGTTCAAGTCACATAAAAAAACCCCAAAACAACAGAACCAGAAGTCTGGATATTCCTTCTCATTACCTGGGTTATCCTATTGTTTGCTGGCATTGACACCGGGCTTTTCAAGGAAGGGACATTCATTCCTCCTACAGCTGGGAAGAGAAACACTCCAGGTTGCACTTAGAATGACAGTAAATGGGATTGCAGCAGCAATCCCACCCCAGGGCAGAGTGTGGACAGGGACTCTTCAGGGAAGGAGGGAGATGCTGGAAGTGCTGGGAGCTCTGCCAGCTTCCCCTGTGGCAGGTGCCAGGGCCCGTGCTGGGCAGGAGCCGCTGGCAAGTAGATGTTGTAATATATTAATATACTTTTATAATTCCTTTCATTTCCAAGAGCCCCGAGACACGCCACAGCAGATAATCCTGCTGATTAGCCAAATCAAAGCTTTGTGAGCAAACCCTGCACACTCTTTAGGGAGCTATGTAACATGAAGTCAATGTATTGAAAGAGCACTCTCCACAGCAAGCGCTGCTGATTCACAGCCCTCGTGTGCTTCCCATGTCAGGGTAAGTGACATCCAAGGCATGGTCATGGTGCTGTTTTCCATTATTAATTATATGCTGGTCCTGATCTGTTGAGACGTGAAAGACACCATCCCTTTCCCAGGGAGATGAGAACCAATGCAGAGGGAAAATCAAGGCCAGGAGTGGAGGTTTCTGCTGTGCATCTGTGGGAGACCCCCGACCTAGGCTGAAGCAGCAAATGCTTCAGGAATGCTTAGGAACAAGTCTGCAAAAAATGGTGAGCAGGTGTCTGGCACGATGAGGAGAGGAAACACAGGACAACAGATGAAGAATAAAGGTCTTTTCTGTAACCAAAAGCTGTATGAGGACTCTAAAACCGGTCGAAGCCAAACCCCTCGCTCGGAGCTGGGCATTTGCTGCTTGTTTTTCAGGAAACCCCAGTGTCAGGTGCTCCCGCCTGCAGCTGGTTCCTGGTGCTCGCTTCAAAACTCGATCTTGCTCCTCCCTGAGGGAAACAACAGTGCTGGGGGGAGCAGCACCCTGCAGGACCCCCGACACAGCCCCCATTTTCATCACACCTGGGGAGGCTACACCAGAATCCTGTTTTCATCCCCCCCAGCCCTGGCAGCTCAGAGGCAACCTGATGCTCTGCTGCGGGAAGGACCTATTAGATAATTGACTGCATCCCCTGCCAAGGCAGCAGGTAGTCTCCTGACAGAGGCTGTAACAGATATTAAACATACTGCTCTTGATCTCAGCAAAAAAAGGCCACTGGAGTAATTTTTTCTTTAACCCACTAAGTAAAAGCTTTCTAGCTCATCTTAATAGGTTTTATCTGATGAAAACGGTACATTCATCATGGAAAGGCTTTTCTTTTTTTTTCTTCCCCATTAAACTTTCGAAGAAATGTTTTAATTTTTTTAAGCTGTCATTGATTTTTTGTAAGCAAAAATGGACATGTTGAAGCAGAAAAAAAATCCATTCCATTGTAAGCCAATTTTCATTTAGAGGAACATTTCAACATAGAATTTCCAATTTGGTCTCGTCACATCCTCCTTGTCCTGCTGTTACACAGGTCAAAACATTACCAGAGATTGATAAAAGTGCAAAAATGTGAGCTTGTTTTAGCAGTAATTGGTACTTTTATACTTGTTTCCAGACAGTTTTGTCTAGCTGCTTTCCTCTTTTTCTGTCAGCCCAAGAGAATAACACCCTCAGGTAGCTGCGCGTTGATGCCAGGCCCACGATGGGGAGATTTGTTTCTCTCCCATTTCTAAACATCCTCCTCAACCAGACAATGGAGTATGACCTGCATTCAGGTGAGCAGACACCAGCACCACAGCACACCAGCACACATGATGACCACAAAGTAATTAATTTCTCTGTTACAATCAATGTCCTTGCTGAAACACTGCCTGTCCCACACTCCCAAAAGCCTTGGTGACCTTTGAAGCCTTGCCCTGCTCTCAGTTCCCATCTGGGACTGTGGGGGATGAAGAGTGGGGTGGGGGGCTTTGGGGTAGATCCCCGTCAGGGTCCTGCCCCCACTGTCTCAGAAGCACAAGGTCACGAGCATGGTGAACCTGGATAACATCTTCTGCTGGCTTCTGAATATTGAGCAGCCCCTCGGTGCTGGCAAATACCGGCAGCAGTGCCAGTGCTGCACCTTTGAGCCCTGTGCACCTTGTGCCCTCATTAGCCCCAAATTATGTCCAGCCAGGGCTGTGAGCAAGCCAATCTCCAGCAGCCAGGGCTTCCTGTTGCCAGCTCAGCACCTCTGCCTGCAGCCTCTGACATATTTTGCAGTCACGTCCGTTTGGTACCAACTGAAGGCAAAGAGGGAAAAGGTGAAAAGCAAGGAAACGGCTCCCGCATTGTTCATCTCCAAAGGAGGGAGGGAAGCTGCTGCTACAGCCCGCAGGGGCACCATCTGTCGTGAGTCAGCAACCAGCCAGATTTACTGCCAATTGATTAAATTAACATTTGTTATAAGCCAGGGAAGGGAGGAAGGGGGGAAGAAATCCTCTTCACTGCTCTTGAATTATTTATGCCCTAGAAGCCTCCATGCCATGCTCGGGGCAGGCAGCAGTGACATGAGCTGCAAGTCCCTGTGCAGAGGGGCAGGCTGGGCTACTGCAGGTCCTCCTGACCTCTGACAAATTATAGCAACCCAGGGTGGTATGAATTGTGCAGGAGGTGCCATTCCAGAGGGTGTTTTCCTCCTGTTGTTTTGGCCATGAACTCTGTTTTCCCAGTAATGGTGTGAGGGATGGTTGTCAGCGCTGCCACGCTCCTCATGCCTGCGCTGTCTTTGTGGACTGGCGCAGGAGCAAGAGCAGGTTTATTTGGGCAGGACAGGATGGGTGGCTTCGCTCCACACCCCTGGTAGGTGCAGAAGAAAAGAAAAACAAGCTGAATTTCCACCAATTTGATGTGGTATTTTTTTCCTGGGTGCTGAGAGTAAATCTGGATGGAGTTGGCTGGGTGCTCTCAGGTCTCATTGAAACAGAAACACATTGCCTCCATGTGCAGTGCGTGGCTGAATTCAGGAAAGGCTCCTGCTGCTCTGCAGGGGCTGTCTGGGCTTGCCATGTGCCTGGCCAGGAGGGGGAGAAAACGTGGCAGAACTGCTGAGAGATGAGTTACAGAAGCCATGCCTGAGCGGGTGGGACCTGCCAGGAGAAAACATCTGTGCACACCTGGGCACACAAACTGCCAAGCCAGCGAGGAACAGGGACTGCAGGTCTTCTGTTCTTGTGGCTCACGGTGGGTTTCAGAGCCAGCCAGCCCCAACACAAGGCCATAGCCCTGACCATCCCTCTGCAGAGCGGGCAGCCAGCCTGCGTGAGAAATAAGGCAACTCTTCCCTTCCCCCCACAGATGAAAATCCTCTGTGCAAACACAGCAAGGATGCGTTTTCTTTCTGTCAGCTGGCCTGTTGTACAGGGATGAAAGCCCTTGTGCCCCCACAGGGTGATGGGTGAGAAGCGTGCTCCCCAAGGGATTGGGACAGTGTGAGGACAGGGGAGCTGAGGAAGGAAAGGAAGAGTTGCCAAGGGGTGAAGGCAACAACAGGGATGACCGTGGGAGCAGTGCCACCTCCTGTCCTCACCAAGCCTTCCTAAAGCCCAGTCACTGCCCGAGCCTTTGCAAGGTCTCGCCCCACATGCTGACATGTGAGTTCTCCTTGAGCCCCCAATGTCCTGCACAGTCTCCCCAGACCGCCCAAGTCCCAGGCTGCCACACAACTCCGTGGCAACAGCAGAGCAGCCAGGGTGCCTGTACCAGAGAATGAATTTAGATATTTAAACTTCTTTTTACAATCGGCCATCAAATATTCATAGTAACAAATAAACGAGGAGAGGAGGGGCAAGCCTATTGCAAAAGGGCTGAAAAGGGAAATAACTTTTTACAGCCAGACCATTAAGTTATAAATCTGGATATGTCCAGGATTTATTTACGGTGCTCTCTGGATGTAAGCACGCCGATGCTGCAGCTGCAAGCGAGGGCAGGAGGTGTGTGGTTTGTCCAGTCCTAGGATGAGAGTCAGAGAGGGTGGTAGGAGGAGGGGAGGCCAAGGAGAAGAGGAGGCTGGTGTTGGGGGTACAGGCAGAAAGCAGTGAGGAAATCAAGAAAAGGCATCCCTGCACAGCCTGCAAGGGGACATGGGGGTGCATGGCAGTGGGGGTGGCTGAAGGACAGACATCCACTGATCTGGGGCTCCAGGCAGGTCTGTCCCCTCTCACTGCCCTGCTTTCTCCAACTTCAGGATGGTATAGTCCTACCTGCTGGTATTTAAGATGAGGGCTGTGGTTGCTACTGCAGCACAGATGAAGAAGGTAGAAAAAGCTGAGACAGGGGTGCAGGCCATCAAGCCCCTTCCCACAGTTTCCTAAAGAGCCATTGCCCATGAACCATTTCCCACCACTGTCACCTGGGAGGGAAAAGACCTTTTTTCCCAATTCGTGCTGCAAGAAACAGCCCTTCTGTCCTGGTTTGTAATGGTGCATCTTGAAATATTGCAGGGAAAAAGCCATGTTCTTGACATGAAGAGATAAAACACAGCACCAGGGAGGGACCACATCTACTGGCACCAGTCAGAAGATGCCCAGGTAGCCCCTCCAGCCCCATGGGGGTGGTTTGGGTTTCCAAGCAGCTGCTCAGCCTGAGCTCACCCCCCAGTGCCTGGAAAGACACCATCATGACCTGTTTCAGCAGAGTTGCTGTTACCAGGGAGAGGGCAGCACAGGAGGGAGCTGCCTGCTCCCTGCCCTCGGAGCCACGGGCAGGCACAGGTGCCCAGCAGGCACACAGCAGCCCCAGAAGTCACCAGCAGACTTTTCCCCATCACTGACAGAAAAAGGGCTGGGTGGTGTGGGCAGGCTGCTCTCTTATCACACACCCTTCCCCAGAGCCCTCTCCCCATCCTCCCTTCCCCAATGACAGCACCCACCATGGGGGCACAGGTCGGTGCAGGAACCTTGCAACAAATTGGGGGCTTTGCAAGGCTTATTTGTGCACAAGGATTTTCCCTCAGCCAGGCCAGGATTTCCTAACCCTCCATGGCCCATGGCTGTAAAGGTCAGGGCGTATCTCAGCAGCGCAGCGCATCCGGCACGGTGAGCGGATGCCTGGACCCTGCTCCCCATGGCCACTGTGCATTCCTGGACAATGCTGCTGCGTGAAGCTCCAGCTCCCAGGGAGCAGAGCCGGCAGGGAGGGTCGGAGACATGCCAGGGGGAGTTCAATCCCTGATGAAGTTTCCAGTCATATTCTATTTTAATGTCGAGATCCTCCATTTGTTCAGTTCTTAAAGGTGACCCGTAAAGGAAAGTACAATTTGGGCCCATGCCCAGTGTTTGCTTCCCTGTGCTGAATAAAAAGACCTGGAAGTAGGTATTTTTATAAAGCTAGTTTTTGGCATTAGAAATGTAGATCTTTGCTTTACCTCAATACCCTGGGGAGGCAAAAATGCTCACTTATGGTGTGGTTACAGAAATGATAATGATGTGAGCTGAGCTGCTGTGACGTGACTGGAGCAGGCTGTTTGCTGTCCAGTGTTTCTGTTTGTTTTGTTATTAACATCACTCAATTTCAATGACCAGCTGACATTTTGGATAAAAAGCCTTTGTTGAAGCCTCAGCATCCTGCCTTCTCCTACCGTACATTTTCCATGGGCTTGTTCTCCATCTGCTTCAGCAAAACTTATCAATTGTCAGTTCCATCAGCTGAACCAGCAAACGGGAAACATCTTTAATAGCTTTTTCCCTCCAGGACTTTTGTCATACAGAGAAGATACCTACAAGACAGAAACCCAAATAAGAAAAACCCAGTCTCAGGCCCAGGGCCCCCAGGGCTGCCCTGGCTGTGCAGGGCTCTTTGCTCTTCCTTGAGCCGCAGGCAAAGGAGAGCACTGTCCTTCCATGAGCACAGCCACCTCCTGCACCTCATTTTGAGGCAGAATTTATGGCTGTTCTGCCATCAGAGACTGCTCATGTGAAGCCTGTACAACTTCACACAGGCTTTTGTCTTGATCTGTGTGTGTCCTCGGGAGCTGAATCCCCGTCACTCTTGCATGGACAGCCCCACTGCTCTCCTCTCACCTTTCTCTTATTTCCAGAGCCCACTGTTAAGAGCTGGGGTCACTTCTGACCCGGGTGTATGCCTACACAGTTTACAGCAAAAGCACTTAGGGAATCTAATCACTCACAGAAACCCAGTTCCCATGGGGCTGACTCCACTCTTTGATGCATTGAGGTTTTCCTTGCCGTGGCCCCAGCTTTTCCAGTCCTTGCCGCCGGGCCAAGGCCGCTGCCAGCACCCGAGTGCCTGCCCTGGGCGGAGCATGCCAGGCACGCTGGCAGGCGGGACGAGGGCAGTGGTGCAGGGCTGGGGACGCTGCTGCAGCTCTGCCTGTGCTGAGTCACACCCACCGGATGCTCCTGCATATCCCTGCTGGAAAGGTACCAAGAGCATTAGCATTGCAAGCCCAATCTCTGCAAAATAAGACAGCCTGATCGTTGCAGTAGCTCCTGTTACAGCCCGTGGCTCCCTGCCCTGTGTCCTCCAGCCATCCATCCTGGCCGGGTCAGGCAGCCTCCGTTTGGTGTGTGCTGCGTGCCTGATGTTCAAAGCAACACACTTGGGTCTTCTCCAAAGAAAGCCTACAGGCTTGGTCAGCTGCTGCCATAGCTTATTTACAGGCTGCTGTTCTCCCTCCCATGCTCCAGTCCCCCAGCACAGTGATGGCTCCTGACTTTTTGCTCCATCCCGTGGTTCTGCCTAACTGGGCATCTCTACATCTGTGCAAGGACCAGACAGACACCAAAGAGGCTTCAGCAACACCAGAGACTGGAGGCTGGCCTTTTGTCAACCCTTGCAAGCACAGGGGAGGCTGGGAGGGACTGGCCTGCGCCCCAGAAGGCTCACAGCCCACGAGCTCTCCTTTCCTTCAGCCACAGGCAAGTGATTTATGGCTCTGTGTCTCCATTTCCTTGCCTGGGACCCAGACAAGCATCCCTCCCTCTCAAGGCTGCTGTGACGATGGCTGTGTTTAAAACCCGAGGCTCCCAGGCACTATAGCAACATGGCCATACAAACACTTCGGCCTGAGCCACCCTTTGTTTGGCGTTTCTGGAGCTCTGCTATGAGTGATGAGCTCTCATCAGACCAAAACCATCTCGAGCAGGCTCTGCCGGGGCCAGGCTGCTCTTGACGTCAGTAGGTTTTGGACCCAGGCCCGTCTTTCAGAGGAAGAGCAGCCAAAGCTGCTTTTAAACGGTGCTGCTTCTGCCGACGGCAGGGGACAGAGCGGGTGCAGGCCCACACAGTCCCCACGGCAGATCCTCCAGGGATGGAGCTTGACCAAATCCTCTCACTTAGCTGGGTGACTCTTCCCACCACCTTGCCCCAAGACCCTGGGGCTCCTGGTGTGGGCAGCAGACCTGGCACAATCCCTGCCCTGAGAGCCCCAGCTGTTTCTTAGGCAGACGTGGCTTCCTCTGCCCAGTTCCTCAAGCATCACCCATCAACACTCCATGTTTTCCTTTCCAACAAGGTTTCCTGAAGGGACAAGGTTACTGCTACCACACTGTGCTGACAGCTGGGAGACTGAAAAGCTACAGAACGAGCTCTGCTTGGCATTCACACTGTGGGAGACACTGGAGAGACAAATTGCAAGATGCCATGATCCCAAAGATGTCTCTAAGGCAATACTGCAAATGCCAAATAACCAGCAGTTCAGGCTGTTCCAGAGGGTCCTCCCTTCCTGTTGGGTACCTAAGCATCTCCCTCCCAGTCTGAGTCCTTATTACAGTGTCAGAGACAAGGAGGTCTGCAGACAGAAAGGAAAGCAATCTATTGCTGGTGGCGTCTGCTCCCCAGCTTGGCATTCCCATGCCCCAGGGCTCCTGGCTCTGGCTTCTGCTCTCCCATTTTTGGTCTACACAGGGCCCTCTCTGGGCTCTCCACACCCCAGGGGCTCCAGAGGCTGCCAAGCACCAGCCCATTTTCCCAGCTATCAGAGGGACAGTGGGTGTCCAGGGAGGGTCCTGACTTACATGGCACAAAGGAGGGGGAAAGCAGGGGTCCTGTGGGTCACCTGCCAGGATTCATCCAGGACAGACACACAGAGCCAGGCTTCAGGCTCCACATGCCCAGGACAGACACACAGAGCCTTTGCGGATGCTCCGACCCCACTGCTCCAGGTGCTCTGGATGAACTGGTGTTTGCCAATGGTGGTGCTCCTCTGGGCACGGCTTCCTAGCACCTGCTGCCCAGGCTGCTGCCTTTGGCTCTGGGCTGCCACATGCCTGGGGTCCTGCTCCAGGCTGGGGTTGCTGGGCAGGATGGAGTGTAATTAACTGCAAATCTTCCTCCTCCCCGGATTTGTTCAGCTCTGCTAGGTCTCCCTGCTGCTGTTTCCAGGCACTCTGTTTTCTCCTGGCTTTTGCCTGCTCACCTTCTTCCATCCCAGGGCTGCTCTTTGAATCCACCAAAGCTGCTACATAGGTCTTACACTAATTTTAACAAAGGCTCTTGTTTACCCTGGGGATTTTGTTAGTGTCTCTGTCAAAGCTGCCTTTGAAAGCTTTGCTACTCATGCTCACTAATAATTTAGTGTTTGGCTTCTGCATGGCTTCCTACTGTTCTTCTGGCTCCACCAGTCTCCCTCCTGCTTCACTCATCTTTTTCCTCATGCAGGTTGGGAGCAGAAACCAGTTAATATTTGATTTCCCCTCTTGACTGCCATGTCTGGGAGGCATCAGGGGATCAGCACAGCCGCCCAAGGAGGGAGCAGCAGCCCCCCAGAGCTATTTTCAGCCCTCCCAGATGTCTGACTTTGCTGCCTTTGTGCCCCTTGATGCCTCATCATCCCCTCGTCCCTCCCCACACCCACCCTCCCAAGGTCTGTTCCCCCTGTTGATAATCCATTATCTACATTTAATGCCTCACTAAAGTCCTCCCCTTTGTCTGATGGTGAAACCCTGACCAGATGCGAAGCCTCTTCTGTTACTAATGGCAAATCCTTTTGCAATAGCTGGTTAGAAAATGGGAAAACTTTTAAACAAAATAAAAATTGAATCACCAGGCTAATTTTCATTCTGTGGGTCTCATCAAGGAGCAGTGGTTTTTTTAGCATTATTTTTATCTTTTTACAGAAAATCACTCTTTAGAACTGTGGCTCAGAAGATGGGTTTGTGTTGTCAGTATGCACACCGCCATTTCCTTTGTTGTGCTGGTGTAGATATTATTGCTCTCATGATCCACTCAGCTCTGGAAAAAAACAAGAAAGGAAACAAGAGGTGGAATTAAAAAAAAATGCCAATATTCTGTTATGGGTTCAGACTTCAGAAAACTGAGGCTACCAGTAGCATTTCCAGAAACAAGATTGCCCTCTGTGCCTGCTGAGCACACCCAGATGGATGCACAGATAGGCTCCAGGAAGGGGGTGAAGTGTGGCTCAAAGGAAGGTCTCCAGTTAACCCTCAAACTGTGTTTTTATTTGGCATAATTTCCAGAGTTCTTCTGCAAACCTGCTTGCTGCTGTAAGGTGTTAGGCTGTCTCACAGTGCCTAGCATTAGAATGCATCAGTGGCAGGTGCTGTGCAGCAGCAGAGCTTTGCAGCACCAGCAGCAGAGCTGCAGTACCCACACAGCCCCTGAGAGCCCACGGACACAGCCCTGCCACGAGGGCCAGCATTTGAATGGAGACCCCCAAATTGGGGGGATAAAATAAACAAAATGTCAGCACATGACCCTTTCTGGCAGCCAGCACTAGCACAGCGTTTTGGCCTTGCATTTGGGCTGCATGTGCTGGGATCTGCATTGGTTTTTGCTGAGACACGTGGTAAGAGGAGATCCTGGACCTCAGAAACCATGAGCATTGCCAGCAAGCTGGGAGAGAGCTGTCCTTCTGACAAATGCTTATTCCCTTTGCTGCACATGTGCCTAGCTGTGCTTCTCCTTCAGATGCAAGCACTCATTTTTGCATCTAGTTAGAAATGCACTGACAAATGCCAGCCTGAAATCCTGAAATGTTTCATCTCCTGCTCAATGAACTGTCGCTGAACCAAAAAAAAAAAAAAAAATTCACAAGGACATGCCTGCACTCCTTGTGGGTCTGCCCAGAGCCAGGATTTGAGAGCTTCCCAAACTCGCTTACAACATTCTTCCAGCTGGGAGAAGTCTAGCTAGTTTTTAAGTTTCTGTCTAATTCAAAAAGAATTTTTGCTTTTAATTTCTGGATACAGTGGCACATCCTGTGAACTGTAAAGGTTGTGTACCAATAAAACTGTGTGTTAAGTCTGCGGAGGTTCCTGTGTCCTGTCACTTGGGATAAAGAAGTTGATGAACTCATCTGATACTCCAAAGAGCTGAAACAATAAGCAAAATATGCACTGCAGCACAGACACGACACGCAAGGAAAACTCATGCTGCCTGAGAGATTCAGTGGGAGCTGGTGCAACAAAGGTGCTTGGCTGTGACTATGAAGATGTCCTGGGGCAAGAAGAGCAGGCAGACAGGAAAGCTGTGAGGAATGGCTGGGAGGAAGTGCAAGAGCAAGCTGGCAAAGGAGTCTGAAGAGAGAAGAGAGGGAATGTACAGGACCACACACCAGTAAAACCAGCCGTGGAGTTCTGAGCAAAGACATTTTTCCCCACGTGATTTTTCCCTGACACAAAGAAATATTTTTTTCTGAAGGTAGAGGCTGGCAGCAGAAGTGTTTCCTCTCGCCATTGCTTCCCCTTTCCAAGGCCCAGAGGTTGCCAGCCACTGCCTCTTCTGTTCCCCAGCACCACCAAGGAAAGGCAGGCGTACATAAAATGACTGACATAAGATGACAGACATAAAATGACTGACTTCAGTGAAGCCATGATTCATTGAACCACCCAGCTAAAGGTGGTTTTGGCCCAGAAGGAAAAAAACCCTGGAAGGAAAAAAACCTCTGGTACTGGTGACAGCATCTTTGCCTGGCTTTTACCCTGAAGGTGAAAGCAGTGGCAGTGAATGCAGTCATAGGAACAACAGGACAGCCCTTCCTGGGCCTGCCATCCTTCAGTCCCTCAGCATGGCCCATGGCTGGCTGTGTTCTGCCCTTAACAGCAGGGCTGGGGGATCTCTCAGGGTGAGATGGGCACTGCTGGCTGCAGGGTGTCAGCAGAAGTTCTTTGTTCCCCCTGCTTTTTGCATTTCCATGTTTGTTTTTTTTTCCTGGAAACTTTTGCTGCTGAGATGTCCTCTCAGTCGGCGGGAGCAGAGCTATCCTGCCACCAGCACAAGGCACAGACCAGGCATTGCTCCACCACTGCGGAGCGAAGAAAAGTAGGTCAGAAAAGTAGGTTTGACAGAGCCAAGGACCGGACTTGTCACCTCAGTTGCCATTGGCGTGGGAATTGAGAAGTGCCAGTGCCGGCCAGCGGGCGGAACAGGCGGCACCCGGGCAGAGCGGGGAGCCCCTGCCCCTCCCAAAGCACAGCACTGCTCACTGCCCCACTGCTGACCTGCCTCCAGCAAAGGCTGAACATCTCCGTGCTGTACCTGCCTGACTGATAATTGAAGCAAACCTCTGAGCCCAGAGAGAAGGTGCTAATTGCAAATACCTACTGCTTCCCTCAGAGTGGCAGGACAGCACTCTGTAGGCTGGTGTGTCCCTCCTCAAGGGAAGGGTCTGCCACTGGTCACTGACAGGAGAACAGAAATCACTGCACGAGGCCCTCAATACTGAAATGTGCTCTATTAGTGGGTCAGAAAATCACGCACCATGCTGCTGCCAGCTGCTTTGGAAGGTGTGCTCCTTTGTTTAACTCACTTTCTAATGGATGTGCTGCAGTCACCATGTGTCTCTGTGATGCCCACTCCAAAGGTCCTCGGAACTTTTGGCGATCCCAGTCCACTGGGCTCTGGAATGGGACTGGGCTGTGCTGGCCAGGGCAGCAGAGAGGATTTCTTATCACCGAGACAGATGGGATAGTGTTAGCACACCGCAACTTCCTGAGAACAGAAGTTACCTGTGATAAACCCCACATAAGGCAGAGAAGAATCAGGCCTTGTGATCTCCAAAGCAACTCAGTGCAGACACCATGGCCGTATTTTGGCAAGCAGGGCCCTTCTGCCTGAGGTGAGGTGGGAGCAGCAGGCAGCTCAAGAAAGACAGATGCAGCCAGTGCCTACAGAAGCCCCTGTCACAGGCTGTCCCCCCGCTGCAGCTGCCTGTGCAACTTTTGGGGGGCTAAACCCAGCGTTGCTCCCTCCTGGCTGCCGGCTAATTGCGGTAATGCCGGCCCAGGCCCGGCCCGTCATTAATGGGCAGGCCGGAGCCCCAGCAGGCCCGGCCCGTCATTAATGGGCAGGCCGGAGCCCCAGCAGGCCCGGCCCGTCATTAATGGGCAGGCCGGAGCCCCAGCAGGCCCGCTGGCCCTCACGCTGCAGGCGGCTGATGTGGGCTGGCTGGCCGGCCACCGGGAAGGATGACATCACTTTTGTGTCGGGAGCCAGGCACGCGGGGCCAGGGAAAGGCTTAGCCCACTTATCTTCCCATGTACACCTACAATTTTCCCTTTCAATCTCCTTCCAATCTGGCTACTCCCACGTGAGTTACTAATATAGGACACGCAACGGGGCTTCTCCCTGCCTGGCCTATCCTCATCTATTTGACTAATTAGCTTGGTTTCGCTGGGGGGGGTGTGGGAGTAGAGAGGGGGAGAAGAGATGAAAGGGAAGTCTTGTCCAAAATCCACCCTTCTGCTTCATCTTCTCTAACCCCTACACTGGTCAAGCCGAGCCCAGCTCTGCTCACACTGTCCATCAGGACCCACTGCAGTGCTCAGCAGCTCTAATGCCATATATCCAGTGCCCTGCAAAACTGGGGGGGGGTACATTGGTGCCTTTGCACTCACCCTGCCAAAATACCTGCCCGCAGCAGCCCTGCAGGTGCTGGGGCAATGTTGCCTCTGCTCTGGGGAAATTACAGCCCCCAGCTGGCCATCAAGGCAGGGTAGAAGGAGAGAGGGGCAAAGAGCAGATGCGTACCCAGGGTAGAAGGAGAAAGGGGCAAAGAACAGATGGGTAGCAACTTGCTTTCCTCCTACCCCTCCTGCAGCTTGTTCCTGAAGCAGGTCTGGGACAAACAAGAGGTCTCGGGGACATGTTCCCCTGGGAGGGTATCCCTGACCTCCCAGCACTGGGTCTCATCAGCACCAAAACTACCTGGAGCTGGACCTGTGGCATCTGAGGAGCTTTATGAGGTGTTCGGCAGGGAACGAGTGGTTAATTACCATGTGCCTCTGCTGTTAACCTCTGCAAATAAGTCTAATTATCACAGATTAATGAACAGAGCGCAGGCACATCCGAGGAGCTGTCGCTGAGGGTCTTTCTGGGGCCACATTTCATTATTTTTCCGAATGCTGCTATCCTGTCTCCCACACTGCCCCCCCAGCCACGCATCCTACTGATGCTCCAGCTGGTCCCTGAGAGATGTCGCCCCACAATTCCTGCATGGCCACAGCACTGGAGAGATCCCAGGGGAGGCACAAATCAGGGTCTGGGAAGCTGCCAGGGCTCCTCTCATGGACATCAGTGTGGCCCTACCAGGGTGCTTGCACATCAGGGCCATCTCCTTGCACGGTGTTATGGGGAGCCCCATGAAGTTTGGGTTGTGCCTACCCCAGAGGCCCTAGCTTTTGCGGGTAAATAATCAGATGAGATCCTCCTGTCTCATCTGGGAAAGAAAAAAAAATAAAATACAAAACCTAAAGCATGTCATTAGCTCTTGTGGTTGGAGGGAAAAGCTCAAGTGAATCTCCCAGGCTGAGAAAGCAGACAAAGGGAAAACAGATTGTGGTTATTGATTTTTGTTTCTAAAAGTCCACTCTGTCCCCACCACTGCCTTACGAGAGCCTGTGGCTGGGAAGAGGGGGATCCTGGCACCTGCTGAGGGATGGGCAGCAGCGTGGGTAGATGGCAGGGCACAGCAATGGGACCAGGCTGAAGACGCCAGGAATGGCAGAAGGCTGGGGATGGTACATGATGTAGCCTCAAAGTGAGGAGCATTAATAAATTTTACGATCATGACAGGAAAGCTTACACTTCCAGCATTAAAATAAATAATGAAACTTTTTTTTTTTTTTTTTTAGCTATTCTGGCTTATTTTCAGCACTTGCTGAATGGCTGATGCTTTCTTATGGTTGCTTACCCAGCACTCAGGAGCATCCTTTCAGATTTGGACCAATTAGCCCACACTCACTTTGACAAGCACTGCTACAACACAGGCACATGACTGCTGTACTGAGGCTCCCGTGCCAGCAAATCGATGGAGCCTTTTTTTGTTACCCTTGGGAAGTTGATAGCTCCATCTTTACGTGCCTGACACCAGGCAGGGTTTGCCAGTGGAGAAAGGAGATCCACACCTGGGCACGTGCTGCCTTTGCAAGCAGCACCTTACTGCCCCTGCAGAGGAGCCCCGCTGGCCTTGACTGTGTTGGGCTCGAACATGTTCCATCACATCCCTCGTGGCAGCTTCGCAGCTGAGCAGCACAAATGTGTCCCAGCTTCGACATACTGTCACGGGGAGGAAACCAGCAGATGCAAAGGAAGCTGAATGGGCAAATGAATGTTAAAATAATTGGAGCCACCATTTCAGACTTGATGAATATGTTGCTCAAATTACAGCTCTGCCTTGAAAACAAAACAAAAACAAAAGCCCTGATGAATGTAACATTAATTTAATAATAGTGAAACTTGTAAATAATGTAAACGCTCATTTAAATGGTTGCTCTTGCAATATCTCTTGAGAGGAGAGTAAGAGACTTTATAATGTTGGGGCTGGGATGACACATGTTCTGTAAAATGTGATGTTTTATTCATCAGCTCCCCCAAGAGCTGGTGGGGCAGTGGGGTCAGGGCCGAGGCACTCGCAGGCAGCCCCCAGCCCTGCCACTGGCCACGCTGGTGCCCCCTTCCACCTCACCAGTCCCTTGTGTTTCCCCAGCACTGTCCTTCCTTGTGTCTGGGCGCTGGCAGCTCCTCCAGGGCTCCCTCATCCTGGTGCTTGTCTGCCCCCTCCCACGGACATCTGTGACACCCGCACATCTCAGACTTCTTCCTTTGCCGAAGCATTTATTCAAATGTTTCTCTTATCCTTCACCTTCAACCACGAGGCAGAATTAAATTCACAGAAAAGCAAAAAATGCTGTTCACGGCCAAGTCAATAAACACCATCAAACCCAGAGAAAATCAGAGCAGAGATACCCAGTTCCACTCTTTGTCCCTTCAAATTTTTTTTAGTTGCCCTTTTTATTTCTCTTTTACTGCTGTAAGAGCCTATTACCAGCATCTACAACTTCCTTTCACCAAGGACCTCTGGGTTTTTCCTTGCCTGCTTCCTTTGCTTTATTTATTGACATATTCAATAATTTAGAGAAATCTTATTTTAAATGCACAGGGCAGAACTCACCCCCAGGTTTAAAAAACAAATCCTGTCACATTTGGCAAACAGCTGCACACAGAAGGCAGACATCAAACATAAATATATCCAAATATGTAAATTCAAAGAATCAATAGATATGGCGTATTCTTTATTTTAATTTTTCATCCAGAAATAAAAGCTTATTGCTGTATTGATTTCCTTGCGGTAAGGATCATCCTACAAGACGTGATAAGCTTTCCTCCTGGATTGAAGGTCAGCCTGCTGCCATGAGGACTATTCTTACATGACCAAAAACGCTTGATGAAGAGCTGATTTGCAAGGCTGGCCTCTAACCTAGAGTGAGCAGTCTCCTCCTCCTCAGTGCAGGGGGACCTCGGTGCCAGATACGGGATGCCCTTAGGCATGGGGCTCTCAGTGTGAGCCCCGTGGCACTCAGTGCTCCCCCAGCAAACACTGGGGCCTGAGCTGCTCACACAGGGGCTGAGCCTGCAGACTGGCACCACCATTCATGTGTCCCCCAGTCTATGCTGATGCTGCACACTAAATTTATTCTGCTCCAGTATGCTTCTTGGAAGGTTCCCTCTCCTCTTTTACAGCCTGTAGTATACTTTTTTTTCACCTCTCTGATGCCCACCATGTTACACAACCTCACAGCTGATCAGCGCTCTCCAGTCAACACCTGCCATCGAACTGCCCAGGTTTGTTTGTACATAATTGAGAAATAAATGTAAATGTGTCAGGATGATTAAGATATACACAGGTGGAGTCACCAGAAACAGGAAAAAAGAGCGAGCATTCAGTGCACTTGAGAGAGCAGCCCGTGCTGCTTCCCACTGACTCACCCAGGACCGTTAGCATCCAGACCATGCCAAAGGCAAAGAGGCTGCCTTGCAAAACCACTGGGCTGTGCCTCTGGGATTTCTTTGTGCATTATCATTTTCATCTTGCTGCTGTTGGCTATAAAATAAATGTGTACATCAATACAGCAGTGGAAAGCAAGCATCTGTTTTGAAGAGATGTTGGCATTGTTTTATAAATGTCAGCAGCTGAACAGCAGTGGGCTCTGTCACCTGCTACTGCTTCTATCACTTCCCTTCTATTAAAAATACATATTGACAATAAAAGCTCTGGCTAAAAAAAAAAAAAAAAGGCTCCTCCCTCCCCAGAAAAGACCTTACTCTGCTCTTCTTGGAAAATCTTTAAACATGTGCCCTGTGAAATGACCTTACACATCTTCTCCCCTCCTGTGAATGCCATTGAAGTATCTCTTTTAAACCAGGCAGCAAAAAGTGGGGCTCCTGTAAGTGGTTTAACAGCAGTGCTTCTCACAGCTACAGCAGCAGCAGCAAATGTCTGAGCTTTCTAGAATACTGTATTTTGTCCAGCCTGCCCTGCTCCTGGCCAGGCTGTGCTGTGCCTGTCGGTGCACACAGCCCCTGACCCTCCCCACGGGTGCTCTGTGCCACTGGGCACACACGGGGCTTGTGCCATGGGCAGCAGGGATGGACATGGCCTGGAGGTCAATTATCACACGTGACCAAGGCACTGTGGATGGCACTGTTATTGTTTTACAATGGTATTAGTTTAAATAATCTTTTTCTTTTTGGTAGGTAGGTTAAGTTTTAATTGAAAATTATTTTCAAAGGCATTTATTTCCTTTCTAGTTAATACAGGAGAGAGAATTTAGAAAAGCATCCCATGAAAGCCAATTGGTTTAATTTCAGCAGTCCCTGCCTAAAACCTCACTATTTGAGTTTCTGCCCCTTCTTTACTGCTTTCCTTCACCAGGAGTCTTGAGGAAAGAAGGCCAGCAATGTTTGCAGTGGACATGCTGTAAAACACAATGGTCATGCCTGCAGTTTGCATCCCTTTACATCTCTGCATAGGGAACTGGAAAGCAGCAAGTCCCAATAGCTTCACAGAAATCCCAAAGAAAGTACTTTGTTCAGGAACTCAAGCACACGAGCACTGCCATATAAATGTCAATCACCATGAATCCTACACATTGGCCATTTGTAAACTATCCGACTGCAAGTCAAATTGTTTTATGGTTAGAGGAGCATTTAATATACTATCAACAGTTTAAAGTTAGCATTTCATACTCAGAGTGATTAATGGCACCATATTGTATTTCAATTACTACGAGATACTTCCCTGCAATAAACGATGACAATAATATTCACATTAAGTCAATAAAAAGCATCTCCAAAGTGTGATGTATACATGCCATTACCACAGCCCAACGTGAAAGCATCACACAAGTTACAACACTGATAACACAAACCCCAGCACCCACAGCCAGGTGTCTGCGCCAGGCAGAGGCACTGCCCTCTTCCTCAGGAATCTGCACCACCTTCTCCAATCCTTCTGGGCACAACTGGATAAGTTCCAGCCTGGGAGCTGATCAGATGGTGACTGCAAGCATGGGCATCCTACAGTCGCTTCCTAAGCACTGCCACTGCTACACAACAGGTCACACAAAGCCTTTCATCCTCTCTTTCTTCTTCCACTTGAAGCCTCATTAACTGAAAAGGGAAATGGTTTTTTCCTCATACTCTTTTTAACCTGCTTGCTTGCTTTCTAATTGCTAGCTCTGATTTGAGTGCCCAAGAGCACACTGACTGAAAACAGGCGATTTCCACAGCCTCACACCTAGAATACAGTTTCCCATCATGAAGTGGAAAACTTTAAAAATCCCCAAACTAAAACAATAAATCCCCAAATTAACAAAAAACAAAACCAACCAAACACCCTCCCTCCCCCCCAAAAAAACCCCACCACCAACAACAACCAAACAAAAACCCCAAACCTCCCCAAAAATGAAGAAAATATTTAGTTTCAATAAACATTGAATTGTTTTGCCTTGGCATTTAAACTTAATTTTTCTTCAGTTGACTAAAATAAAAAGACACTTGGCTTGGATGTCAAAACATGACAGCACATATAAAATAATAGATATGACATTAAATAATATCTAGAAAAAGATAGTGATAAATTACTAACTGTTTTGAACAGTGTGTTTATAGTTAGCAAAAAATGTAGTAAAATGAGAAGGTGGGAGTAAAAAATTTTTTTCATCATGGAAATCAAAACAAGACATTTCACCATTATCAAAACAAGAGAGAAACCCAAATAATTCACTTTGACTTTCCTGTGGAAAATTATGTCCAGATTGGCACATTCTCACAAAACGCTTCAATTAGAAAAAATCCTGTGTGTTCTTCAGATGAAAATTTCCTTCTGCTGGGGACCTTTGCAGCCACTGATGGTGAAGGGCTTGGGAGAACAGGTATCTCTCATCACACCTGGCACCTTTGTCCCTCCAATTAAGGGTTTGCATCCCTTGCCTGAGACCCACACAGTCCCTCTGCTCACCTCTACAGTCCCCCGTTTTCTAAGGTAAAATATCAGCAAGTTTGTCTCCCACTCTGTAAAAAGCAAGGCTCACCTCTGGTACAACCCTAAGAAGCAATGAGCAATGCACCAATAACAGTAGTATTTCATAAAACTCTACAAGGAATTTTAAAAAATAATAAAAAAAGACAAAGGTGAGAGACAAAGAGAAAAACATTTTTCTTTGCAGGTCAGCTTTAATGCACCTGGTATGAGGATTGCAGGAATGAGAAAACCTCGGAGGGAGTCATTATCTGTAGATCACTGCCGGGGCAGACCCTAATGGCCTCTCCCAAGCTGTTAGAGGCAATTATTTCAATAAGCATTTGTCCTGCAATGAATGGCAAGACACATGGCGATGCCTGTCCAGTCTCCCTGCTGGTCTAGGGGGAAGGACACGGCCGCTGGGCAGCAGGTCCCGAGGGGAGAGGAGCCCCTGGCCTCCTCAGGATGCTCTGGCCATGAGGACTGTGCCGGTGCCTGTTGCCCAGGAGGGGTCTTGCCTTGCAGGGCTTCCCGTGCAGCCGGACCCGTGGTGGCCAGTGTCCTCCTGAGACTGGGCAGCCCTCGCTGCTGGCCATGGGCACGTCCCTTCTGCAGGCCTGCTCTCCACCAACATGCTCTGCAAAGCACGGCTGAGCTGCCCCACACCCTGCACAGCCACAGCCCCACACTGCAGGCTGTGCTGTTCTACAAATCCCTGAGCAGTGGCTTTTACTAAAAAGGCCTGGCTAGAGCTCCCAGCACTGCCTCCTCGTGCTGCAGCAGCCAAGGTCTGCCCGGGTCCTGCAAAGACACACGGGGTGACCATGTGGGCTAGGCTGGGGATCATGGTTGCACTGAAACCCTCCCACAGTGCCAGCTTCTCTGGGGGCTCAGGGAATTTTCACCCACTTCCCTGCAGCCAGCAAGAGCTGCATCTGGAGACAAGCACCGTGTGAGCCCTAAGGATCAACTCATCACAGCAACAGCAACTCATTTTATTAACTGTTTACTCTGCTCTGAAGAAGAAAATAGCAACTGCTTCAACAAGCCTCTATTAAGGGATTTCTTTCCAAAGACCTCCTTTGTTCATACTCCTAGACTTTTCTACCAGCTTGTCTAAAGCAGGAACAAAACAAGCATGACAAATACAGAGGCCATAAGCCCGGACACACACTCTGTCCAAGTCCAGTTTAAAGTGGAAATTACCGGTGGAAAACAAAGAAATCTCCATAGTTTATCAGTCCTAATCCTATTAATGCTAATAATATAGGTTACTAATAATAGTATGTAGCTGTCTTTGACACAAATCAAACTTGTACAGCTTAATGTACGCCTGAGAGATGGAGGCAGACGTAGCAGTAAACCACAAGTTGAGTCTCCAGGTCAAACCAGGCCGTGTCCTGATCACGCCACCCCTTGCTTTTCAAGTTTCACATTATTAATTTCTTGAAACACATGTTCCTACTTAAGCCAATGGGAAATTTGCCATTGACTTCAAACGGACCCAGAGCGAGCTCCTGCAGCAGTTGCCCTTCTTAAGGAGAAGGGCTGTGCATCCCCAGTTTTGGCAAGGCATGAGCAATCCTACTGGCTTATAAAATCACACTTAACACCACAAGTGCTGGGTGAAAGTTTTTTCAGGAATACTCTGCTAACCTTCATCATGGCAACTTAATGAAAACCAGTCCTGAATTTGTGCAGAATTCAGCAAACAGGTTAAATAAAAATTATTTTTAAATGTATATACGCATGCTGTAGTGACTTTGCCCAGAAAGGGATTTGTCATGGTTTCTCAGGACACTCTTTGCAGCAGAAGTACATGCTTGAAAAACGCAAGAGGGCAGAGGTTCAGCCCCCACAGTTGGTCTCCCTGGGTGGCCCCAGTGAACGGGAGGGTGGAGGAGCCAAAGAGTGGAAAGTTTGTGGCCAGTGCTTTTCCTTCTTACCCGAACAGGAGAGGGATCATTTGCCACCAGAGCGGTACTGACAGCAAGGGCATGGCAGCTTTGTATGTCACCCATCCAGGCCACGAAAGCCCTTGAGACACACCTGTCAAAAACTCAGTGATGTCTTTGTGTGTTACCACAGAGAAAAAGTGATGTCAGAGACTGAGGCAGCCACTGAGCCGGCTCACCTGCTTCCAAGAATCTTTAAGAGTTTCTGGAGAGACATGTCTCCCTCACCCTCTGCTCCTCCAAAGCTCTGTATCTCTGTCTCTCAACTCCTGGTTTTGGAAATCAGCAGGGATCCATCTGGCATGAAATGCACCTGTCTTCTACTTGGCAAAACTCTGGCAGGAATGATGAGACTCAGCATCTCTACGCTTGGCCACCCACAAACCAGCTCTCAAGGCAGAGTGTTGCAGAAGAAGACCCAGATTTTCTTGGCTACCACTTTATCACCTGTATAAACTCTTAATTTCTTTCCTCAGAACAAGTTCTCAGCTCAGCTTCTGCAGGCAACTTCCAATTTATAAAATTATTTCCCCCACTCCTTATAAAACAATCTCATAACATTCCCTGTGGCTTTACCAGTAATAAGATACACACTGTCAGCAGGAATTGCTATGGGCACAAAGGGCAGGGATGAAAAACTGCTGGACCCCTGCTGAGCACTGTCCTAGAAGAAAGGAGAGGCCAACAGAGCTTCCTCAACTACCAAATCAAGTCAGACAGCCACGAATGTTCTCCAGCCAGAGAGAGCTCAGAGGGAATTGGGTATGACAGCCACTGTGCATTAATCTGCAATTTGAGAAGATATGGGTTTCTTTCTGGGTTCTCATGATTTGTCACTTTGGACTAAGCTGTGTCTTGCTCATGTTTAACCTGCGAACTCTTGTGTTCTGCAACCAACGCCCCAGGAACAATGGAGTGCTCTTGGAGTTACTGCCTTTTTTCCAGCAGATAGGTATCTGTCTCACACAGCAATGCAGTATTCCACAGGCTGAATGAGTATGAGATGATCTGCCAAGTGCTGCTCTGCTATAGACAGAGCCCTGCAGACCCTCAAGGGAAATCAGAGCCAAGAAACAAAGATTGTAGTGAGAGAGAAGCCCAAAGACTGACTCTCCCTCTTGAACAATATCTGTTTTCCTTTCAGCAGTTCACAGTTGCCCAGCAGACGACGACTGAGGCCCCAGGAGAGTTCATTTGTGAGGAAATTTTTTTTACAGGTTATGTGTTGCAAGGCCTTGTTCAAAGGTCCCTCTTCAAGCAGGATGGGAGTGCAGAGAGGGAGAAGCCCTGAAGATGCAGCTGCTGTTGGGATGGCAAGAGGCTGCCCAAGGGAAAAGATGTTTCCATCTTTTTTCATAACAGTGAGATGCTCTTTAGAAGGGGAAATGCTGTGGTACCCAGATGATGCTCCTGTGGCATGCCAGCAGAGCCAGCAAAGCCCAGCTCATAAAGCAGAGCAGAGTTTGACTGCAGTATCTTGGTGTGAATCCTGGCCACTGCTGTGCCACGCCAGGTACTTTACTCTTCATGCACCTCTGTGGGGGAACATGACAAGCTGGCCAGCAAGCAAGTAGCATGGGCTTGCTTCCCTGCATGCCAACATTTCCTTGTTAATTCACACATCCGCACTTGACTGTGAGAGCCACACCTTCAGCAGCTTCTTGTAGGAACAGGACTCAAGGGAAACCCCAAGAGGATGTGAAAACAGAACCGTGAGTCTTGCAGCTTCCAGCAAAAGACAGGCTTTGCTCTTAATGCATTGCATCTCCTTCCTCTGCAAAAAGTCTGGGGAGAAATCCCCAGTGATGCTGCTCTAAACTTGTTTCCAGAGAACCTTCTTCATCCCACAGGCCCCGCGTGCTGTGGGTGTTTTCGGCAGTGCCACAGGAGAGCTGTGCACAGCAGGCTTGCTCTTGCTGTGTATGCTACCTCTGCATAGCAATGTTCTCATACATTATGGTAGGACTTCCTATAAACTACCAAAGTGTGCTACAACCCATTCACTAAAAGGGCACCACTCAAGAGATGCAGCACACAAGTGTGTCTGCTGACAGCTGCACAGCATCTCCCAAGGCCGCTCAGACCCCCAGCCCAGGCCATTCTCCAGCAGCACCACTGCACAGCAACAGCAGCCCAGAAGGTCTGCAGAGTGGACATCTCATGTGGAAGCTGTAGGAGTCCAGCCTGAACCCAAGACTCAGAGGGCTTCTTTGCAGCTCATTATTATTTATTATTTGTACTGTAGAAGCACCTGAGAGCTTACTAATATGATCAGAGACTGTTTATGTCAAGTGCTGAACACCAACAGAATAGCAATGATAACTGCCCTTGCCAAGAGGTTCAGAAACATACAGATCACTTTGGACAGAAGGGAGGACTTGAAAGACAGCAGAGAGAGTTGTTAGATACAGCTGGGTTCTGAGCTCTTGGTGGGACACAATGGAAATCACATTTCCCACTGGTTCCACTGAGGTTGTACCTCTCTGCCTCTGGAAGCTTTGCCCCACCATCATACATACACAGCCACACTGCTCTTCTTCAGGATGGCTTTGTGTCCTGGATTTGAAAACTGGGAAACAGAGACTGATCCTAATGCAAACAGCCACGGCCATAAGGTAAAAATTATTACAAATACAAAAACCCTAGAGCACATGAACAAACCACAGCAGATGAAGACTCCTTCCCCACAGTGGAAACTCAATCCTTTTACATGCTGAGCATGATTGATGCCTTTTCAGGACAGGGGGTCAAAAAAATCCATGACAGATCTGGATCAGACCCCATTCAACTATGATTTCTAAATTTCCCTTTAAGCATCAGGCTTTTTTTTCCTTTTTTTTTTTTTTTTTCCTCAGCCCAGAGAACTCAGCTGGATAATGTTTCTGCTTCAGGATGGCATGTCGTGTTTTCCCATCAAGCATCTTCTGTGTCTGGCGAGTGATCAACTTGCAAAGTCCACTGGGACTTTTGGGTGCCCCAAGCTATGATTTTGGGTTAGACTCATTCCATCTCTAATCCTGGAGAGTGCTCATTAGCCACCCTGCAATTAAGCCCATTGCAATGTCCACAGGGCACTGATTTGAAAGAGAAGGTGCATGTTTTCTGGAAGGAAGGGAGGCACAAGAACCTGCTGTGTCATACTCTCATGTTCCCTTTTGTTGCTGAAGATCTAGGGAACAGCTTGTGACTCACTGGAGGCCAGGAGGCACCTCCACCCACTCATGCCCAGCACAGAGATGCCACCACCCTGCTTCAGCGTGTCCTGTCCAGGCAGAGTCAAGTGCCACTGATGGCTGCAAGCTACAGCCATGCCGCTCCCCAGCATGGAGACAGGAAGGGCAGCAACCTCTGTTCCCTGTGTCTTGGGCTGCACCTGCCAGAAGGAGCAATGAAATACTGAGCAGCCCTCCACGTCACTGAAATGTTGCTGTACAGGCATGGGGCCAACAGCACTGACCTTTCTCCAGGAACATGAGGTCTGAACGAGATGAGAGGTTTGGAAGGAGTGAGGTATCCAGCTGGAGGAGGAACCAGGGATTTCTGGGGCATACAGAGACGTGCTTCACTGTAGAAAGGCAGTTGTCTCCCTTTTTGCTGCTTCATGCTTGTTTGGATTTTGTTTCTCTTCAGATGTGGACATGGATACAGATGCACAGACACTGTGGAGTATCGAGAAGTGGCAATGCTGAAGAGCAGGGTCACCTTTCAGCTCTTCCACTGTGCCTGTGACAGCTACCTGGCCATAAACCACCAGCACAAACCCCCCACTTTCCCAGTAGCAGCTTTCTGCATCCACTTCTGGAGAGGCTGAACTGCAGATCCAAGCATGCTCTGGTGCATTTATCAGTACCTTTCCCCCTCTTTGATCTTTGCAAGGCTTCACAACCAGTGGCAACCTCAACCCCACCAACCTGCAGGCACAACCTCTTCCTCTCCAGGAGGCACACAGCCTGAAGAATCAACACCTCTGAACGACACTGTCACAGGCTCTAAGCACAGCAAAGCTGTATTAGCTCAGTCTGAGATGGTGGAGAGGAAGAGATGCAGCTGGCAGCCTAAATGCAAATGTGATGGTAGAAGGAACTGGTAGCATGGACACCTGGGCCAATCTGTCCCTGCAGAAGAAAGTGCTTTAGCACTTCTGTTGACTATGCAGAAGGCCATAGGGTTTACAATTGCATCATGAGCTGTGTAGAGAGTAATTCAGTGTAGCTGTTGAAACATCATTGGTACCAAAGGAGGTGTATTCAGTGAAATGTTTACAGTATGAATTGATATACTCCCTGATTGCTTTATGGCATCTTGTCTCTGCCCAAGCCAAAGCAAAGAAACCCAAAATCAACATCTGAAAGTCACCTGCAAATCAGCTTTCTCTGGTGGGTCCCCACTAAGCATCCCTTGCCATTGCTTCTGGGGCAGTGGGGACACAAATATCACAAGGGAAAGCAGTCAGCAATCAAAATTGTGCTTCTGTGCACACCAGTGCCTTGCAGGGACCCAGCAAAATGCTGGGAGTGATTTTGCACTCCTTACTTTGAGAGGATAGAAAACGTTGTTGCCAGAGGACCTATGACAGGCTGTGACAAATTCAAGCTTCTCAGAGAAAACAGTTAAGACACCTTTTCTCTTTCTCTTGAAGAGCAGAAGGAGCAGGGAAATATTTTCTTTCTTTCTTTTCACTAGGACTAACTGCTCTCATCCCCCCTTAATGTAAAAAACATAACCACTTCCCCTTTCCAGGTGCCAAAGAGCACTGGTGCTATAGCACAACCAGCCATACCACTTCCCTGCATCTTCCTGACATTTCACCAAGTCACAGGAATGATGAAATCTTCTCGTGCAAGTAATTTTCTTTACCTGTTATGGGACAAATCTGTGCTCTGGCTGAAATGCCCGTCCTTACTCCCTGCAGGTCCAGCCTGCTCCCTTTGCCTGAATTTTTGTGTAGTCCTCTGTGCCCTTGAGCCCAGCTGTGTAGCAGTGGGGAGATATGGCTCCTCCTCCACATCTGATTGCGCTGCTCTCCGTGATGGGTGGCGTGGTGGGCCAGAGCAGGGAAAGTGGCGATCTGCCAGCAGAAAGGTCAGTACAGCCTGGGAAACCAGAGCTTGGCAGAAACCGCCCTCTGTTACCTCTGGGTTAGCACAGGTAGATGCCACCTCCGGTGCTGGACTAACAGTTTTATACCCAGTGTACCACCACATTCTTTTTTTGTCTAGGCTTTTCTGCTTCTGCCAAGTGACAACCCCATTCTGCTTTCTCGACTGACCTCCAAAGCAGAGTATCTGAGACAATAAAAATGCAATGTCTGCCTGGAAACCACCCAGGCAAGCGGCCAGATCTGTAGCCCAGCTCTTCACCTCAAGGCTCACAGCCAAAATCCTGCCCTCAGACACAATTCCTCCTGAAGCCAGCCAGAGAAGCAGAGCAGCATCTGCTCATCAGATCTGGCCACCAGTTACTGTGCAGCCTGGGCAGTCTGGGCTCTTTGCTGGTGTAGAGCAGCTGAGCTCCACCACTGAGCACAACCTCCTCCATGAGGGTGGAAAGCTGGCAGTTCCTACAGGGCATGCTTTCTGCAGAAAGTTCAGGATAAGATAGACAACTAGAAATATTTTAATTGATTCAAATAAGTGCTTCTCAGTGGCAAGCAGAGGGGACTATCAAGCAGAGAGAGCTCCTGGGCTGCCTGTACATCAAGGTTTGCAGTAAACCAAAGCATGAGCAACCCATAGCTTGCACAGGCCAGGCTAGAGGGGAGCTTGGGCATCAGACCACTAATATTTCTACATACTAAAATTGTAGTTATGATAAACAAGGTCAGAAATAAAGCACCAAAATGTTTTTCAGCTATGGGAATTACAGAATTCAAAGACAAAAAGCTTAAGACATTTAGATATTTAAGTAGCTGAGAGCATAAACCTTCACTGCTTTTGTCCTTTATTTCTCTGCCTAGGTCAGGAAAGCCTCTGCATATGCATTCGGCCTTGTTCTGACAAGCTGTTAAGGATAAATGCTTACAGACAGCTTTTTCTGAAACAGGTATTTCTTGTGTAACCCTCTCAGTACAGGAGTGTGCTATGGTACCCAAGTGCTGCTTCTTTCCACAGCTGACCACCTTTGTCGAGTTCTCTCCTCTACAGTCTTTAAAAGTTTTCCCTTCCCAAGGTGCCCAGGGAAGGTGTTGCTTTGCCAGATTGAGGCATGCTTGGAATGGGTAACGATGGTCTGCAAGACCTCTCCAGCAGTGCTTGCTGCGCTAACCTTCCCTCTCATCTTCCCACTAACACATACATTTACACATTTATGGGTATATTTATGAGAAAGAGTAGTTTATTATTCATGTCCAGCCTCACACACAGCTTCTCTGCCCAGCTAAAGATGCCAGGAATGGTCCTGTTTGAGACAACCTATAGCTCCCCAGCTGAAGCTGATGGCATCGTTTTCACAAGCAGCGCACAGGAGACATTCCACTTCAAGGGAGCTGCCCCTGGACCATCCAGACCCACAGCCTCAGGTCAGCACCTGAGCAACAGCTCCTGCAAGTCATCCTGCTGCTTCTTCAATGCAACCACAGAGTGTTTTTGTAGTGGTGAGACCATTTATTTGAGAAAATTGCCTATGTCCAGTTCTTTCCTGATTACTGCAGTTCTTCACAAAGGAATCTTCATTTCCCCTTTTCCCTCTACATTTTGACTCCTCAGACTAGAGAGATGCTTAGTCTCTCTCATTTTTCACAGCACCTAAAAGAACTTGGGATTGGTGCAACCATTATCTGGCCTTTCTGGAGAGGTTTATTCTGACAAGCCTTCTTCAAATACAGTTTTCAAAATTGTTGACATGGACCCAGTTTTGGAAAAGGCAATTTGTCTTTATTGCCAAGAAACAAAACATACCATGAACTAATCAGCACTGATGAATTCTGTGGCCTCATACTTTCACATCAGTCTGACTGGGACACCAGGGAAGAGACGTGTCTGTGCTAGTGGCATTGCACCAATGAATACCAGCCGAGGCCTGGCCCTGGCACGCTCATCCAGGTGCAAAGGGAAGAGAAAAGCAAGAAGATATATCTTAGTCATGGCAAGGGAAGTGTGACGCAACTGCTCTACAAAGAGATAGTTTAGCAATCCCTGGCAGCATCTGCTTGCCCTGGTACCCAGTCCAACTTACAGTGCTGACAACCCACCGTCAAAGGGCACCAGAGGGACCTTCATCCTGCAGCCTGGCAGCCAGATACAACCCTGGCAGGGGTTGTATCAAGTGGGCAATGCAACCCATGAGACCATAGGGCCCTCTGAATTTGAGAGCAACAAAGAGAACATATTTTTTTCTATTACTGGAAGCCCCTCCCTGCCCCCATCATCTTTAAATGAGCACTCAGTTCTGCAATCCTTCCAAAAGCAGAAATGCAACTGTGCCCGGTGCCAGAGTGATTTTGGGGAAGCTCTGCGCCACACTAACCATTTAAGGTCAAACAGCTCATTAGCCAACCCAAACTAGCACTCGGAGAGGGCTCAGCCTGATGAAATGCCATGACATGCCTTAGTAAGCACACTTACACTTACAGGGACGGCCTGCCTGATCAGCACTCAGAGGCCGGGCTCCTGTGCTCTGCCCACACAGGCACCGTGCACCTGCTCCTGGTGCCGGCGGCTCCCGCTCGGGGTATGTTCCCACTCCCACTCCTTCCAACACCCTCATAAGCCGCACATTTTTCCCCTGCCACCATAAGCCCCAGGAACTCGAGCACTAGAGGCTGGGGAGAGGCAGAGGGGCGCACACGGTGCGGGAAAGGCCGTGGGGGGAGTCCGGCAGTCACCGCCTGCGGGGCAGCCCCAGGCCGGGCCGCGGCTCGCCCGGCGCCCTCAGCCTGAGCGCGAGCGCCCCGCACCACCCCTCAGCGCGCCGCGCTCTGCCACCACCACGCGCCTCGCCGCCCTCTTATATAGCGCCCTAAAAATAGCTCGCCGCGCGCCGCCTCGCGAGCCTCGGGGAAGGGGCGGGAGCAGCGCTTCCGGCCAATCGCCGCCGGCGCCGGCGCTCCGGCCCCGCCCCTCGCGCCCCTCGCGACTCCGCCATTGGGCCACAGCGTCTTCAGGCGCGCGGCGGGCCCGCCCCGCCCGCCCCGCCGTTTACCCTACATGGCCACGCGCTGCCTGAGTGGGGCCGCGCGGCTGCGCGCGCGGGGGGGCCGGGGGCGGGGAAGGCGGTCGCGAACGCGCATGGCCGCGGCGCGGGGCTGCGCGGAGCGCGGCGGGGACGTGCCCCGGTGCGGCGGCCGCGGGGTGCTCGGTGCGCGCCGGCGCCGCTCGTCCTCCTCGGCCCGGCCCCCGAACCTCGCCGTCCCTCCGCGCTGATCCGCTTTCTCTCTCTCTCTTTTTTTAAAGTGTGACTGAAACAAAACAAAGCCAAAGGGACGCTGGATCTATCATTGGCCGCGCGGCTGCGCGCGCGGGGGGGCCGGGCCGGGCCGGGCCGGGCTTGCTGAGGGAGGGTGAGAGGGAAGCGGGGAGGGAAGCGGCGTGAGGGGGGGCGGGATGTGGGATGTGGTGTCCCATTGGTTGATTTTCCTCCTCCTTTTTTTTTTTATGACCAAAAACAACCCCCCACCCGAGCAAACAAACACACACAAAAGCAGAAAGAAAGGGTCTTGCTCAGCAGCAGCATGGATGTCTTGGCTAGTTATAGTATATTCCAGGAACTCCAGCTTGTCCACGACACCGGCTACTTCTCAGCTTTGCCATCCTTGGAGGAAAACTGGCAGCAGGTGAATCATTTAAATTACTCCTGTAAATCTCTTAAGCGCAGACAGTCGATGCATTGAGGCTGCATTTCTGACTTTATTTTATTTTTGTTCTTTAATTCAGGGTTGGGTTTTTTTGGTGGTTTTTTTTTTTTTTTTTATTTTTGCCGCGTGGGTAGACCTTTAAATCTCTGTATTTTTTACTGTGACAAACTGAGCAGTCCATTCAAATCTGTCTGCCTTCAATCCTTTCTGAGCACACCCGACAGTACCTGAGATCCGGTGGCATTCTTTAGGGTTTTGTTTTTTATGATGACTACTATTTATTTTATTTTTGAGCTTAGATTTTTTTTTTTTTATTTTGCTTTGTTTTGTTTTTTTGAACAAGTCTACTCACTTCTAGCCAGTGCTGAAAACTGGCAGCTGGTGGAAATGGAATAGATCATTCTTATTTTCAGGTAATTAGTATATGTCAATAAAAATCGTAGCTTAAGTCGGAGGTGGAGGGTGGGCAGGTGTGTAGAAGTACTAGCAAAAGCTTTAAGGCTAAGTTCAGTAACTAGGAATGTGACTTATTTTTCTCTTTTTTTTTTTTTCTTGGAAGATGAGTAGAAACGCACACTTCTTGCTGTCTTGAAACAATGACGCCTTAGGCTGGTTCCAGTAAACCAGTGTGTTCTGAGGCACTGTAGGGTTAGTATGCAGCCAGAATAAAGGGAAAGATGGAAATCAATTATTATGAATGCGTTAAAATGATGACTGGCAGCATGAATACAAGTAAGACCAAGGGGAAGAGTAGGTTACAGAGAAGAGCTTTATAAAATACACCATGAACCCAGTTGTTAACTGTAAATAGTTATCAGCTGGGATATTGAGGGAAAAGGAAAGACAGCATTTCTATTTGCAGCCACATTTTTTGAGGTAGTCCTGCTTCTTGATGTGATTTTCTGGCAGAGGTGATACACCAGGTGAAATTCTGGAAACTGGTGTCTCTTTAAAAGAAAAAAAAAACATCTGCTGGTGGGTAGAAATAGTGGAGTGTGGCTGGGATGACATGTGGTGCTATTGCAGCGCACGGACCCGTGGCACTATCAGTGTGAGAATAATGAGCCACAGGATTTCATCTTGCCAGCCTTCACCTGGGTCTTGGCTAGTGTAAGGGTAGCCTGGCAGTTTTGGCATGTTCATTTAATTTTTCCTTACAAGTGTGTGTGGGTAGAAACGTGGATGGCAGAGCTTCTGGGGAGTACTCGGGCTGTAGCATTGTCAGCCAGCTGGACGGGGTTGGACCTTCAAAGGTTTACCCATAGTAAAATCGTTCTGGCTTCAGCTTTGTATGTGTGTGCACACAAAGCAGAGGTTCATTGTCAGCTACAGGATGAACACATTCAGGGTTTATTTTTCAAAATGACCAAAGCAACTTTGCTTTATCCTCCAAGGGGGAGGGGATGCTTTTTGTTATTAATATTCAGTGCACAGATCCATGATGGTCACATCTGCTTTCCTTTTATATTTTTAACGTGCTAATTAAACTGAAGAGGTTAATATAATTTAATTAAAAAATATTTCATAGCATCGTTGTTGGATGGGTTGCATATTACTAACAGTCCAAAGCGACATAGTGTGTTGACATAGCCAGCGTGCTTCAGGCAGTGCTGAGAGTGATACTCTGTCTCCTTCTGCCTTCTTTTATGTGCGGAAGAGCAGCAGTTTGTTTTATACAGTAGCATGTACCTGCCCAATCCCACGGTTACCATTGCAGAATTTAAAGTCATGCTCCTGGTTAAACCCCATTGATTCTCCACGTATGTTAAAAAGAGAAGCTGAAAATAATTTGCTACGTTTTCCCTTATTTCCTCTGAAATCCTGCAACCAGTGCCCAATGTTTCATAATCCATCCTGTATTTACGGTTTGTTCCCCTGTTGCTGCCTGGACTCTCCTTGCAAACAACAGGCAGCAAAACTGATGTGTCAGTGGTGGGAGCAGCTGAAGCTGGCTGTGCAGGCACCGTGCTGTTACACGAGCTTGGCAGACCCACTGACACAGAGACCCCGATTTAATTCTTCTGAATCACTTACGATGTAATCAAGTATTGGGGATTTACTTATTTTAGGCAAACTGTAGTAACTTTGAGACAAAGAATGTGTGTGTTTCTAAAGGATCCTTTAAAACTAAAGGCTATAGTTGAGACTCCGGGGTAGTGACTGATTCCTATGGGATGTGTCAGAAGTGGGAAACAGCAGCTTTAATTTTGAGTAAAAACACTTGAACAAGTCCTGCCTCTGCTCCAGTGGTGCTACAGAGGCTCCAGGGCAGTGCTTCTCCCAGCAGCAGAGCAGTGCCCCAGGAGATTACTTCAGTCGCTTAAAAAAGCATGGGTTGAGGGGGGAAAATAGATGTGTGGGTTAAGAGCAAGCTTCTTTATCACATTGTGAGCTCCAGTTTTGTGATTAGCAGCCACTAGTTCGTGATGTGCAGAGGTTAGTCAGTGCCAGTCCTGCTCTGACAAAGGATGCTTACTGTTGTATCATGAAAGATGCACCTGCCCCACTGAAAATCAGAGCATGCCTTGGGGTGAAAGCGTTGACACAGTCCTGTCTTCCTTTTCTCCTGAGCCTGGAAAACAGTCTGGTAGCTGCTGGCTGAGGAATATACAGCTGGGCCAGTTGCTCGTATTTGGATTGTGAAACACCCATTACTCACAGAGGGCACTGACAGCACAGGCAGGTTGGTAAATGCTTGCACGCAGTCAGCTGATCTCCGTTTTCCCTTCCCACTGCTAGAGGAACGTGAGCAAGTTTGGTATCTGTGCTTTTGACAATTAGTGTTGGAGTTGAATGAGTGCAACCCAGCAATATGTACAAAACAAACAGATTTTGTGTAGGAACAAATTGTCTCCTTTTGTGTAGGTTTCTGTTTTAGAAGGCAAAAATGCAAACAAAGAAACCCTTATTCCACCCTGGACATAGTTTGCATTGTGGAAGTAGAAATACCTGAAGTGGAAGCTGGAAATGAACCTGTGATGTGTTTGATGATTTATTTAAAACACATATTGGGAAGGGAGAGCTTAATTTTTAGGCAACAAAAGCTGAGCTCCTCTCTGAGCTTTGGGTGTACTTCTTGTGGCAAAACACTTTTGAGGTGAGGAGGATTTTTCTTGGAGTGGGGATGTCAGAATCTTAACAAGTAATCAATAGCACAATTTCATCAGGAGAGAGAACTTTGTTTAGCTTTTCCAGCAGTGTTGAGCCTCCATGGCACTGAGGAGGGATTAAAGGAAGAGCTGGGCTGTGTGCATTGGGAAATGAGTCGTTTGCTCTAAGTCAGCTGGCTGATACCTCATGTTTCTGCCTGGTGCTTCATCCTGACTCTGGTTGAACCGTCCTAGTTCTCTCTGTCCCTGCAAGCTGACTCTGCAGTTCAGGACCAGGGCGGGGGGAGGTTTCAGCACCTGCGTGGCTGCTGCGCTGCTGCAGGAGGACCTCTGGCCACATATGCCAGTGCTCTGGGGTGGCTGTCTCATGTGGCATCCCTGAGATTGGAAGCAGACTGCTGGGAGAGGCAGCAGGAGGCTGAAGAGCACCTCATTACTCTGCAGAGGAAGGAAGTGGGTAGGAGGCTGTTTTTGAGGGAGATAACTCTGAGGAGCAGAGCCTGTGCAGCTGCACATGGTCCCACTTTTGTGTGCCAGGCTGCAGAGAGGGGGAGAGCAGGGCTGAGAATTTGGAAGGGGTGGACATGGGGCTTCCCTCTGTTCTTCTTGCTGGGCCTTCACAATGTCATTTAGGGGATCATTGAAAGATCAGGGTGCAGAAGCATCTTTTGTAATCAGATATGCCTCTTCCTAGGGGTGACATTTTAGACATCCCTATTGTCCTTCTCCATAGGCCCCTTGGTGGACTCAGAACTCACTGTCCTATTGTGAAACGGGTCTGATCAGGACACTTTGGGGCTGTCTTCATATTCATGGGGAGCGTAGGGCAGTGACTAGCATGGCAGTTCCCATAATGTCAGAATATGGGAGCACAAAGAGCAGGTGGATGCACAGAGTCATCCTTTGTAGCTGATGCAGCTGTATAAAAACAGCAGGGCTTAAGTGCCAAAGCCCGGTTTATTCTGGAGGAGATAGCCTTTCCCACATGTGTCAGCAGGCAGCACAGGTCTAATTGGCCGGCAGAAGTGGAAATGGCATTATATTGTTTGCTGATAACCATTGCCTGATAACATTTCCTTTTGCCTTGGCTGACCCAGCTGCTCTCAGCTGCAGCAAACAATGATCCTTTCAAGAAAGATGCACATTTCCTGTAAAGCATAGGATCGAGGAAGCCTTTGTTTTTCTGTTGATCCTTTCATATAGCCTTCTTTGCCTGTTTTTAATCAATTCTTCAAGCCTCAGTTTCCCCTCTTTCTGAAGTGTCTGACAACAGCAATGCTAAGGCCTAATGGTTTTTGTGGAGCTGAGAAGGCTGAGTTTTGAGTCATCCTGGAAGAGGGTTTTGAGATCCCTGTGCTGTGTGAGAGCAGAGTATCCCAGGGTGACTAATCTAGTAGGATTCTTATATCTTAATGCTGACTTTTGCTTGGCAGACAGGGTCATTTTCAGGCCTATAGGAAAAATTTCCACTCCTACTGGAAAGGAATAAATCACACTGAAGAACATTCCTGCCTCCCCATCGTCTCCATTGTTCTAGTTTAATGGCATAGTTGGCCACTATGTAAACTAAACCATCTCTTTTAATATTGCTATTTCATCTTGGTTCCAGTCACAGTGTAACACATTTCTTAAGTGCTTATAGTACATCATGCCTCTTGGGAATAACTTTCAGAAATGGTTGACTTCCAAGAACAGCCACATGTGTAATGCAGTGTATTTCAGACTCTGAACGCCGCTCCATTTATACCTGCAGTCCCTCTGCTTGCTCCATGTGCTGAAAGCATGCTTCTGCCACCTTACAGAAAGAGATGGACAAAGAGAGGAAAGACAAACTTGAAACTGCTGTCTCTGTTGTTACATGATTTCTTAATTACAGAATCTGTTGTTAAAAGTGATTATTTTTTGGCATTCTGAAAGCATAGAGTCCTGCAATCCATGTTACAGGTCTTAAAATAGCAGATTATGTGAATGACTTGTATCAAGTGGTTTTGAAATGGGGTAAATACCTTTAAGCAATGTACAATCATAATGTGGGTACTCAGCTAGAAAATATTTTCTCTTACTTGTTTGGGATGCTTAAATCTACCCTTCCCCAAGCCTGTACATTTTTGTATGTCCTAGTGAATAGGCATTGCATAAATTAGAATAGGCTACATGAAAATCATGATATATAGCTAGTCTGCAGCATGGTGCTTTCATGTAGAAATGGCAGAAGGTTTTCAGTTCCAGATAGCAATTTCATACTTAAGCTTTCCAGGGTCAAGGCAAATGGTATCTTCTGGATATTGTTGGGGGATTTTTTAAGGCTTTTGTCAAATGATTCTCCACTGAGAAACATCCAGTGTGTTGTTTCTCCATTCTGAGTTAGGAAACGTTATAGGGAAGCAAGAAGGAAGCTGCTTCTCTTTGATTGTAGCTGCCTGTGAACGACCTTGATTGCAGTTGTCCTAATGAAACAAAGGGATTTTGCTCGCTGACTGAGCAATACTGCTGTTCAGTACTTTAAGCAATGAGTTAGTAGTACACCTCATCTCCTATCAAGTTGGTCACATTTTGCAGAGGGGAAGAAAAATTGTAGACTTTTGATCATCATGTTCAAAACCTCATTAAAAGTTACGCCCAGGCATTGGTAATTGATGGTGGTTTTCTTTTTTGATGCTAAACCTGAATTTTTGGAGAGTTAATAAAGGTGTTTTCAAGAGTAGTGCCGAGTTCCTCTTTCTGCTTCCCTGGACTCTCAAGTGCCTTCTGTCCATTCCCTACATTTACAATGTCCCCACAGTTTTCAAGCTCCTGCCAGTGCTCAGGAGCTGGGAGTGCCATTTTTGTGGTATCTTTTAGACTGACATTGACTCACCTGAATTACTGAATTTCTTCTCCCCACATGTCCTTTTTGTACTATGGGTGCTTCTGTCTTGGTCAACATTAGTGTGGATTCACTCAAACTGCAGAGTTCAATGGATTCTGTAGCAAGCAAACAAAACAAACCTGCCAGGAAAAGAGCCTCTTCCCAACATTGCCACTGCGAGTTAAAAAATTGTGCCTGGGTCCCAAGAGATGGTCATTAAAGTCACAGACCTTTTATTTTTTAATTTGATATTCTTTATGTTTTCTTTGCATTTGAGCCACTGAAGATTTGTTCCATTGTCTTTTGTTATTAAAAAAAAAATCCCAAACAACCTGGGATTTCTGACTCTTGATTCCAGCAGCATTGAGAAAAGGAAAGTAAGTGGCATTTATAAGTGTGTACATCAGAAAAAGCTTATGTATTGCTTTGGTCACCAAGCTGTGTTTACCGTTCGTGCTGTGGCAGCAGCTGGTGAGGAAGACTGCTTGGCTGCTCAGGTTGTTAGGCTGTCTGTGAAAGTAAGCTGCCTGTGAGTTCATGTTTCAGCCTTTGTGCTCAAAGACAGTTAGACATCTTGGATTTAATCAGGACGCCAAACCTTTGCTTCTCAGTTCTTCAGTTACAAGAAGCATTGGCAGCTCTTGTGTTCTGATATGCTGCTCTGGGGATTCCTGGTCTGGTTTCTGGTGCTTAGGCACAGTGGCTGGGGCAGGGGAGGGTTGTGTGAGGCCATGGGGACACGGGCTCCAGCCCCTCTGGAGCTGCGGGCCCAGATCCTGCCACACCAGCCACCAGGACAGCTCGTGTGCAGAGAAGCCATCGGTGGGGTGGGGCGTTGCCTCTCAAAAGAAGATTCTGAAAGGTAAGCTTAAATGCCCCTTCCCAGAGGTCTGGGTTGTCTTTGTGACAACCTGTGCATGGCACTGATTTGACCCTTCTCAAGTCTTTAATAGGGGTTGGAGTTGAGTGTAGGATGGTTGGGCAGAAGGCATTTAATTTTTTTTTCTTTTAAAGGTTTAGTATATCAACTCTGATTTATTAAGCTTCTCTGATGCTGTTAATCCTTTTGAAGTAGGTACCCATCCACTCACTGTTCTTGCATGTGAAGGATCCTTTCAATCTGAAGCATTTCCACTCAGTGCAACTGTGTATTCATTACATGGGTTACTTTTTGGAGAAGTGTTGAGAGGTGTGTAGTGCATTGTACAATACACACCAAAGAGTCCCAGTCATTTATGCAGGGATGTTTACGTTATTTATGCTTGCTGAAGGCCCACCAACCATACTTAAATAAGTGTCATACTGGTTTTGAACATGGTGCTTACAGGCAGTGTGTCACGTGTCCTAATCCTCTTGTTATTTCCCAGCATTGTGGACCTGAGTGCAAAGCTGGAGTTTAAATCATACATGGGGTCAACAGCTCATACTCTGCAAGGGATAGAGAAGTAGACAGTGACACAGGCAAGCTTGGGAGACAGGGTGATTTATGGGAAAGGATGCCAAGGAGAAGGACGCTGGCTTGTGAGAGACTCTTCTGAGACATTCCAATTGGAGTCTTGATTTACAAATCCTGCCCTTTAAACCTGTAGCCTCAGAAGGTCAGTTTTAAAGGGATGCTGACATAGGGTTGATGTTTGACCGTAAAGGACCTTTGTAAGGTAGTTTCTGACAGAAACTGCAATCAATGGAAGTATCTCCATCTAGATAATCCAAAAAGCCCTGGAAACAGGGTTTGTGTTTTTTGGACAGGATCATCTGGCCCACCTTCTGCCTTTGCAGCTCTGTCACTGCAGCCTTCTTCTGGGACCACTGAAGTGACTGGGAATCACAGTGAAAAGAAATGTTTATTTAGATTGTGCAGTGAGGAAAAAGGCATGTGTCAGGACAAGTAAATTAGATTTAAAAAATGCTTTCACCACTAACAGGCTACCATGGTGTTGGGCATTTGGTTTTAATCCTGACTCTCGAGTGGGCAAAGTCCACTTCCCTGCATAAGGAGAGTTCTTGGGTTTTGAACATTTGCAATTTCTGCTGACTTGCCTTGCTCCAGCCCAGGAGGGGAATCAGCATTGTGCTGAATTGCTTTGTGCTGGTGGGGGTGAAGTACGGACTGCCTTTAATCACCTGCCTTTGTTTTCCACCAGGGCTGGATGGAAAACAAAGGTTCTAGTGATCAAAGGCCACGGTGAAAATTGTTCATTGGGTGGCAGAGTAGAAGGGGGTGAGAGGTGCTCCTGTCTGCTTGCTTTTTACACCCAAAACACACATCACAGCACTTAGGTGTGAGACCCAGATTTGAGTCACTGTGTTGCTTGATTCAAGTCTGCCCTTACAGATTACATCTTGGATGTGTGACATTTCAGTGGATAACATGTTGACTCCAAAATGAATATATATTCCAATAAAAGATTGGGCAAAAATCTTATTTCTTTTCTGAGAACATTTGGTAGAAATTTTTCAATGAGTTGTACTTACTGGAATTTCCTGAGGGCCTGGCACTTTTCAGTGTGAGAGACTTAGTTTGGGTGACATCTTCCACTTTGTTGTCAATTTTAGCTTTTCATTTCAGGTCTTCCACCCCTAAAAGTTGATTAATTTTTCCCAGCTATTAGCAATTTGGTTAGTCAAAGGTATCCAGTCTGTCTGCATCCTGTGACTGTTGCATCTTTGGTGAACTGCATCCACAGCATTATGAGATGCTGCGAGCAGTGTCTGGATACTTCTGGTCTCTTACCTGGGTGCTGCCCTCCCTTCCTCAGGGCAGGGCATGGCAAAGCCTCTTGATACACAAGATGCACAAAAGCAGTGCAGTCACACGTGTTCCTTCTCTCCTGGCAGCTGCTGGTTTCTCCTCTCTCCTTTGCTCAGCTGCTGCCAGTGAGGTGCTGTGCCAGCTTGGAGTCAGTGCAGTCGCCCTGCCTTGGCACCTCTGGCTTACTGCTGCATTCTGGATATGAGGTGTCCCTCATCCCTGGTGCAGGGTGGGCTGAGTGGCTCAGGGACTTTGTTCTTTTCCTGTGGCTGTGCAGTGGTTTGAAGTGTGCCAGGCCTGCAGAGCTTGCTGCCTGCTTCAGGCTGGTGAAAAGTACTAAATAATTCTTGTTGGGGTTTTGTTTTTTCTTGTCTTTCTTTTGGCCTTTCCTGTCAGCCTGGAAAATTTGTGCTGCTTTGAAGAAAACATTTCGCTCATCTGCAACCTACTACAGCTGCTGTGTGAGTAATTAAGTATGGAAAGGAGGAAAACAGAGAGGAGAAGAAAGATGGGATCTAGTGTTTCATATGGAAAGCATCAGGCCAGAAGTGGCTTTGTTTCTGACACGTGGACGGTGGAAAGGCTGCATTTGCTGCACAGTGGAAAATTATTGCCAGTGGAAAAAGTCTCCCTCATTAGTGTCTAGATCAGATAGGGATGAACTTTGGTGTCTTTTGTTTTTATTTTTAAATTTGTCTACATTTTAAGGTAATAAGGGAGAAGCAAAGAGCACTGGACTGATTTGAGAATACAGTCAGTTTGGGTAAAGTACCTCTTTTCTGTCTCCACCTGATGCTGCTGTCCCAGTTCATTCTGATGGTGTCACAGTCCTCCCCCAGTCGTTCATAAGCTATGCCAGTACCTCAGAGTGGTTGTGATCATCTGAAGGTTGCTGTACATCAGATCCTTACCAAGGTAGGTGTTTCTTCTATTTGTTTTTGCATTTTGATCTCTCAGAGTAGTGTTCAGTTATGTTCATGGCAATCAGGGAAACTGGGGGCTTGGCTTTGGTGCTGAGAAAGGTGGTTCTGACGTAAGCAGAAGTCTCTGAGAGTTGGGGTTCTAAGAAACCTGTGAAAAAGTAGGGGTGTTCAAGTCAAATAGGGAGAGTAAGGTGTGCTTCTGTCTGGTCAGACAAGAGGAATAAAGCATTTAGAGTTTTGGAGGTCTCCAGTATCTTGGAGGACAAGGCAGACTGCTTTAAGTGATGTGACCCAGTGGAAGAGCTTGTAAGGTGCTTTTCTTTCAGAGTTGAGAATTTCAGGGTAAGTGGATGTCACCTGGAGAAGTTTCCTACTTTTAACTGCAGGGAAACAGTGTAGACTTCTCTTACTGGTACTTCTCTTACCTCTCCTGTGTTTTCAAAGCGCAAAGAAAGATTCTTGTAGGCAATGTTTGAAAACGGAAGGACTTAGTTTCACCTGAAGGGCTTTTTTAGAGGGAACAAGTCAGTTAAGGTCAGTGGGAGCTTTGGTGCTTGTTACATTGGTTACAGATTGAAACCTTCCAGACACAGGCTAAAATACATGTCTCCAGTGCCTCTTGGATGAAGCTGTGTGCTTAAACCCCCTCAGAATCTGGGGGTTTAAAAGATAGTATGAGGGCCTTGGCACCACACTGTACTTCTGAGCTGGCTGCAAAGCTCATGCTTTCTCTTCAGGCAGCCTTGATTTCCTGCTCACTCAAGGCAGTTTTCTGTTTTCTGGGAGTGATTCCTTTATTAATCTTTCTTAGATGCTGGCAAATAAGTTTCAGGGTGCCCAGTTTACATACTCTTTACTGAGTGTGCCTAACTTGTCTTGGGCTTTCTGAGTTCTGGGGGTTTGTTTAAAACATGAATAAACCCCAGTAGTTTGAGGGAGAACAGAAGAATCCCGGTGCAGAGTTGCTTTCTGGTGTGAGAGACTTGGTAGACAGGTGACTGTCTGGGTGACTTCCCAGCATTGTTTCTGAGGGTTGAGAAGAATGCCAGTAGGTGCAGAGAACTCTACAAAGGCCGCACTGGGATTTCTTTTTCTCATGTGAGAAGTGCATTTCTTATAAGAATACATTTGAGGGAGAGCAAGGGAAGCAAGGCGTGGGTGGCTCCTTACTCCCAAATACCTCTAGTGTATGTGGTTCCAAGTCCTGAGTGCCCTAGCTGCACACTGAGTGGATAATATAAGCAGCTCTAAGTTGAAGGCTTCTCCTCACTGGGACAGTCTCATGTGAATTATTTCATGCAGTGAGTGCTGCCGTAATACCATTCAGGCAGTTTTGTTTGAGCAAGCTGCATCTCTGGTCAGGTGATGCTCCAGTATGGTGTAAGATGGGAATTTCTGTCTCATTTCCATTTCTTTAAGTAGAAAAGGTCAAGGAGACCTTTGGCATTCAGTTGTGAATAGTTTTTCTCTTTGTAAATGGAAAGAATAGTATCCACATCACATTGGGGATTTCAGATCAGTCAGTGAGTGCAGATCTGCCAAAGTTACAGTGAATTTACACTGGCCCACTGTCCACAAAGTCACTTGACACCTTTCAGGAGAATAGATTATACAAATCCCAGATCTTGTCAGGACTTGGACTAAATATCAGGATGTGGGCAGAAAACAGCACACCCATGTTAATGATTTGATTAAAACAATCTTGCTGCTCCATAGCTCTCAATAATGTATTTTCACTGGTGTTGGGGAGGAGATATTCTGAAGTGCTGCAATGAGAGAGTACATTTTTTAAAATATTGCACAACAGGCCACTAAGTTGTGCTGTAGCTATATTGACTTACTCTGTTTTATAGTGAGCATGGCCTTAGGCATCCTATAAATACCATTTCTTCCCCGACCTTCAGCTAATAAATAATGGAAACTGTACAGAAAGAAATTTTCTTTCCATGAAGGAATGAGAGGTCCTGAGCTGCCCTCTATAAAACTGAAGGTGAAGCATGATTTGTTTTCACTGGTTTTATAAATGAAGAAAATGTGGGTGTGGGAGGGAACTAGAAAATGTCTCTAAGAGCTAAATGTGGCCTTCCCAACAGTGCAAGGTAGGATAATGTCTGGTGTAGGCACAGATTCCCCCAGGACAGTCATACCCATCTGTGAAATGATGACAGGTGAGAGAAGTCTCTTGAAAGTCTCAATGCATGGATAGAAGGAAGGTTTCCATTCTGATTTTTTCCCATTCTGAAGATTCCCAGACTTTCATGTCTAACAGTGAAAATGCTTATAAATGAGTGTTCAAGGGAGCTCTTTGTGCACTTCAGTGAACTACGTCATCCAGAGGTGAGACTGAATTACCAGAGTGGCCTTTTTGACATTAAAATCCACTTCTGTACACAAGTACTTTTTGAGGCCTTTTTGCTCTGTTTTAATAATGTTGAAATGCTGCAGTATAAACATGAGTCATGGAGGGTCCATCCCTCTTTGTGCACACAGGGATGGCCAGACACGTTTCATTTTGAGAATCCATCACATATGTACTGTGTGTCAGGTTGGAAACATTGTCTCAGAGGAGAGACCAGGTTCATGGAAGTGGGGTCTTCCTCCTCCTCTGGCTGGAATCCAGCGTGAGTCTGTGTCATGTTGTATCATGTTATGTTATATCATGGGGGAAAGGAAACATTCGCACTGCAGCTTGGTCTCTAAGGTTAGAGAAGGGTCAGAGAACACCTTATATTCAGCAAGTGGGTTTTACTGGCTAATTTTGAAGGAAAATGAGATTCAAGAGCAGGGTGCACATGATGAAAAGCATTTTTGGTCTCTTTCTTCATCCAGCAGCAATAAACTGCATATAAGCAGATCTCGCTCAGAGAAAAACAAGCAAATTCTGGAAGCTGTTAGATCATGAAATTCTGCCCAGGTACCGTTTCTTAATGTATGCCTCAGTGGTGCTTTCCAATGTCCTTTGAAATCCACCTGGTGTGAAGCCTTGTATTCCTTGGAAGCCTGTGCCAAAACCTATTTTAGGGGAGGAATATCTAACAGACTCTTGTCTTTTGCTGTCCAAGTCTTCTTCCTCCCATATTCTCTCTGTTCTCCATGAGCAAGTCTGGTGCTTTGTTTGGATTCACTGTGTTCATAGTTGCACAAAGCTGTGATGCTTTTCACCATCTTCATCTATATTACCTGTTTCATGGATTTTTTTATCTAAATGTGAAATAAGACTCCTGCTCATTGACTGGAGATTACAACTCTGACTGCAGAACAGACGTGATAAATAGTAATAAAGGTGCATGTCCTCTTGAGTTTTGTCATACTTTCCATCTCTCTGTTCCCTCAAGTTTTCCTGTGTATCAGACGCTTAGAATGTGTTCTCAAAGCTATATTGGTCTTCTCTGTGTCTTATCTGTTCTAGGACTCTTGTCAGCCTTACTGGATCTCTGCTTTCTGTTAGGTGTGCATGTTGTGTTGCTGTTTGTTCCATAAATGCATTAATTTGTGTTTTTCCAAATTCAGTCTCAAGGATTTATTTCCTGCCACTATGTGGTTTTCTCTATAAACTGCCTCTTTCTGCTGGCATCACAGAAAAATGTATCATTTCCTCCTTAAGCCCTTTTCCCTGCTTTTCTTCACAATCAGAGCTTTTTATGAGTTTCCTTAGTTTTCCAATTTGTTTTTATTAAGCATGTTTTCATAACAAGGGCTGTGATCCATCAGAGTAAAGGGAAACAAAAAAAGATGCCAAATTTGTGTTTGTTTGTTTAATGAAACAGACTTTAAATGGGATGAAGTCAAATTGGTGTTGATGACTTGACTTGATGGTAGCTGGTTCTAAGTGCTGGCTTTTGAGAGTGAGTCATGAAAGATCTCAGCATTTTAAAGAGCCTAAAAGCACAAATATAACTGTGGGGTGGTATTAGTATTGGGAAAAACTGTTAGGGCTGCTGTGCATTGTTGACCTTTGATTGGGAAAAAATATCTGTGTGCTTTAGTTAGTTAAACACCACTGGCTTTGTGGTTGATGGATGTGAAACAGTGTTTAACCTGGACCATAGTTGAAGAATAAAGGCTCCTTGAATTTGGGTGCCCACCCAGCACACCTCTACCCTTCTCTTCACAGAATGACAGAGAGGGTATGGTTGGAAGGAACCACAGTCTGTCATCTGGTCTAATCCAGGGTCATCCTGGAGCACATAGCACTGGGCTGTGTCCAGGTGGTTCTTCTCCAGTGAGGGAGACTCCACAACCTTGAGCTCTGCAGCCTTTCCTCGTAATAGAGATGCTCCAGTTCCTTGATCCTCTTTGTTGCTATTCTCTGGACTGGCTCCAGGATCTCCGTGTCTCTCCTGTGCTGAGGGGCCCAGAACTGGACACAGCACTCCAGATGTGCCTCACCAGGGCTGAGCAGCGGGGCAGGATCACCTCTCTCAACCTGCTGGCAATGCTCTTCCTGATGCACCCCAGGATCCCATTGGCCTTCCTGGCCACAGGGGCTCACTGATGGCTCAGGAACAGCTCATTGTCCACCAGGACCCTCAGGTCCTTTCCCACAGAGCTGCTCCAGCAGGCAAGCCCCAGCCTGTGCTGGTGTGGGGGGTTGTTTCTCCCCAGGTGTAGGACCTTGCCTTTGTGGAATTTCTGATTGCTCTTCACTGCCCACCTCTCCAGCCCATCCAGGTCCTTCCAAGGGCTGCATAGCTCTTCAGAAAGGGAGTAGCTCCAAGGTGGGCAGGGAGCAGGCTGCCTGAAATGCCGTGATCAGTAGTGGGGTCCCACAGTTGTCCCTGTGGAGGGTCCCCCCACTCTGCCACTATCCACTGTAGTGGCCTTGAGCGGTGTGGCTGCCCACACCCTGGCCATGCACCTTAAAAGAGGATTTGTCAAAGCCCCTCACATAAGGAGAGGAGCCTGCCTGAGCCAGGGGAGGGATAGAAGGGGGACACATGAACCTCAGCTGCTCTGGACTGTGAGGTGCTTTCCATTTGCTTGTCGGGACACCCTGGGCTCTGGGCCTTCCTGCTGTGTTTGTCCACTGTGCTGCTTAACCATCCTTTGAATCAGCTTGGGCTGCTTGCAGGACAAAGAAATACTTTCCTGGTGTTTCAGAAGATGGGTGATTCCCTTTCTTTCCTGTGTGGAGGGAAGCTGCTGGCTCTGTGCAGGGTCTGCTGGGGGTATAACAAAACAGTGGGGCCTCGTCAAATAGCAGTGGGGCACACAGCTGGCTGCAGGCACCAGGGCTCTCTGGGTTCTTGCTTGGTTCTGCCTCTGTGAACGCTTTTCTCAGAAACTGTAGTCTACCTCCCCTTTATTCTAAAAGCTCTTAAGCTGTGGGTATCTGTGAGGGATTTTTGTGTGGAACATGAAGACTGGAAAAAACCAGGTCCTAAGCCATGTGCCATTGCTAATGATTCTGCAGGCCAGTAAAAAGCCAAATGTTTTAACAGAAATTGAGGAGTGAAAACAAAGGACCTGCTACAATGAGACATCACGTGGCACTATCCTTATGACTTGATCATGTGATTGCACTGGTCTGTATCCTGGGTGTATTTTTTTCATCTAATAATTTCCTGAAAGAGTTGAATATGCAGAAAATTCACTGTCCTCCCAGATGCTAATCAGAACAAAAGTGGAAGTTCAGAAATAAAATACGAATGACAAAATTGTGCGAAAGCAGCACTCTCTGCTTGACTCTTACTTCAGTACCAGAACTGTGCTGGCAAGTTTGAGCAGTCTGTAGCAGTGAAAATCCTTAGCAGTATCCCAATAAGTCAGAGAACCTGACACCTACAGTCTTGGAAACAAAACTTGCAAGTTGACTTTTTAAAGATCAAATTTTCCAAGAGCAACGACAGAGCTGTTTCAGCAGAGAAAAATACATGCCCTTTCATCCAAGACCTGAAGGTTTAGAGCATTCAGATATCTGTTTGATTTGATGGTTGGGCTTTGAGCAGATAGGATGCTTCACATCCATTGTCCTCAGAAAGCAGAGAAGCTGTAGCATGCTGATTTTACAGGCTGGGAAACTGGGACACCCAAGCTCTCGGTTGTTGAAGAGACGAAGTCAAGAGCAGAGCTTGAAAAGGATACCAGCTCCCTGATCTCCATTTTAATTAAATTATTTCTGCAATTGTCTTCCCTGGCAGTTTGACTGGTGGAATGTGGTCTAGCAGAGGAATTTTTGGCTGCAAAGTTTACAGGAATATTTTTCTGGGCCAGATTCTTGCCTAGTGTAAATTAAGATGACTCCACTAGCTATGATTATGGCCCCAGCTATTTACTCCTCCCTCTGAGAATCTGTCGCTGCTGTGCAGACAGTGGGCAGTGTCATATAAGTTGTTCTTTTTAATTTTAGACTGTCTAGACACTTCTGCAGCACCCCTTTGTGGAAGAACTTTGTGCCAGCAGCTCTAAGCAGCACCACACTTCTCTGGTGAGAAATGCTTACCAGACACAATGTGGAGGTGGTCTGGTGTGCTCAAACTCAGCATTTTTAACCTTCATGGTATAGGATTTGGATTTGATGGTCTCAGTGTTTTTTGGTGGAGAGGTGGCAGAGGGAAAGAACAGCAGGATTTCTTCCCAGTGGAGAGGGAGCAAGTCTGTTGTTTTCTGGTTTTGACAATGTGTTGTCCCAGATGAGTGCTGGAAAAAGGTGGCTGGTGCAGATGCACCATTTCTGTGGTAGGGTTTTTTCCCAGCAGTGGGTGACACCTGTCTTTGTGGGTAAAAAGGTATTTTTCATGGTTTTAAAGGCTATTTGCTGGACTTTTGTTTATTATTAGTCACTTCTTCCTCCCATGCCATTACTACGACTTAGCCTTTAGCTTCTCTGATACAGTTTGAGTCACCTGACATATAGGGGTTGTACCTCTCTAGCTTTCTGCAAACTTGTCACCAGGCACGCACTGGACCTAGTTTTTACAAAATTCTCAGATTTGTTGGCTGTGGTGAAGCAGGTGATAGGCTAGGACTGTTTTTCTTTGCCTTCTCATTCTCTTGTCATTCCCGAATTACCAAAACTGTCTGTAAATGTGTTTCTCAAGAGCCAAACACAGAAAGGTCGTGACTCTGGTTGGGTCTCAGGAGCAGCAGCAAGATCTATGTGTACGTATATATATATATATACAGAGGTAGGCCTTTTTGCTACTACTACTTCTGCTTGAATCCAAATGCACTTAATTGCTAATTCTCATAGTAATTCAAAAATATTTGCTAACCATTAAGTCAAGTCCTACCTTCTGTTGTTAAACACCTACATTTGTGTCTATACTCAGCCCCCACAATGGAGGGTGTTCATGGCTGCAGAAACAAAAGCCTGAAGACGGAGATTCTAAGTTGTTAATACCAAAATTTCTTTTTGAGAAAACCATAAAGCACATACTATTTCTAGGATTCCACCCGAGCTTGATCAATACTAGTGAAGCAGAAAAGCAAAAAAAGCAGCTCCCAAAAAAGCAGCTTCCATGAAAATGGGTAAGAGATTCTTTATGCAGGCTTAATGATTTTGAGAGAGACGTTTCCCCTGTGAATTGTTGTAGGAGTTTGCACCCCTTCCCCCACTCTCAGCAGAGGCAAGAACATATGACTATCCTCATGTAAGGCAGTGCAGTGTTAGTAATGCTGCTGTATTGATCAAATTGGGCTGCTTTGTCACCAGGGACATCTGGGAGGATTTATTTTGACTCCTAAGGCCTTGCCTCCTAAAGTGCATTTTCCAGGCCTTTCACTGGGCAAAGGGTGTGCTGTGCTAAGCCTGCAGGAGCAACATTTTCAAAAGATTTCATGCTGTCCCATCATCCACTGCCTCTATCACTGCTTCTCACAGGGCTCCCACCTCACTCCCACTCACAGCTGAATGTGGCTCAAGTTCAAAATTGCATTGTGGCAAGATCCAGTTGTTTGCCCTTGGAGAGTGCCTGGAGGAGCAGCCACTGATTGCTGGAATGTGGATAAACACAGGGTGATGGGAACAGGAGAGGCTTCCTCTTTGCTTAGAAAGTGAGCAAAACCTCAGTAAAAAAACAGCGCAGAAGAGAAAACATGTGCAGGATGGTTTTATTTCTCCTCCTGTGCCTGCCCTCAGCTGATACTCATGACCTTGTTAAAAAGACTGGACTGCTTCAAAGACTGCACGTGGTCATTTTTAAGTGTAGGGGGAAACCGAATGTGGCTTTTATTTTTCCATCTGATAAATTGCCAATTGCAGGTTTTACTTACAGAACACTCTTGAGTAGTCTGAGAAGAACACGATCACCTTGATATTATATTTATGAGTAAAAATGGTATGAGACAAAGAAAGCTCTTAGCTCACATGTAAAGAGGACTTTTAGTGCAGTTTTTGCTTCCAGGAATGCATCATTACTCGTGGCAGAGAAGGGACACATTAGCAAGCTTGACAGGAGGACTGAAATGCCTTGGGGTACTCAGGGGCTTGGAGGAGCAATTTGATATCATGCTTCTTTGACAGGTGTCGGAGCTTGATGCTGGGTAGTGATGGGACATCTGCAGAGCAGGGAAGGGTTAGAGACACTTGAAATGGAGGAAGTCCCTTGAAGCTGTGGTTACAGTCAGAGCACCTCCAAGGTGCTCTGAGCAGAGTCCATGTGTTCAAAATTGCTGCCGTGTATCCTCCAGGGGCTCAGAGTGACAACAAGTCACAAGGCGTGCCTGGAAAGTTATCCTAAATGCATAGGCTGCCAGTAGTGCTGGCTATAGCTAAAGAAACACACTTTGAGTGTGTTTCTGTCTCTCTCTGAGTTCCAGTTCCTGCACTGCAGGAACTGAAGCAGATCACTCCAGCAGTCTAGGCCACCACAAGGCTTTCCCTTGAGCTCTAATATAGTGCAGCTGCTTGGGAAGTGCAACTCCTTGGGAAGCTAAACACTTGGGAAGCAGAGCTGGTTGGAGGTAAAGCAGCAGAGTACTCCCAGGAATGTTCCTGTGAAGCAAAGACTCAGCCTGTGGTCTCACATGTGGCTCTTCTCCCACCATAAAGGCTACCTTTGTATGTTTGTAACCAAAATAAAATTGCAGTTCCTGAAAGCTGTAATTTGTACTTGGAGGAACATAATGTTTATGTTTGCAATTGCAGGGATTGTACCAAAGCATGGGGACAGAGGTCTGCAGTGTTTGGGATGACAGGAGCTGGCTGCAGACTCCACCTTTGAGGGCTACTAAAAACAGCTTTAGTTAAACAGTGTTAATGATAAACAAAATGCCAGGAAGCATTGGCTGTACCATGAGAGGACCCCTCTCCTGCAGCTGGAGAGAGAGGCTGTCCTTCCTCCGTTCCCGCCCGTCCCCTTCCTGCAAAGCATGCCAAGGAACTTGGCTGTAGTCTTCCAAGCTGTGACATTGGAGACTTCCATCACATCTCAGAAAGACAATAGAGGGAAGGAGTGATATAAAGCCAACCCACAAAGGCAGGCTTATCTTGGGAGATGCTGTATGGACTTAAGTAGACTAGAAAAGGGAAACTGGGGAAAATAGGACACTTAAGGTAAACTAGCTACATTTTTTAAATGTCAAAGTTGGAAATAAGCCAGATAACATGTCCACTGCTGGGTTTATAATGACTACAATATGTTTCCTCTTTTCCTCGTTGGTAAGTGGGTTTTGTTTGTTTCCTTTTTGGAGTGTGGTGGGGGACTGCAGTTCCCTGCAATGCATTCTCAGTAGTGAGCTGGAGCTCTCTATGGTGGTTTAGTGGGTAATGCTGTAGGGCTGTGAGCATGATGTCTTCCAATTCCTGCCATCATCATCTGGTCCTTTTCCTTTTAGGGAAAGATGCAATGCTGAGTTTCATTTGGTTTGCTCAAGGAGGATACTTAAGGATGGGGCTGTAAAGCTGAAAGCCATACAGAGAGCCTCTCAGCGGTGTGGGTGCAGGCAGAAGGGATGCCAAGAGCCCTGCCAGTGGAGAGATGCCTTTCTGTGGTATCATCTCTGCAAGGTGTTGCTGAGTGTTGGTGCTCAGGGATGCACCTGGAATTAATTTGGACCCTCCCATTTAATTGTAGGGGGAAAGTTGCCAACACAAATGAGTCAGGATCTGGTGTTTTCCACAGTATTCTCCAATGCATTTCCAAGGATATTTTTGCAGGAGAAACAGAAGGTTTAAAAGAGAACCTGAGAAGGTACAGTGACTTGCCTTGACTATGAAGCTCCTGCCCAAGTAAAGAATATTGCTGAGGAAATGCAGTATGAATAAACAAGGAAAGGAAAGAGTGCTGATAAGGGAAGAGAGGTTGAAAATTAGGGCCTCTCTGAGGTCCTGGAGGCAGACAGGTTTCTGAGAAGGGCTTAAACAGGTCCTGTTCCATCCTTGTCCTTCCGGAAGAGTAGAGCTTTTCCTAACCTGTTCCTACTGATGCTTTGTCACAGCACCCAGGCTCTGCTTTTCACCAGCCTACTTAGAGTAACAAAGTACCAACTTCCGTGCCTTTCTGCATTGTAGTCTCTGTGGACTGCTGCAGTGTGCAGGTCCTATGAAATTATGTCATGATGGCTTATCACGCAGTGACAAAAGACAGGCTTGTGCATAGGAACATCTTGAATTAACCCTGGTGGTTTCTTGGATGCTGGGAAGTCATCCTATCTTCCAGGAATGCCAAAACATTGCATTCCTTCTAGGCTATTTTCTGGCTGCTTTGCTATTAATAACTTTGTCCTGAAATAGCACTTTCATATTGCAGCATATTAAAATCATAACAACTGGGTGGGTGTCCACAGTCAACAGACTGAAGCAAGTGAGGCAGTGTGCGAGCTGTGGTTGTGTCAATTGGCTCACAGGGGTGTGCTGACTCTGAGCAGCTGGGGTCTGACCTGCTGAGCTTGCTCAAGCCAGCAAATGGCAGGGCCCTTAATGGGATCTCCTGGCTTCCCATGCCATGTGCAGCCAGTACCGTACAGCCTGCTGGGAGCTGCCATGAGGCTGAGCTGTGATCCTTTCACGGGGAGTGAGCAGTGCCTCGCCCAGTTCTGACAGCGCACCTCGTGCTGCTGATGATATCCACAAAAGGCTGGGCCAGATCCCCTCTCTTTTTTTGGATCTAATGCATTTTGGGGATACAGGTCCCAGATGCCTGTGAGTGGCTGCCTGGGTTGCTGCTGAGCATTTGGGCCAATACTGGCAGGCTCTTAACCAGTGTGCTCTTGCTGATTGCTGTTAAAGAGGACCATGCTGCTTTTATCAGGGTGTGTAATAGCCTGAGTCCCCTGCTTGTGAGATTTTGAGGCTGATCAAAATCCCTGGTGGCTAAGGGTTTTGGAGCAAGAGCCATGGCAGAGCAGTGTAGAAATGAAAAGCAATGGAAAAACACCTTTGACTGTAATGTAGTATCCTTTGGAAAGCACCAGGCTTTAGAGTGATATGCACATTTACCTGCAATGGGACATTCAAATATGGAGGCTGTTGTTTCTGTGCATAGATGATGAAAACCCTGGCCTAGAAGTGGCAGAAACCAGTTTGTGAATACCTCTTATAGAGGACCCAAACTTTAAAAAAAGAGAGACAGAGACAAGAAACAAATCTAAGCAACAGGATATCTCAGAGTTGTTATTTTTAAATTCTTCCTATTTTTCCATTTAGGTCACACTGTCCCTAATAAAGTAGACAAGACTTGTGATAGAAAATAACCATCTCCAGCCATCAAAAAACATTCTGAATTCTTTTTAATGTAAGCCACAGAGTTAAGTAGTGCTAATCAAGAGCAGCATTTCATGGATTTTGAGTGTTGGCAAGGTCCCAAGCTGATGTAAACAGGAACCATGAAATCGGGGCTGCTCTGTGCTGATTTACCCCTACTGAGAATCCGGTTGTGCTTCCCATCACTTTGTTTCTAGTCTGAATTTTTTTTTTCTTGGTGCAACAGCAAAACTCAAATCTGTTGTCTTCTCTTTTCCTTGCCCAGATTGGCATATTTATCACAGTGGCACACGCATCTTCTTGCTCTTGTAAGATAACAAATTACCCAAATGATTAAAAGGAAATCAAAGAAAAAAGCAGCAAATTACTTTTTGTAAATGCACTTGGACAGTTGTTGTGCTCCCAATAAAGTCTAAACTTCAGGCAAACAGCCCACTGCTCCCCACATGGCTGGAGGCAGGCTTTGGTCCTATATGTTTATTATCCTTTAGGAATGGTATAAATGTTCTTTTATTCTTTTTTGTTCTGCCCTTATTCTCCAACGTATTCCCCTCCTGCTTCCTGTTTCCCAGACAGGTCCCCACCTCTTCCTCCCCACAGCCAAAAATAATACAAAAGGGAACATACAAAAGATTTTTTGAGCCCTGAGATGTGATAATGAATGGGCGTCATGTACAGGGTAGACACAGTAGTCCCAGCAGAAAAATGTTGATCACACAAAGTCAGCATGAGGAATTGCACGTTTGGGGTTAGGAATTCAGTGTTATGCATCCTCTTGTTTAATATATTTTTAGGTCAGAGCAGACGAGATGACTCACAAGCCAGGATTCTTGGGAAACGTGTGTATACTGAGTGTATTGATCACATCTCTTCTCCAGGTTTGCTTTAATAAGCTCCTTGTGACAGACTGTGCTTATGAGCATGCTGTTGCCTGAGAGTGTGTGAACGCAACTGCTGTATACATTTGTGTCAGCTGTTGAGAAAGAAATGTTAAGATACCTCTGGATGTTAATAAAATGTCTCTAAAGAATACATTTTTTCATTCATGAACCTAACCAGAGTAATTACAAGGAATCCAATTCTGCTGTGTAACTCCCCTGCAATACTTTGTAAGGATGAATCTTAATTGAGGCTCAAGACCTAAAATATTGCTCTGCTTTGTACATTCCACAGTCGTCAGCATTTGCTCTTGCGTATCCATTTCCTGTGAGAAGTTTACCACACTCTGGGGGCATGCTTTGAACCTGATCCTTTGATTTCAGTGGGAGCTAGGATTGACAATTCAAGGAACTAATTGTGCTTTTTTGCTGTTTATAATGCTAAACCAAAGCTGCTTCCAAACTGGATGACAACAGGTTAAATACAGGCTTGATGAAGTTTGGAGAAAAGTTTGCAGTGAGGGCTACTAGCCAGCTCACTCAAAGCCATCCAATGTTGTTATATAAATAAATGCCCTCTTCAGAAACATTTTTAGACATTCTTATTTTATATATAATGTTTCAAATGGTCATTGTATGGCTACTTGCTGTCTTGACTGTATGGCAGCATGCAGGGTATGTGGTGGTGTGCCAGCACACATGGCTTTTATCATATTTTGATACTAGCACAATGGATTGCTTGCACTTTTGAATTCTTGATTTGGCTATCCTTAATCCTTTGCTGACATTGATGCTATTTTTTGTTGTTGTGACTGGTCACAGATATTTTTTCTGTCTTTATTAAACAGTCAAAAAGAAAAAAAAAACAAAAGCCCTCCAAAGCCCTGGTTCAGTGTTTGCAGATTTCTTTCATACTTTTTTTTTTTTCCTATCTAGATGCCTATCAAATTCAGCCATGCTTAGCTGCAGTCCTTTGTTAAGTACCTCATAACCAGTGCACTGCCATTCTCTATGCTTAAGGCCCAAATACCACAGATTTTTATTGAAAAAATTCGGCTTGTCTGTTCAAAAGAATATTAGTTAGATAAAGATGTATTTCATTATCATCAAATTAGGGAACAAAGCCTGATTTTTACTCCTTGGTTAGAGTTGTGGCTTCAGACTTTTTTCCTATTTAAGAAATTTTTTATCTCCCATTTCTGCTGGTGAAAACTGGTAATTTCTGGTAAAGTTGATTTTGATCTTTTGATCTTTAGAGTCTGGTTAAAATCTTTGATAACTCTGGTTACATCATGCCCCAAAGCAACAGGAAAATGAGTCATGTTTATATGAAAGTAGTGATTCTGTCCTTTATATCCACATATTTACTTTGAAATTATCTTTGCTGAATGCAGTTGAGGATTCTGATTTCAGCATTTCTTACACTCTGAAGAAGCATAAGAGGAGAAGATCCAGGGAGAAAGCCATTTGGGTCATGGCAGGAGAGTTTATTGAGCGTGCTGTTGTGCATGAATAGCAGTGAATGGGCTGGTTTGGCTAAATACACTTCCTTAACACTCATTCTTTGGGCTGAGACCAAGAGGGAGAATGGGTACAGGCCATTATTGTATTGAAGAAACTACCAAACAGAGACTTCAGTCCTGTGTAGGGGAGTCAAGAATTAATAGACTTGTCCATTTCAGACTGGTGGCTGGTGTGACCCATTCGGATGGTGTTAGGGAGGACTGCCTGGTGCTCAGGTGTATGTTGAACTTACCACAGGAAGACAAGTCTTTGCATATCATATGATCTTTCTTTGCTGGCTGAGCCTGTGCCTGCGCCTTGATTTCCTTAGTATATACAACAGATTAGGAACATGCATACAAATACGTACTGCAAGTTAGCTGTCAATAAGTATCTTATTGTTGTACCTGAAAATTGGTTTTAGCTCTCTTTTTTTTTTTTTTTTTTCCCAATGAACTATATAACACATAGGCAAGATGCACTGACATGTGACTAGTTTTGTCTTAAAACCTTTGCAATAGAAATTATTTGCTATTGCTTGAAACTTTCTTATATATTCCATTTCAGGCTGCAGTTTTCCATTTTTCTCAAGTGTATTTTGCAAAACTACTTATTTTAATACTAAGACTCTGTTTATTTTATTCTGTCCCAAATGTTAAGCTTCTGATGTGCTGCAGCTTTTTCATGACTAGCAACTGCCCAGTAAAAGTTGCCAAGAGGAAAAGCTGGAGGTTTTGGCAGCTGGGTGGGAACAGATGACAATCTTGGAATAGATGGGCAAGAGTACTGGGCTTTGTTGTTGTTGTTCAGGAAGTAATGAAGGCTTTTGGCAGTGGGAAGAAGATCCATCGTTCAAGTCTTGTTTTAGGGTTAAGGATAAAAAATAGCATGGCATTTCAGGGGAGGCAGGTGAGTTTTGAATCTCTTATTCCTCTTAACTTCAGGGCTGCCCCACAATATCCAGTTCAATTTCTGCCTGTGGTATCAGCAGTGCAAGTGTCGGTGTCGCTCAGAGCTTTTGCTGTTTTGGTGCACAATGAAACACTGATACTGGGCACCGGACCTGCTGCCACCGTTTGCTCTGAGCATGGGGGAACAGCAATGGCACTACCTTACTGTCACTGTTTTGGGCTGTCTTCAGTTGGAGACAGTTCCTCCTTCAATGCAGTCTTGAAATTTTCACTGTTTTTTACAGATGAGACCCCTCTTTTAAATGCCAGTGGAAAGCAATGGGGTCATGATGGAAGTTGAAATTTGACCTTCACTATTGCATGTGTAACTCTGCTTTGCTTGTGTAAATTACAAAGAGAATCCTTTCAAGTATTGTAAACAGACCTGGTAGATCAGACCTGCTTGTCAGCTGCATTAGACATTTTCATTTTCTGTCACAGCCTGATCTAAGTATCCAACTTCCTAATTAGGTTTTGGATAACTTCCAAGTTCAGTGCTTGATGTCCAATTATATCTGCAGTAAAATGGCACTTAGAAGTAACTAGCACTTCCAGATAGGAACTTCTGATGATCTGCTAGAAAAATTCAGAATCAAGACATTATAAAATACTTCAGCATCAATAAAACAGAGGAAGCCAATGAACATATTGATACAGTGCCTTCCCTGATGTTCGGTCCTCAAATTATTATAAGTGTTTGGACTTTTTTTTTTTACCCTTAACAGAACTCTACTGTTGAGATATTGTCCTATCTTTACCTGTGCAAAACACCCAGAAGTTTGAGTGCTTTAAAGACTTCACAATGTGGGCAGGTGCTTCTCAAGCGACCTGTTATTTTTCAAAAATCTGTATGTATGGGTGAAATTCCAGTACATAACATGGCTGTCAACCAAGACTAGTTCTTTGCATTTCATTGGGGCAAGTTTAGATTTATACCCTGAGAACTAGGAGTATATTTTGGTTCATCAGGTGGAATTAGGTTTTCCAGGGCTGTCTGGACCTGAACCTAGATGCCAAACTTGTGTCCCTGCAAAGGCTCCTGGGCATGTCTTTCCCCGTCATTCTCTGAGGGGGAGATACACTGCCTTGAGGCTTGGCACATTGATGATGGTGGTGGTGCCAGCTAGAACCTTCCTTCTGGTTCCTCTCTTGGGAGAGAGATGAAGTCAAACATCAACATCATGAGTGATGATTCCAGTTCCTTGATCTGGATTTTGAATGTTCTGGGTCAACTTTAACCTGGATAGCTGGTAGACACCTTAAGATACAGACTCTGAACCATATCAAGTGTCTTCAAGTCTGGGAGGGATTGCAGAGTCTGAGGTTTGTCTTCTTGTTGCAGTTAGTGGCAAAACTATCTTGATTTCTGCTGGCTGTAGAGTTAGGTGAGTACTAAGCTCTGCTGAAAATGGTACACGTTTCACATCTCTGCTGTCAGAGGCACACACTGGATTTCTCTTGTGTTGTATTTCATAGTGGTGAGCATACTCAATGTGTTTCATAAATAATCTTTACTTTCAGTAAATGAGCTTTAGAGGTAAGAATCCAACTAGATTAGAGGTCATACCTTTCTCAATTGACAAATGTACTGAGCACTGAATTTTCCTGGACCAGCGCACTGCAAACTCTGAAGGGACTAACAAGAAGGAGGTCCTTAGCAGGCATAGGACAGCTCTACAGTGGCTGTCTTGTACTGTGTGAAGGATCTGGTACTGCACATGGAAGTGTCATGGTGTGCAGTTTACATGTATTCTGCCACTACATGTGCCCCAGAGGGCCTGGATGATAGTGCAATATGGGGAACAAAGAGATGTTTTGAGTTACTGGGAGGGAACACACAGCATTTCTTGCAGGTGATGGAGCTGTTCCTCTGCTGGGGAAGTGAGACTTTTTGCAATTGTTATCTGAAACGGAAAAATCAGACAAAGGCCTTGACAGGATTGTCCACATGCCAAACGGTTGTCCTTTTCCATCTGGCTTACTTCAAGTATATGGGGTTTCACAAAGTCACATCGTATTATTTGTCAGCCATGAATCATCACTTTTTTTAACTGGTTAAATTGAGGAGCAAGGTGCAAGAAGAATAACTCTCATTAATCAGGGCAGATGGGTTGAATTAGTGGGTCACACTTTTTTATCCTTAGCCACTGGAACTGGCTTGACACCCAACAGCAGTCTTATGGATCTTCTTCTTTTTTTCTTGAAGGGAGCCATCTTCTTCTTCTCCTCTTTGCAATTTTTAAAGTCTTTATTGCTATGTATCATACAGGCACTGGATAAGAAAGTTTCATACCCACCATGTTGCCTGCAGTGTAGCAACTAAAGGGTAGTGGGACTTCCTGCCACGTGTGGTGTACTGCATGTGTTACACAAAGCTCCCTCTCTTGCACCAGTGGTGAGGAGAAGCTGCACGTCCAGCAGAACTTTGATAAGAGCATGACAAGAGCAGCTCACTCCTGTCCGAGATAGTCTTGAACTATTTTCCTGCCAGGCTGGTAGTGGAAATGGAGATCTATAGGGATTCACCATCATCTGAATTCAGCAGTTTGGGTTTGTGTCTCTGTAGATAGTGGTCCTGCTCCTCCCACAAAAAACTCCAAAAAAACCCCCAACAAACAAACAAACAAAACCCACTAGTTTTTGGTTTTTGATGTGCTCAGTGGTAAATAGCTTTGTGGGAATGAAGACCAAAGAACTTTTCTGCTCCTCCTAGTGGCCCGCCAGCCGGGAGTGGGGACCTTGGTGGTCTCAGCCTGACTGGTTTCTCTAGGTCAGTGCTCAAGACTAGGTGGTGGGCTTAGTTGGACTAAAAATTGTCATGCCAGGGCAAAGAGTGAAGAAAGCAGGCTGGTTTCTAAACCCTTCCGCACCGCTCCCTGGGAGATTGGGACCACCAGAAGAGAAGGTCGCATAAGGTACTTGGAATAAGCTGGGAAGTGCATATGGGGAAAGATTCTTTGTTTCTGCCACCAAAAAAAAGGTGCAGCAGCAGGTAGGGCCCTGGCAGGAGGTAAAGGAAGGGCTGTGGCCATAACCCCTCACCAGGCTTTGTCTGCCATGCAGATTAGGTGCAGGGCTTTTCTGGCTCAGCAGTTGCTAGGCTCTTCCCTGCTATTGACTTGGTGGAGAGGCTGAGGGGGGTGGGTGGGAGGGACTGCATTACATTGTTTCTTTGAGTTGTTTTTCTCCCCCCTTCTATGGGGAGATGGGCTTGATCCTCTGGTTTTGGATTTCAGAGGCAGAAGGCAAGACATGACCAGCTGGTGTCTTGAAATGGCACAGGTGCAGTGGCTGCGGGAGGGGGGAGCCAGGAATAATTACAGGTTTGTGAAGCATCAGGCTCTGCCTGAAAAGGCTCATCGAGAAACCGCTCTTTATGGAAAATTAATGGTGAAGCTGGAAAAACTGTCAGGCCCACTATTGTTGTCATGGGGTAGTGATGCCTTAAAGGAGCAGCACCTCCTGCTCGCCTCCCCTCCATGGGCAGCCCAGAGCTGGCATGCAGCTTTCTGATCCCACAGCAATTGAAATTTCATGTCACTGTCATCAGATTTAATGGCCTTGAGTCCTTGTCTCTTCTCCCTGCTGCTGCCCTCCCCCTTTCCACCCCTAATTTGTGATTATGCTTGCTCTTTCCTTTGGAAGGCTTTTATTTATTTGGCCCCTAAACCTGTTTCTGCCCCATTGGATGAAGACTAAGTGGACCAGAAAGCCCAAATTACATGATGTGAAGAACTCAAAAGCATTGCCTCTCCTGGTGGTGGGGGTTATTACTGAAAGACTATGTGGCATGTTGGAAAGCTTCTCCCAAAACCCATTAGGATTTATCTGGGGAGAGACCAGACTCCCAGCTAAAGCTGTTTCTCATGGTCCCAGAAATGCACCTTATAAAGAAAATGGAAAGGTTGCTAAGGCAAGTACAATTGATGTGTCCCACGCCCAGGCCTGTGTACAGACAGTCTCATACCTTTGAATGTAACATACATGCTAAAGTATAGCATGTCTCACCTGCATATATTCTGTTCTGTTGCTTTTTGTCCATCTCTGCCACTCAGATCTATAATCAGCTATTATTTAAAAAATAAACAACAGTGTCGCAGATTTTGTTGTGAACTTGAAAATCATCCCACCACATTGTATCTGCAACCAGCAGTGCTGTTTCGTGGGAGCTTTGAAAGTAATAATCTCAAATTACCTGCCAGTTCCTAGAGAGCTGTCAGTGGGGCCTTCTTACATTCCTGTTGATGGGACCTTTGTACTCAGAAGGCAGAAGTCTCTGTCTCTCTTCTGGCCATATGAAGCTTTTATTTCTTGATCAGATGCTGGACTCTGCAGATTGAGATGTGGTTGGGTCCCCAGCTCCCATAGATTAAAAATTTTTTGACTAAAACCCCTTTCTTAATATTGGTAGAAGTGTTCTCTGAGGAGTAGTTTTTAGAGGTTTCTAAAATGTATTAGTTAGAATGTCTCTTTCTCCATGCCCTGTGAAATCACAGTGGTGGTATTAAACCAGCTATCCTTTCAAGCTGCAAGAAATGAAAAACAGTGCTAATAAACTCCATTAAAAGCTCCTGAAACTACAGCAAATGGTTCTCTATAAACAATAAAAGTTTTTGATGTTGGCTGTGGAGGACGCTGGGGCAGTGCTTTGGTGGCTGAAGGCTTTATTGGTGCAAGCTCAGGACACTTCATAATAAGGCACATTGACATAGGAGCTTCATCCCATCCTTGTGCTGATGATCACTGCTGTGGAGGTGCAGGAGCACATTTTTATGTGACAGCCTCTTTGACTGCAACTTAACTACTTTTAAAGGGGTGAGTGTGTGTTTGTGTGCAAGTCTAGCGTCCTGTACACAGGAAGCTCCATTTGACCAGATATGCCAAAACTCCCTCTGTCACCTTTTTTTTCTGTCACCTTTCCTTCTCTCAGGCCCTTTAAACAAGCTGTGGTCTCACTGGAAGCTTTTCTACCTCCTATCTTAAAATGGCATGCTTCAGAATTGTGTTGTTTAAGGAAGATTAGGCCTCAGCCAACTACAGTGAGTTAAATTTGGAGAGAAAGTTAATGTTTGTGAAGGAGGAAGCAGTTATTTGGAGAGGTGACTTTTTTGTTTGTACGTGCCAAATGATGAGTCTATTAGGATAGTTTCATATGGAAGTGACGGATTATACTTTAAGTTGGGAAGGCCCTGGTGTCCATGGAACAATGTACAGACTTTAATGAAAATGTAGTGGATACTTTCTGGTTGTTGTATCTTCACTTCTAGTATAATACCTGCTACCGTATGTGGCTATTCCCAGACTATCTCTGAGCAGCCTCAAACAAGTCCCAAATCCTCATGTCTTCCAGTATGTGACTATCTCACCAGAAGATGTTGGTGTTGATGAATGCTGTCTTGGAATGCCTCTGGACCATGTTCTCCTGCCCTCGGTGGCAGCTGTGCTGTAACCTCTCTCTAACAGCGATTTCTCTCCCTCCCCTCTCCCTTTCCCTTCTGCAGACGTGCCTGGAGTTGGAGCGATACCTTCAGACTGAACCACGGAAGATCTCTGAGACCTTTGGTGAGGATTTGGACTGCTTCCTTCATGCCTCCTCAGCCCCAGACGCAGACGACAATATCCGACGGCTGGACCCCATCCTTTTACCAGTGGAGACGAGTACGTGTGACAAAAGTGCCAACATGGACATTATCCTCTCCCGTGACAAACTGCTGTCTGAGACGTGCCTCAGCTCGCAGTCCACCAGCTCTTCCACAGAAGGCTACACAGCCGTCAACCAGGCCCAGCTCAATGCAGTAACCTCATTAACCCCCCCTTCCTCTCCGGAGCTCAGCCGCCACCTCGTGAAAACCCCACAGACTCTCTCAGCAGTGGATGGCACAGTGACGTTGAAACTGGTAGCCAAGAAAACTTCACTCAGCTCTGTGAAAGTGGGTGTAGCAACAGCGACTGCGGGGACAATAAAAAGTGGGCAAAGTGACAGTGAGCAAGGAGGTACAGGGACAGAAGCATCCCCAGAAAACAAGAAGAGGGTTCATCGCTGTCAATTTAATGGGTGCCGGAAAGTTTATACAAAGAGCTCCCACTTAAAGGCTCACCAGAGGACTCACACAGGTACTTATGCAGGGTGCTTCTCTCATCTTGTCCTGCCACCTACCCGTAACCATCTCTTTTTATTCTCATTTAGGGAAAAAAAAATCTCTTTTGAAAGTCCAAGCTTCTGTCTATAAAACATGGCAGTGGAAAATACGATAGTCCAGCAAATGTACCATTATTCAGTAGAACAGAGGAGTTCACCATCTACCATTAACCTGTTGGGATTTCATATGTCTTACAGGGCTTGATGCAGAGTAATGTTAGGATACCTAAGGGATGTAGATGTATCATTCATGTTAAAGCTATGTGCATGTCACTTTGGGTTTTTGGCACTCACTTCCCCAAGACAACTTTAAAAAGGTAAAGTTTAGTGAAGTGTTATTTTCTTCAAATAGAAAATAGCGTGGGTAGGTTTTTGGTGCCTTTTGTATGGGAGAAAGTGTTTCGGATCTTAAATATGTGATTTAGGAATAATCTGTGCATGAGGCACTGTGTATATGTGCAGACATGTAGGCATGCAGAAGCACATACCCTTCAGATACTCATGATCTTGGACTTCTGTGCTAAAATATATTGAGAACAAATACAAGAATGACATGGAGTTTGGATGGAATAATGTAGGTAGAGGGGGAAATGTATGGATAGGTGTGAGGCTGTTATTTTGGGTAACATTTACAAACGTTATATATATATATCTGTGTGTAAGCTGGTTGAAGCATACTGAATTGGCTTAGGCTGGCTGTTCAGATTCCCTTTTCTCATTTCTTCATAGTCCCCAGCAGCTCTTCAGCTGGTATTCATTGGCATTAATAGCTATGCAGTTCACACACGTTGCTGCTTTGTTCTAAGCTTCACACGTGATGAGAGATGATAAATTCCCATTAGCACTGTCTTATCATGTGATTATTCTTGTTTCCAGAGGGATTGCTATAATCAGTTTTCTCAATTTTACTGTAAAATGTGTGGTCTCTTACAATAACTGCACATTTAGTTCACGATCTTATCATGCAGGCAGATTCCTAGAAGCAAGGTTGTTCTTGCAAGGTAGAAAATAACACGTTGGACCAGCACAGTAAATCAGATAAATATGTGGGTTGTTAAGAGAGATGCATCCATCACATACTAGCAGCACTGTAAAAGTTACATGGTCTGAAGTATAAATCATAGTAAGACATAAAAGGCATTGATCTTTTTATATGGGCTTTCTAGTGCTTTTACTGGGGATAGCTGCCTTGCCAGGAGTGACCTCACCTGTGATTCAGTGATTTGAAAGCCAGTGAAAGTAGTACAATAATTTTAAAATCAGCATCAACATGGTCAGAATGTTGGTTCCTTGTAGCACCAATGCTGCTGTGAGGGCTTCTCCCTGCTGGGGCTGGCCAGTGGGACATCCCAGCCAAGGCCTTCCAGCACATGATGGAGCTTCCATGAAACAACAAATGAAGAGTGTGAGAGCTGTTGACCCAGTGATCTTGTCTGTTCAGATATGACCCCCATGTTCATTCTCAAGCTGGAAGTGATGGGTCTTACACAGCTTTTCCTGAGGTTATTCACGGATATGTAGTGTGGAAAGGGTGAACTTGTGAAGCTTTCCTTGTGTTGTCATGCAAATGGGAATATGGAAAAGGAATCATGAGGAGGACTTAAAAAACCTTCTAATTTCTCTGCACCTTTGCCCTTTGGTGTCAAAATCTTGTAAGAGTTTGCATGCTTTTGAACCCAACCTTAGGCCTGGTTGAATTTTCTGAGGCCAAAACCTTTCCCCTCTAACATTACCATATGAAATCATACATTTTACAATTAACCCACAATGAGAAACGTTTCTCACTGGCCCTGTGATCTTTCTGTTGAATAGCCTTGGATTGTATGTGGTGCCATGACGTGCTGAGCCTGCCCATCCACAGCAGTGCTTGATGTGGTGAGAAAGGCACGTCTGCCTTCTCTGGCTGATAGGGAAGACCTTTATCAGATGATGAGACTGCAGCTGCCTGGGTGCAGAGCCCAGACCTCCCATTCCCAGCTCCTCACCGGGTGCGATCAGCTACTCCTCTGATCTTGCCAGTTAAATCGTCAGTGGTTTAAACAGCCCCAAATTATGGGAGTGTTTCTGTTTCCATTCACCATGTCCTTAGGTTGTTAGGAAAGCAGGAAGGCAAAATGAAGAGGGAATACAAGCTTGGAGTGATGATCTCCCCTGTCCTAACAGCTGCAAAGCTGCCCTGCCCCTACCCATGTTCTAGCTATGCACAGCTTTGTAGAAAGCGTGGTTACCCTTTGTGATGAGAACTGAATGCAGCCTTGTTAAAACACATCTTTCATGCAGGAAACCTATCTCTCATTTTGTCTGTGGAAAGCAGATTGTCTAAATACCTGTGAACATTTACATCCTGCCAGCAGCCTGAGTAAATCGAGGGAAGGAGTGTGATAGGCTTACCTAAACAGCTTATTTGAGTTCGGAGCACAAAGTCATTGAGACTCCTTCATACTGCTTGCATGTTCTGTTCCCTAAAAACGCACTGACTGCTGGATGCCTTAAATCAGAGCTGGTACAATCGAGACATCTAATGTGTTCACACTGACCTCTTCAGTGGGGTTCGCCCCAGGGAGCTCCTGCCTCTGTTAAAAACGTGGGACAGAGAGGAGTAACTATGGATATTTGGGACTGAATTATAAATGTCAGGGCTGTGTCCTTTCCCATGCAGCCTTCAGGGCATGGGACAAGGAGCCCTTTTCTCCATGGGTGCTTTGTTTTTTTCATGCCTGAACTGAGTGTGCTGTGGGTTGCAAATGCACCCAGCAGTGCCAATGGCTAGTAGCCACTTGGCTTAGTCAGAGGGCTTGAAATTATTGCAAGATATTTTCCTTTGGCTGGTGGTTTGTTAGCGTGTCATGCGAGAGCAGCCTGCTAGTGTGGGCTCTGTGAAAGGGGTGTGAGCGCCCGGGAGACAAAGAGCTCCCAGTGTGGGGTTCACAGGCACAGAGGCAGATGTGGGCTGGTCACTCAGCTTGCACGTGCAAAGTCCACTTGCTGGATCAAAGGGATTTACTGCAGGGCATGAAAACAAGAAGCCATGGGCTGGGGAGCGGGTGGGGGGTGGAAGGCAGCGGAAGGAGGCTGCATTCCTTTCATTCATATGTAAGGCTGACCAGACAGACGCTGGCTGCTCCTCACTGCTGCGTGATGAGCCAGGCTGGGCTGCAGGCAATGCAGGCTGATAGCAGCTTGCTAGATTGGGAACAATCCTCTCTCGGGGTTTTACTTTGCTGGGAAGCCCAGGGACCATCAAATCCCACATTTCACATTTCTCTTGGTGCATCTTCCACGTTACTGTCCCACATCTCATCTGCAAGAGAATCAGGACAGCACTATAAGGACCATCAGTGGTCGAACTGGTTATGAAACCACCTTCTGGATGACCTTTGGAGAGGGAAAAACAATCATCTGTGTGGGAGAGAATTTAATCTGGAAGGGAAAGGGAAAAACACTGTCTGTATGGAAAGGGAAATGAAAATATTTGACTGAACTGAAAGCAAGCTGGGGCATCTAAAATTAAGGGTGTGTAAAGGAGCTAAGAGCAGTGGTGGGACTGACTGTCAGAGTGCAGCAAAGAAGCCCCTCAGGGAAGAAATAGCATCTGGGCCTGTAAACAGGAGGAAAAGGTGAGCTAGAGGTTTGGGAAAACCACACTGCCAGTGTGAGGGTGCAGTAAAAACATCTAAAGAAGGAGTAACCAGGACTGGCACAGTAATTCAACCCTAGCACATTCTCTCATGGTTATTTGTGGAGTAGATATCAGTGCAAACAATGGCATTTTCTCTCTTTTGAGAGAGGAGAATTTTCATCCTGCCTTCACACATGCATAGAGATGAATTGTAAGTGTAATGGAGAATGGAGAGGAAAGGAATTCCAATGAGCCAAACCCCATGTATAATCATCAGTACTTCCTAAATTAGAAAACAGGATATTGCTGGAGAGTGTCTGAATGCAAATAAGTCTAAGGGTGAGCTGGCCTGTGACCTGTGGAAAAATTAGTCATGGGATGTGACTGTCTCCGAGATCAGAGATTTCTATCTCCTGACAGAACCATTCCTATCAGCCTTGCTTGCAGTAATTTGCAGGGAAAGGTATAAGATGGTGAGGCTACTTTCTGGCCGGGGATGATGCAGCACATAAAAACTGGCCAGGAAATCCTTAAGATTGGGACAGTGATTAAAAAAAATTACCCTTATGGGGTTCTGCTAGGATTTGCATTTTACAAGTATCAGAAGGTTTGCTTTTTTTTTCTTCTTTATCCATCCAAACCCAGGATTGGATACAACTGAAACTCAAGTCTGAGAAACAACAGTTGGGTGCCTCACATCTATATTTAGGTTTCTAAGGGCTAAACAATGGGAAATACCCATGTAAATAGATGTTACTAGTCTACATATGATCTTAAGATAGCACTTCTTCAAGCAGGGTTTGTTTCATATTGTCAGGATGTCTTATTTTAAATATAATGTAATCATATAGTTGTTTGATCCAAAATGCTGGGTGAGAGTAACTAAAACAAACAAATCCACCCTGCAGGAAAACAAAGTACTACATTTGCAAGAAAAAGAAGAGACACAAGAGATTAGAAAGAGCATTAACCAACAGAAGGTTTTTGAGATGGCATATCAAATAATAGAGAAGAACTTTCACCAGGTGTTGGAGATGAAAGAGAAAATATCTGGAATGTGGAAATTACTAGAGGGGACAAAGTTGAGGAGAGTAGGCTGGATGATAGGTAAAGAAGATTAATACAAAGTAAAGGAATTACAGAGAAAACAAAGACTCTGTGTCAGTGATAGCACATGAATGGGAAGCTGCATTGCTATTGTTTTAGTGTAGTAGCATCTGTGAACAGAAAGCCAGTGAAGAGAAGGAAAAAGCAAGTATCCAAGCACAGCACCAATTCTGCAGGATTCAAGGCTGAATAATGACTTAGGGAAAAGCATTTGGGAGAACAGTATTGGTGGAATAGGAGAAATTAAAGCCAAACCCAAGATATTTTGTTGTACAGAGACCCATGGCTTTATGGTGAGTCCTGCACAGAGGTGCAGGACTGAAACCTGCCAAGGGGACATGGAGAGACATGGAAGATCCTGAAGCTCCAATGGCAGCAGCTGAAGCAACAGATGAATACACTGCTGGAAGTGAGAGCCAGGGAATTGAAGGAGGAAGGGTATGTGAAAGACCTTCATTCAGGGCTGCATTTTTTGGGGAGTACAATTGCTTAGCCAATTTGGAAAGATGTGTTTTTGTTGTGATGTTGGACTTCTAAAAAGTTTTTTCGTGTGTAAAAACATAACAAAGCTTTATCAAAGCTGATTAAAATAAGCCCAGCTTGATCTTGAACTCCCTATAACTTTCTGATCTTGAAGCCTTTAAGCCATTTGGCAAGTTTGGAGGGGAGCGTTGTGATTTTGTTGTGGAGAGTCAGAGTCTCACTTCATTATTACAGCAAGAGCTTAGACTTAGGAAATTATCTTTGAGAACCACCCAGGCAGCAGGAGGATGGCCCCTGCCAAAAGCAGCCCTTACCATTTAAAACACCAGTGGTGTTCATCCATAGCTTAGTTGTCAATACCTGAATTCTCAATCCCATGTTTCTGCTCCATCATTTGCCAAATCAATAGCATGGGACAATCTTATTGTTTGGGTTTGAAAATGTAAATAGGTGTTATTTGTTTGTTTGCCATGTGAGAAGATTTCTGGCACAAGGTAGACCTAGAAATTGATATTTTCTGTCTGTTCAGCAGCTGCAGGAGGGCAAGATCAGGTGCCTTCAAGTGTTATAGTAGTCTACCTTGGTAAGGCACAGAGGAGCCTTCTTGAATTTGTAATTTGGTATTTTCTTTATACCCATCCACCTGCTCCTGAGCCCCTGTGAAGCACCCAGCCAGTGGGCAAATGATAGAGATCACAAAAAGAGACTCAAAGAAAAACCCAGTAATTTGTCTTCTGCCAATTTCCTTTCCAGTGTTGCTGCTGTCCCACTCTGGATAGAATTGGCAAGTTAACAACAAGAAGCTATGATTTTCTTGTCCATTTGTCCAAAAGCACTGTCATTTCTAAAGTATTTGAGGTCACGCCTGGGATGAATTGGAGATGTGTCCTCAGAAATGCTGTTTTAGGCTGAGGTGGGCATGACTGGGAGACCTGTAGTGCTCTGGGCAGGAAAAGCCAAGTGTGCTACCTCTCATCTTAAAAGCAGGTGCTGGCTTAGAGGCTTTCCTAAGCACGGTGTGGGTGTTTGAGTCTGGGTCATATCTGGGCAGAGAGTAGCCAGCAGCCTGGATGGACCTCTCCTAATCCAGAGCCTGTCTTTCCCACCCCGTGTGGAGACAGTCCCACATGCCTACATACCAGTAGCAGCAACTTGAAAGCAGGAGCAGATGAGCTACAAGGCTTCATGGAAGCTGACCTAAATACAGCAGAGGTGTCCATGCTTTTGTCAGGGGTAGTGGGGTCCCAAATAAAGCCAAGGGCATGATGGCATAAGCAGTGCCCACCTTATAGCAAGATCCAGCTGCAGGTAGGGAGACCTATCTGATAGGGGTAGGGAATATGAGATACCCATTCAGTCCCATGCTCTCTGGCCCAGGTGTCTGTGAGGCTATTTTTGAAATAAATTCCATTGTCTGACTCAGGTTCTGTGGCACCACAGGACTTGCTTTTCAATGCCCAGGATGGTGTTCTGGGCACAGGGTACATCTGCAGCCATCCAGTGGTTTTCCGCCATTGGCAGCATGTAGTGCCTGGCTTGGTGGGTTTGTGGGAGTGTGATGTAATTGATCTGCCAGGCCTCCCCATACTTATATTTCAGCCATCGTCCCCTTATCACAAGGGCTTTGTGCTTGGCCTCCTTGATTGCAGCACATGTTTCGTAGTTATGGATGACCTGGAAGACACTGTCTGTGGTTAAGTCCACCCCTTGAGCATGAGCCCATCGTGTTGTATCTCTTCCCGGATGACCTGAGCCATCATGGACTCACCAAGCCAAAACTAATTCACCTTTACGTTGCCAGTACAGATCCGTCTGAGACACTTTCATCTTGGCAGCCTGATCCACCTGTTCATTGTTGCAATGTTCTTCAGTAGCCTGACTCTTGGGTATGTGGGCATCTGCATGGTGTACTTTTACAGCCAGCTTCTCTACCTGTGGCAATGTCTTGCCACAATTCAGCAACCTGCATGGGTTTACCTCTGTGCTGCCAGTTGGTCTAGCCAGTCCCACAGAACATTTGACAGGAACAAGGCATTAATATTCCTTGGCTACCAGTTGTAGTTCATGTTATTAGTTAATTATTATTCAGTATTCTTTTGGTTAAATTAGTTGTTCGTTTTGCACAGTTGTCTTCTTCTTTTGAGTTCTCAAATCAGTGCACTGTGAGTCGACGGTCACAGTCTCCCTCTGCCAAAATTACCCTTTCTCTAGTTTGATGAGTTGCATTGTTTTTTCCTTGTAACCTGGTCTTGGTTGTTTTGTCAATTGTCTTTGGTTCCTTGGTTTAGAAGAGCTCTTTCATTGGAGGTGGTAAAAAAGCCTCATGGCCCTGCATGGCAGGCTGGTTTTGCCCTCTACCCTGTAGAATAATTTGGACCACCTCAAGATGCTCTTTTTCCAGCAGTCTGTCCATACTGAAGATGAGGACATAACCATCACCTTCCCTGTCCCTGAGGTTTCTTCACATTTCTCCTGATGCAGAAGGCAATACAAGCCATGCTGAGCAGCCCCACAGGTTGCCAGGCTGTATAGAGCAACCAGCTGATGCCAAGGGGCAAGGTGGTTCCAAAACTGGCAGAAAGGATAGGGCAAGCTGGAGGCTGCAGTCTCTGGGATAATGTTTGATTGCTTCAGTCACTCAGAAGCAATGTCCAGTCTCTCCCTGGCCTGGTGCTGGCATTTGCAAAGGCCAGTGCTGCTGGTCCATTCAGCAGTCATGCTCTTGGCAGCAACAGGTGCTTTCTTTGGACCCTCGGGAATGATGCCCATCCTGAACCTCACCCATTCTTTGGGATTGCAAGGGTCTAGGCTGCTGGTCCATTCTTTGGCTGTCCACGTGGCAATGAACGACAGAGACAGCCTGTGGAGCACCATGGTCAGGAAGACCACCAGGATCAGCCTCATTCTGGTCCTTTGCAAGGGTGACATCTTGGCACGTGAGCAGCCTCGGCGTGCCATGTTGGTCGCAGTTCTGGCTATGATGTTCCGGGCTGCTCAGTCTCCATGTGCTTGCACGTGTTGGCAATGTGACGTCATGGGCTGCTGTCACACAGGGCTCCGTGATGTCACAACAAGTTTTCTGCCTGGCTGGCAGGCAACAAAAGCCAAAATGGAGCTGGGAAGCACCTGGGCAGATGGATTCTGAAGCCTGTTCCACTGCTCTGACTGCTGTCAGGCACTGAGCCCAGCAGGGGAGTGGCACTGTGTCCCACTGTGAGCTGTGCCCAGACTCCATTCAAGCTGCATTCAGTGCTGTGAATTCATTTTTTTTCACACAAAATCCTCTTGAGGGCAAAGTGTCAACCCATCTTAAAAGGAAAGCCAAAATTTCATGCATTTTGACAAAAAATCTTAAACCCTCTTGAGCAGGGTCTTGGACAAACTGACCTGTAAGAGGAATAATAGATCATTCTCAACATACCATTACATTTCACATGTGTTTAATCACCTTTTACCATCACAATGTCAACTGGATACAGTCTACCATATAAAATTTCAAAGGGCCTTACTCCCTTCATAACACCTGTGGTGATTCAGATTCTCACTAAAGCAATAGGTAACACATCTACACTCACCTTTGTGGATTTGCCACCCAGCACCCCTTTCTGCACAGAACTGTAAATAAGTACCTCAACTCTGTGTGTGGATCAGCTTCTTGCACAGTGGGTGAAGCCACCTGTTCCAGGACAATGACTGCAGAACCAAAATCTTTCCACTGGTCAGCTTTAGACATGATAAGAAGGCTTAGTAAGAATCAAAGTCTTTAAAACACTGCAGGCCAGTTTGCAATCTCAGAAGTCCCCATTTGCAGATAAGCACACAAATGTTGTGTTAGGTAGGTTTGTTCCTGAAGATGTCTGTCTTTCAAAACTCAGAACTGAAAATTGTGGCTGGAAAAACTGAATGCTGAAAAAACAACTGCAAGCATGCTAGCTAAGCTAATGATGACAAACATGGGTTTCAAGATAAAAGCTGATGCCCAGCTGAGTTCTGAAAGAAAGGTGTACTCAACTGTGTGGCCGTGCACATTCAGAGGCTTAGGGGGGATTTATTCCTTCCTCCTGTACATCTGGACTCTCACCACACACAGAGAGGTCTTAATAGCTTAGTTAATATAAATTTCCATTTGTACATCTCGTTGGTCACCTATAAAGTTTGCAAAGCCTTTCCTTCTTCAGAGTGAAATTTTCCACATTTGGGTTTTTTCCAGTATGGTTGTTGTTTGTTATTTTAGAAATTGGAGCATGTGTGTTGGAGATTGGCAGGGAGAAAAGAACTGTGCACAGCGTAACAAGTTTAGCTAAAAACTTGGCCCATGTAGTTGAAAATAATAGAAGACTTCTATCTGTGAATATCTGGGTAAAAATTAGCTTGAATTGATTAAGCTATGATCCATTGTAAACTGACTTCCATATGAGTGATATTTTATCATTAATTCTTTGTGAGACCCGTAGAAAAGGTGACTTTTTTTCTTGGGCTTTGTTTGGCTTTGAATGTGCATTAGTAAACATGTTTCATACAGAAAACCTCTTTATTTTTTTATTTTTCTCCCTGAAGACACAGTGTCACCCAGCAATGGAATGTCATAATACATTTGTGTTCTCCTTTGGTTACTTGCACTCACCTGGCAGCATGAATGATCTGGGTGCTTTCTAGCTGGTTGCATGTAACTCCCTTAGAGCTAAGGACAGGTAATCCTTTGTGCCTTTTCTGAAATCCAGATGGGGAATCTTCCTAGCTGGTAAAATTAATTATCTTTACTCACTGCCTTGTGCTCTTGAGATCAGTCTGCTTGGTTCACCAAGGGCTGTCCAGCAGCACTGCCAAGGCCTTTCTGCTGAGCCCTGCTCAGTGTGGAGCAGCTGGGTGCCACCTGCCAGCTGTGCCCAAGGACAGAGAAAAGCACCAGGAAGGGTGGGATCTCCTTCAGCCCGTGCCTGCCAGCATGTAGGCAGCTCTGCCTTGGCACCAGGGCAGCCTTTAGTGAGAGAACTTGCCAGTGTATTCTTTAAACCCAAGCACATTATTTCCCATTTGCATCTATTCTCAAATCAGATTCAGTATCTAAATAATTGAGATCCTGGATCTTCTTCCATTTTTGTTGTTGACAAAAGTGGGAAATCAGGAGGAATGTATGTTCTTTTCCCCTCGTGTTTTATTCCTGCGCTGTCTCTGCCAGTCTGCATAATTTTTTTGGTCATCTTTTCTCTGATTTTCTAGTGCCTAAAGGGAGAAGATGGTGAATGCTGAAAAACATCAGCACTGCAATAGTTTGAATAAGCAAACCTCACATTCATTAGCAAAAATATGGAGCAAAACCATTAAAAATGTTAGCATCTGAAAAAGGGGAGTCTGTTCCTCTTAATTTTTTTTTTTTGTCATTTCTCAACACGGTCCGCGATACATGCATCTCATATTTTTCCTGGCCTGTTTGCCTTTATCTATAGTCTGGAATTTCTCAGAAACTCTTGACCTAAACCATAGGTTTCCAGGGAACACATCTTTGATACACTGCTCTGGATTATGGAAATATGCACCATGTCCCTTAAAGGCTATCTCACTGTTCACCCTCTAAGATACCTTACAAAAAACAAAGGGAAGAGAACATGCTTCACAGTGCTGGAAAAATCTCATCCAGTGAGCTACTGATTTTTTTTTCCTTTTTCATTTGTTCCTTCTGCCGCTGCTACCTTGCTTTGCATCTTTGAGCTTGCAGAGCTCCACAGAATCTGAAACTAGAAACCCTTATTAGAGGACATTTTTAAAAATTTCTTGCTGCTCCTCTGGGGACCGAAGTAATGGCAGCTTGAAGCAGCAGAGAATGTCTAATTAGGGCAAACAGCGATGCCTCTCGTGATCGGGAGAAACAGGAGGAGAGGAGGGGAAGCGCAACAGCGCGGCGTGCCCAGGCTGTTACTAGGAGACCCCGGCAGGAAATGCAGGAGATGCGGGCTGCTAATGGGCCCTGGGTACCAGCCCGACCTGCTGCACAGCTGCTTCTGCCCGCCCGTTGCCAAGCAACTCTTTTTTTCCTTTTCCCCTTCCCCTTCCCCTTCCCCTTCCCCTTCCCTCTCCTTTCTTCCTTTTTTTTTTTCTGAATCTTCCTCCCCCCTCCACACTCACTTACTCTGCAGGTTTAATTGGGTAGTTTTGCTGCTGGTGTTGCAGCCGGGTGCTTGCGTGTCCCTATCGCTCTGCTCCTGTCCCCAAGGCCCGGCCCAGGGGATGATGTGCTAGCAATTAATGGGGCACAAGCTGGGCTTGTGTGCTCAGGCTGGCACCAGCATCTGTCCCCCAGCCCTGCTCCCCACCATGGAGGAGCTTCCTTCAAAGAGGAGCTGTGGAGAGAGGTTTGAACGGGGAGCACATTGCAAAGGCTTTGTCACTCTCAATGGGAGTCTTGCACAGACCCAAAGAGATAAAGCCTCCCCTCCTTCAGAGCTCAGTATGGAGGGCAGTGTGTGCTTGTTAAATGCAGCCTCTTGAGTAGAAAATGGAATATTTCCATTTCTTTGAATGTTGCTACATGCTTTGCTTTTCTCTGCTTTTCAGCTAGGCAAGTGGGCTTTGTGGATGTGTGCTAGGTGCTTGTGTGTGCGTAAGACATAATGCTGCAAAAATTGGTTTCTTTTTGTGTCCTGAATGGCTGCATGCTGAAGACTGCTGCTGGCTTGGTAGACGAGCCTTGGCAAGGCCCTTAGGAACTAATCCGGAGCTTTGAAGTTTGTAGAAAGACTGATTGGACATTGGGTCTCCTTCTTAACCTCTTTTCCCCCATCTCTGATATAAATATGATCAGAGTCACCTCTCTATAAGGGCATTTCTGACCTTTTTGGATGAAAGGAGCTGTACATCATTCATGGAAATGTACTGCTTTTACACTTGATCATCCCTGCCCTTCTAAAAATAGGTACAACCTTCTCACATTGTGTATTTCACAATCCTGTCACATTCCTCCTCTGCCCCATACTGTCTTCTGCCAGCTTTTCTCTTGTGCTTTGTCACCCTTTCAAAGGCTTTTCCATTTTTCCAGCAGGTAGCAAAACTGAATAAAATGCCAATTTAAATTTTTTTTCTCTTTTTTTTTGTGTAGAAAACATTGGCGGACCAGTTAAGCACTCACCATTGCCCCCTCCTTTGCATTCCTTTTAAATAATAAAAGTATTAATTAGTCTTTCTATTCTCCAACAAAAATCAATTAGGAGTATATTGAGGAATGAAAGGCTCAGAAAAGTATCTGAAATTGATTTTTGTAATTAGTTTTACTGGTTGATGGGTTGCATGCACATACACTTAGATATTAGCATTGATCTCCAGAGGATGTGTGTATTAAATAGCCTGCTCTTCCTTTTTGCTAAAGAAATGAACTTATTAATCTTAAAAAGAGGCTGATGTTGTTGTGCTCTGGACTGCAGCTGCTCACCAGCTTTTTTTGTAACCTCACCGGCAGAGCAGCTGCCTGAGCCATGTGATGGTAACGTGCTGAATCTGGTGTGGAGCTGAGGAGCGGGTCTGGGGCAGCTCCTCTTCTGTGGCTTGTATTTGACAAAGTGTGTATATGTAATGAGGGAAGACAGGCACTGGTGTTAAGGAGACCTGTCTTGTTAGATTTCATTTTTCAGTGGTCCTTAAACCAAATGTCCTTCTGAGATATGTTTCTATTAAATCTCATATAGCACTTTACATAGGAAGAGAGGAGTGACCAGTAACCTTTTCTGTTGTGCCATGTGCTGTGTGCTGATGTTCAGCTAATTAGAAGAATTATGGCTTGGCTTCATTGGTATGCCATGTATGTAGCTTGTAAAGCTCTCAGGGACCCTTGGAGACGAAGAGTGCTACATAAATATAAAATATTGGTAAAGTGAAGCTCCACATTAGGCTTCTCATTGTGCTGAGGCAGACTTTCATCATAAACTGCAGAGCAGCTGGAAATGCCTGCCTGGCATTTCTCTGCAAGGTGCTCTGGGGGCTGCTTCTCCCCCAAAACCACACCAGCTTCTGGCACTTCTGAGCGACTCCTGTCTGCAGCAGCAGCATCCCCACAGGCACTGGCCTCTGAAGGATGCCTGGGTTCATCCTGCAGTGACACTGCTGCTCCTGCAACAGCATGGTCCCACTCACCAGCCCAGGAGCAGTAGTCCCAAAAGGATTTCTCAGGAACGGTAGCAAGAAAAATCATTAAAACACTCTTAGGGTAGCAAGGAAAGTTACTAAAACATTCTTAAAAAGCACTACTTGATTTTTACACATATCAGACCCCCAGAGCTTCCTTATAGGAAAAATACATGCAAGAAATCTTGCATTTCATTCTTTTTTTCAGTTGTAATTTTACAGTTGGTCTAGTTCTCTGGGAACATCAGTCTTGAAACAAGTGTAGCTGAAAGTGTCTTTCAATACATACTTTTAGAAATTGAGACTTCTAGAACTAGTTTCATTTTAAATGGTTTTAAAATTACAGATTATAAAAAGGAAGGAAATATTTGTGTTTCTTTCAGACAACTTTTTCTTGGATTTTGAAACTATATTTGAAAAATTCTCAGCATTATAACACATGCTAGTTTTTTTCTGTTGTTTTCTTAAACACACTTTCACATGCTAGCTTTGTGTAGCTGTATAATATTAAGGAGCTCTTCAAACACAGGGCAGCTAATGTTTGCTTTGAATAGCCTTCAAAATAGGCATATAGGCAGAATTTGGGGTTTCCCTCTCAGTTTCTTGAAATGTTTTTGGCTGAATCAAAAAGGAATGTCAAGGGACTAAAGGAGTCCCATGACACCACCACATTTTAACACAGAGAAGTATCAGCAAGGATTTTGACTGTGATTCTCCTCTGAAGCTCACTGCAGGACTGGGAGCTTAAACTACTTGATTGTTTTACTAAGTGCCCTGCAGGAGAGTGCTGGGGAGGGTAAGGAAATAGATATGGATGGATGGATGGATGGATGGATGGATGGATGGATGGATGGATGGATGGATGGATATCCATAATATCTTTGCTTTCAGTTCCATAAAGATACAGGGTGAAATTTGAACCTAATGAACATTTTTCCAATTACTTGGATGGAGTCAGGTTTTACCCCATCACACTGGAACTCTGTGATCTTACTGTGCACAACCCTTAATCTGGAGGGTTTTCTTCTTAAAGTCCCTGCTGTTGAAATTCAGGGAATAGAGAGCAAATTTCTTCCTCTGTATTTCAAAATAAATGTTCCTAGCCTGCAGGGCTGCAAAGAGAGGTTTAAAACCATGGCCCTAGGTTATCTACAAAGCAGAAGGCAAATGATGTCTGAATATTATTGTTTTCTTCTTTAAAATCTCATTATTTCTGTAGAAGAGTGCACTCATGACTTTTTAACCCTTGGGATTGGCAATAAATAATGCAGCTATAAGCAGTACAATGTGCCCATTATGTGCTGTAGTTTTGTGATCATGTCCTCAGCTGGTCTTGAGTAGGTACCTCTGTGTCCTGTAACCTAATGTTTCTACTAATCACTCTGCTGAAACAGCCTCTCTGAGATGTCTTAGCAAACACTGCCTTTCTTCTTGGACAAGAGAAATATGTCTGGGACTTAGAGGGTGCCTGTGGGATGTAAGTGGCAAGGACAGGGATTCTCTGCATCTTGAGAAGAGACAACATCCCCATTGCTGTGTTTTGTGAGGAAATATTTGTTGTGGAGGTTGGTACAGGGTTTACAGTTTAAACACGTGTTGCAGCAAAAACCTGCTGTTCTCTGGTTTGTGGCTGGAGAGCAAAGATACAGGTATGTGCAGCTGAGCTGCTTGCCTGGCTCCCTGCACCATCAAAGCAGAGAAATTCACCTCCAATTCCAGGCTGCCTGGGTGTGATGTGTCACAGTTCACCCATGCCTTTGCCTCCCCATTAACTTGAAAAAGAATGCCATAGGTGGCAGTGTCAGATGTTGGCTTTCAATATCTAAAGCTGCATGAGATGAAACTCACCAAGAATTCCTCAGGATGGAAAATAGAGGGAGAAGTTCCAAAGACTGGTGTGGTGGTCATTACAGAACCAACCCAGCTATATCCATCATGTTTTGCTGGAAACCTAGTGTGTATTTGCCACAGGAGTGGCAAAATGGGATTGTGTGCTTGGCTTTTCATACTTCAAATGATAAATTTTTGTCTTTCAAGAGAAAGTTGTACCAATCATTTGTTTATTTTTGTAACTAGATGCCTAATACTTAGTCTTGCATTCATCTTAGTCACAAAAGGAATAGTGACCTGATTTCAGGGCTGATTTTCAAAGTCTGATGCATTTTTTGTTATGACTTATAGTTTTAGCTTCACTATTGCATGTTTCCCATAAATTTTCAAAGGTCTTTGTCCTCCAGTTACCGGATTGGACCAGGCTGGATGAAATAGAGGATGGAGGGCCAGACTGTACTGAAATGTGCTATGGGGGTACTTTAGAAGAAGAGCTCAGTTGGGTGAGGTGCCATAAACAGGAGTGGAGCAGAGAGCCTACTCCCCAGGCATGCTAGTCTCAGGGTATAAAATGTACTCTAGGAACATGGAAAGGTTAAAATGAGGTATGTACCACAGGACACAGCCACAGTGAAGAGAGGCTGCTTCACAGAAGTGTGCAGTCATGATGGACTGAAACCCTAAAGTATATCTGAAGGGCTAATAGCATTTCTGTAGGACTGCTTTGGTGATACAGCCTTCCCAGACCAGTAGGTTTCAGGACATGGCTCTGTGCACAAGCAGGCATGTGCAGGCTGCTTCTCCAGGATCCTCACCAGGCAACTCAGATATGTCTGATGTGAGTGTTTCCTGGTGATCAAGTGACCTCTGTTGAGATGAGGCGTGGGTTCAGCCTGGCCAGAGTGTAGATGTGGGGCTTTTTTCCTGTCCCAGGAGCTGCTGTGCGAATGCACAGCTGGCACGCTTCACCTATGGCCTGGCTCCAGCCACAGGACAAGGCTGTGGCCAGCCAGAAATAACACCCTTCCCATGCACCAGTGCAGTGTGGTGTTGGATCCTGTGCCACACTGTCTCACTCCAGCTCTCCTTCACTGTGCTGCACTGCTCTCTGATGCACGTGCTGCCCGTGGAAACTACAAGTCAGTAAGCCTGGAATCACTAGGTAGTGTCTCTGACTACCAAGGGAAAAAATAGAAACAGCTGAAAGCGAGTATTCTATGTTGCTTACAGATTTTTCCTAAGCAAATGATACATTTTTTTTAACACAAGTGCTCATCTAGAAAAATTGCACAATTCACTGCTTGAATATATCTGCAGTGCTTCCCAGGTACATCTATGGCTGTGTGGAATCTGAGCCAGGCCCATGGTGTGGAGTAAGTTCTGAACTGAAAGAACTGAGTATTTAACATTTTCCTAGGCATTGGCTTCTTTTTGGATGGGGACTGGCTCCTCCATTGAGTGAGTTTGTATAAATGTGGATTTATGGATTTGTTTAAGGACTGCATAGATCCTTGTGTGGAATAAAGGTGACTTAAGGAGTAAAGCCTTCTTCCTGGGAGTGGCTTGCAGGCACAAGTTCTGAATGTGGTTTTTAATTTGAGAAATTAGGAAAAAAGTCAGTGTGGCTCAACTCCGTGATGTTCCTATTTTTAATTGGATTTTGCAGCTCATAATTAATTTCTTAAAAAGAGGGAGATCCTGGCCCTGTAGAAGTGAGTAGGAGTTTTGCCATTGCCTTCAGCAGAAGATTTCATCATCTTTTTAGTTTCACTAATCCTCTGAACAAGAGAAGAGCAGCCTAACACATGGAAAGGATCCTTCCCATTTTTCCTCCCTGCTATTGCCAGTAGTGAGGTAGGAGGACCCTCCCCTCTTTTTTATTCCCATGCTTTCTACATATGTGCACCTTGGCAAGATACACTTCCATTTCATCTTCATGTAGCCATTAAAGGAGCAGTTTGTTTTTAGTCTTCACATGCAGAGACAGGCAGGTCTCTCTTCTCCTTCCCTCTTTTGTTTTTGAGTAGCTGCAGGAGGGCAGGAAATTGAACGTCTTTGATGTCTCTGGGTCAAGGAGCCGTCTGACATGGCTTTAAAGGTCACTGTGCTCCTTTGCATTTACCTTGTGCACTGGGACCCTGGTATGGCAGCGTGCAGTCTGGAGCACTGAGAGGTACTGTCTGACATTTTGCTGAACAGGGCTTGGGTGACAAAGGCAAAACAAAACTCAGCTCAGGGCTGTGCAAGGCCAAAGCTGGAACACTTGGGAGAGAAGCCCCTGCAGCAAGTAACAGAGATATGTGTCATTCTGTGGGTTCACCAGTAATTGTGCTTGGCTTTTCTGTCTCTTGTAACCTATATATAGCACTATATATTTTCAAAGCTCTTGACAAATTTTAACAAGCCAAACTCCACTTCAGTCCTTGTAGCCTATACAGTTTCACAGAAAGCCCAGGATGCTTTTTCTTCACCCTTCTGCTCTGTAGATGGCTGTATCCTTCAGACTGGCTGTACCTGCCAGATTTGGCTGAGCAGTTGTCTCTGCATTTGCTTTGCAGAGTGTGTGGCAAATGTGCTGCAAGGCAGTTTCCCTGCCTGGCTGTCTCCACTCTAAGGTAGGCACTAGAGAGCGTCAGAGAACCAAGGAACTGCATTATCATCGAGGCTTGTTTACTGACAGCTTTTTAAAATAATGCATGAACTGTTCAAACAAACTGGTGCTCCATCACAGGCACTGGGGCAGGCCTGGGAAATCCCTTTTTGCTGAGGAGAACAGATGCTGTTGGTCAGGTAGGGTGCAGAGGGCTGGGAGGAGACTGCTGCAACTGCAGCTCCAGTGTGTGGGGCCAGCACTGGTGACAGTGTTTGAGGTACAGTTAACCAGCCCAGAAACAAGACACCAGCACCTTGCTCACTAAGAAGATTCTAACTTCTTATTTTCCTGAACAAATCCTGTCCAAAGAATAAAGGAACAAGAGATGAGTCTGCAGAGATGACCAAGCAGGCACATTCTAAGTGGAGTAGTGTTATTGTTGGCTCAGTCCTTTGTCCTGTTGGGCATTTTCCCATGGGGGACTGTGACTCACAGCAGGGACATCCAGGATGGCCTTTCTTCATTCAGGGACTGTGGGATAAATGGATATTCTGGTGTAATCTTGCCAGCTGCTGCCCTTTCTTCACAACTTCATCCCAATGAATCCTTTAGTTGAACTACTGAGCCAAATAAACTTCTCAAAGGCCAATAAAATGGCTCAACTTCAGTTAGGGTCTCAGCCCATTCTGCTGTTCTGTCTGAGGCAGATGACCACTGGGCAGCAGGGCTGCCTGTGCAACAAGAGGTCTGCAGAAACTCACAGAGAACAGCATTTTCTCATGTGTTTTGCTGCAATTTTCTTTCCCTTTTCACTTTTCTTGCTCTTTTTGCCTCTCCAGTATATCATCATGATATACATAGGTCTCCTATATCCAGATCTCACTCTTGCTGAATCAACACACTAAATATAGCAATCTGTGTCTCTGCACTGTCTGCTGTGGTCAAGTGATTGTTTCATGTGACTGGCCTAGAGGGGTCTTACAGATTGCAGCCTCACTGTGGCCTATGGTGGATTTTTTAAGATTACCTTCTTAGCAATTTTAAGAACAAATAAATAAGTAATAATCCGCTTAGAAGCTTGGTAGTGAAAGTGATTTCTTGTCTGAATTTTATCTCAACTGACTGCATGGGGAAGAGTGACACGGAGTTTCTATAGGAGATGCACTGGAGCATTTGTTATGGGGGGGAGATGTTAAATTTCAATGCACACCAGTGCATGTGCACTGAAAAGGAAAAGGGAGTCATGACTTGGGATTCTTCATCAGAAGGTGTTAATGACTCCATAGATGTTAAACCATGGCAGACTTTGACCTGCAGAGACTGATGTGCATTAGAAGATAGTTAGATATGAGCACAGAATCAGAATATCCTGCGTTGGAAGGGACCCACAAGAATCATTGAGTCCAACTCCTACCAGCAGACTGGAATCTCTCCTGTCTTACCACTACACCATTTCACTGCCTTCAATGGTATTGTTAATATTTTGGGGCAGAGTAACACCCGTTGAAGGTGTAGTGCAAGAAACCTGGAGGACCAGCTGATTCAAAGAACCAAAAATGTATCCTCTCACACTGGATGACCTGACACATAATTTCTTGGTCCCAGGAGTAGATTTTTTTTGTCAGAAGCAAGTAAAAAAGGTGCAGTCCTTGGGGGGAGCAGGTATGAATTCTTGAGGGGAGTAGATGTGAGGCTGGCCACAAAAAGGGTAAGTAGAACTGGGGTAAACCATGTGGTGTGGTAGTGGTGGTCACTCAGGAGTAGTGCACACCTGTACAGTGTTCAGGTGTTAGTACAGTCACTCAAGTTCTGCAGTAATACATCTGGCAAGGTTAGAGTGAGCTGAAAAGCTGTTTGAAAATCAAGCTTCAGCCACACAGCTGCTTAGGCATTTGAGGACATTCTTAAGGCTTCTTCAAAGGCCAGTTGGCTGGTTTTGTTAGAAACAACATGTAAGGTTGTGTGAGAATTTTAGCTGTGGTAAAATCTGGACTGGAACTATGCCCAGTATGGAAGCCCCAAGTTATTTGCATCCCACGCTGTCTGTGAATTGTGTGAAGGGATAACGGACTCGAGTGGGTTAGAGGCAGGGTGGGAGGACACGGGGCTTTCAGGTTGAGTGCTCAGTAATGCTGCTGCCACGCTGACTGTTCTCTCCTCCCCTCTGCAGGTGAGAAGCCTTACAAGTGCTCGTGGGAAGGGTGCGAGTGGCGTTTTGCACGGAGCGACGAGCTCACCAGGCATTACAGAAAGCACACGGGTGCAAAGCCCTTTAAATGCAACCATTGTGACAGGTAATGCAGCTCCTAACGTGGTGTTCAAGAAACCTGTGGACTTTTGTGACTGGCATGGAGCTGCCAGCTCCCAGAGACAAGAGACCTGGCTCCCAGCAGAGAGGCCCCTTCTGTCCCACTGCATGGATCCCTGTACCACGGAGGGACCCTCTGCTGGGCTCCTGTCCTCTCTTACTTAGTGGCCAGGCAGGCTGGCAGATGGGGAGTTCTTCCTAAGCAGTCTAATCTCACAGCACAGAACAAAATGTGGGACCAGGTGTAGGCCTGACTGAACCCTGCTGGTGTCTGTTGTGGGCATAGGATTCAGTTCATAGGGCAGGTCTTGCTAATACTCTTAAGGCAGAGAAGACATCCAGAGAGCCTTAGACCATTTCAGTGATGGACCTCTTCACAAAGCAGCTCTCCAGCTTCTGTCTCCTGATCCTGTAAGCCTGCTGTGCTCACAAAGGCAATGCTCCCTCTATTTGCTCTGCTTCAAGGACTACCCCAAGCACCACATTTTGGCAGGGTGGGCCTCACAAAAACATTGGTGTATGGCAGGAGGAATGGGGAGTGTGTGGCTGTTATGCCCCAAGTGGCCCAAATCTATAAGAAACCTCTAGGGACAAAGCATTCAATTTCTGTATGATCGTTGTCTTCTCTTAGCACTGACTCCAGGGCTCCTAAAGAAAAGAAACAAAGGGCACCATTCTCAAAAGCCCAAGAGTGATTTAGACACATTTTATCGTTCAAGTTCATGGGGTTGTTTTGTGTAAGATCCGTGATCTCTGCACATTCGTGCTAATTAGTGAATCTTTTTCTACAGTTTTAAATCTCACTCTTGACATCTGTTTGAAGTGGGGTATACTCTACGCCTTCATTCTGTGAGGGCCCGGCTTTGAAAGCCTGACAGGTGCGCAGGGCCGGGGCTCTGAGGAGCCTGTCAGCAGCAGTGCTCTGGGGCTCGGAAATGAGGAATGAGGTGTGAGCTGAGCCGCCAGCAGCTCCCTGCGAGAGCCGCCCTTACTGCTCTCACCGCGGGTCGTTTCTACAGCCCTCCCTGCTTTAGCTGCTTCAGTAAATACTGAGCTTCTCTGAAAAATCTGCTCATCCTTGCTTGCTGCTGAGTGTTTTTGAAAGCTGGGTTCTTTCAATTTAGAAACAAAACCAAAAGAACACCCTTCTCCACATCCCCAATCCCAATTGATAAGAAATCAGGGTGGAGCAAAAGCAATTACCCCTGTAATGACTCTTGACAGCGCTGACAGGATCGAACAATGAGCAGTTCTCCCCCTCTCCCCCCCCAGCTGAAGATTGGCAGTGCCCTGGGTGAAACCTGGATCCACTATTGAGTAATCAAATAATGTGCTTGCATCTGAACATGTTATCCAGCTAATCCTATTTATATATATTTTTAAAAGAGGCTTAAGAAAATTACCCATCTTTTTAATGCAGCACTAAGGTTCTCGACTGTGATAAGGAAACGTTTTGTAATACAATAAAGCCTCTAGGAAGCCTGTGGGTACACCAGACCAGCAGAGAGTATGCGTGGAGAAAGGATGTGTGGGACATAAACAAGGGACCCCATCCTTTTATGGGAAGGAAATTTGATCATTTTCACATCCTGCCTTTCCAAGAGCTTCATCTCCTTAAGTGCTCTTCTGCCCTTGTCTCCCCTCTTCCCGTCCCCCTTCCCCCACGGAGGGCTTCCTCTTGGATTATCTTTTGTTTTATCCCTGGATCATCTTTTGTTTGCTCAGAATGAGGGACAGGATAAGCCAAGTAGGGACCTCTGCAGTTCTGCTTTTGTTTAAGCACTTCTGTGAATGAGAACAATTATATCCTCTGTTTTAAATGTAAGGCATTGCCTTTCTCTTTTCTTTCCTCGAGTGGCCCCACAAACACACACACACATACATATATACACACAGCCCTAGGGTTTCTGTGTGAGGACAAACAACATTTTTAGCAGAGATCTAGAGAAATACAGCTGGTATTTTCAACTCCTTGGTCTCTTTCAGCCCTTTGTTAAGTGTTTGTTATTCTCCCTTCACATTTTATCCCTTTCTACCTAGCTTTTCTCTTTGGCAGCAAACTCAGTCACTGCAGTCAAGAGATATATTCTTGTAATAATCTAATGCATTTTCTGCTCTTCTGCTGAATCTGTAGATGAAGGAAAAATATTATTAATAAAATTCAGAGTGCTGAGGATTGTGCACTGTTAAACTCTATGCCCATACTATCTGTGTGTGGTGATAGGAGGCAGATTTGTCCTTACTCCCCCAGTTAATTGTTTTAGAGTGACAGTGCCTGTTCTTTTGCCCCTCTCTGCCATATTACTGTTTTTCATTATTTTCTCATTCTCTGGCCTCTTTGCTACCACCTATTGCAGAGGTCACCTCAAGCAAGCACTGAAACATGAGCCTAAAACTGTCTTTAGCCGTTTAGGCAGACTTTTAAAGATGTGCCTTCCTGAGCCAGGGTTCCAGCTGGAGAACAGTTTCTCTGTATTTGAACTGCTACTCTTTATTGCACTCCCCATTATCGACAGAAGCTGTGTCCACTCTCTCAGACATGCTGCCTTGTTAGGTTTTAAGGAGCTGATTGGAGCTGTTTTAACAACACTGATGTAGCACAAATCCTGTGCCTGTTGTTCAGAGCTGAAGGCTGTATCTTGGCAAATAGAGCATGGAAGGGGTGATTCAGATAGCAGAGGGGGATGTTGTTCACACAGTCTGGCTGCAGTTCCCTTCCAAGACTGTTTTCAGATGTGCTTGTGTCTCTCACCTTCTGACCAATGTCAAAGGAGTATTAATGTCCTCTGTGTATAAGTAAATTTTATAACAAAAGAGAGAAGAAGACGAGAGTTGTCCCAGCTCTATCCCAACACCATGATGCCCACAGATCACATTAGTCAGTCATAGCTGATCACATAGTCAGATCACATAGTTAGTCATAGCTGGCAAACTACCACTGCTTTGAGTAACATCATATGTACTGCAAATGGTGTGTGGCTTTGTGGCAGCAGGAGAGAAAGGAGATTCGGCTAAAGTGGTGTGGAAAGCACCCCAGGAAAGTCCTTAGTGCCTTCCAGATGCCAGGGTTATGTTGGTTCTTAGCATTCTCCAGGAATTTTGCTCTTCAGAAATGCAGGCTAGAGTGTCCTTACTCCCCCAGTTAATTGTTTTAGAGTGACAGTGCCTGTTCTTTTGCCCCTCTCTGCCATATTACTGTTTTTCATTATTTTCTCATTCTCTGGCCTCTTTGCTACCACCTATTGCAGAGGTCACCTCAAGCAAGCACTGAAACATGAGCCTAAAACTGTCTTTAGCCGTTTAGGCAGACTTTTAAAGATGTGCCTTCCTGAGCCAGGGTTCCAGCTGGAGAACAGTTTCTCTGTATTTGAACTGCTACTCTTTATTGCACTCCCCATTATCGACAGAAGCTGTGTCCACTCTCTCAGACATGCTGCCTTGTTAGGTTTTAAGGAGCTGATTGGAGCTGTTTTAACAACACTGATGTAGCACAAATCCTGTGCCTGTTGTTCAGAGCTGAAGGCTGTATCTTGGCAAATAGAGCATGGAAGGGGTGATTCAGATAGCAGAGGGGGATGTTGTTCACACAGTCTGGCTGCAGTTCCCTTCCAAGACTGTTTTCAGATGTGCTTGTGTCTCTCACCTTCTGACCAATGTCAAAGGAGTATTAATGTCCTCTGTGTATAAGTAAATTTTATAACAAAAGAGAGAAGAAGACAAGATTCTCTTCTCCTGTTGTTCCAGCTCTATCCCAACACCATGATGCCCACAGATCACATTAGTCAGTCATAGCTGATCACATAGTCAGATCACATAGTTAGTCATAGCTGGCAAACTACCACTGCTTTGAGTAACATCATATGTACTGCAAATGGTGTGTGGCTTTGTGGCAGCAGGAGAGAAAGGAGATTCGGCTAAAGTGGTGTGGAAAGCACCCCAGGAAAGTCCTTAGTGCCTTCCAGATGCCAGGGTTATGTTGGTTCTTAGCATTCTCCAGGAATTTTGCTCTTCAGAAATGCAGGCTAGAGTTGTTCCTCACACAGTGCAAGCCCTCAGCACTTCGAGGGGAAGAGTTTGACAGGGTAGTGGCGCTTGCTGATTCTAGATAAATAGGTGTTTAGGAGACAGCAGCTTAGTGCCAGACTGTTGGGATGCATATTCCTCTCTGCATATGTGCACACGTGCTCATGGTTTCCTTGTTGATAGCAAGCTGAGAGTGCACTTAGCTGGAAGGGACACCTCACAGTGGAAAATCCACAGCTGGTAGGAAAGATGGCTGAGCAATATATTCTCTCTCACTGTACTTACCTTCCCTTTTTCTCCTTCAGAGGCTTCAGTGCCAAGCAGTATTGTGTTGCTAAGGAGATACAGCAAAAAGAGAAAGGAAGGAATCATGTCTGGGAGCAGGGAATTTGTGTATCACACATCCCTGTATGAGTTTTATAATTAGAGTGTCTTATTCTAGCATAAACTGTTCTTTCTAGGAAGAGCTAGACTGAGGGGGGGATGATGGAGGAGGCTGTGATGGGCCCACATGTGATGTGCAGAGCTGGTCTGCAACTGAAAGAAGTGTAGAGCCAGAGATGCAGAGCAAAGTCTCATGTCATGGGCAGGACTAGAGACCAGCAAGCCCCTGTTCCTTGGTTTCTGAAGAGAGCAGGTTCCTTTGACAGCTTATCCTGTGGAGCCTCTTCCACTGCTGCCTCTAGTCCCAGAAAGAAAAAAAAATAAGTGTGTCCAGTAATCAATATGCTTTTTGACAGTGCGATTTAGCTGCAAAAATTTTGTACAGACTGTTTTACAGTTGAAGATAAATATCCACATCCACCAGCCTTACCAAGAGATAGTACTAATCAAATTAGTCAGCGGGAGAATGTGAAGAATTAGTATTGTACCACTTTATTAGCTATAAACTAGCAAATATGGCACCATTTTATTACCTATAAAAATATTATGGGTGCTAATACGGTAGTTACTGATGTGAAGCAATGTACTGAATCTATAATTTTAACAGATCTGGCTATGGTGTGACTCAGCATACACTTTCCTGGATTGCATCTGTAAAAGAGACTACTGGAGAGGAAAAGCTGTGCTTGGGTGGGGGTCTTACGACTAGTCCTAGACTGAAGTGCCAGCTGGTGCATATCTTTTTGGCAGCCACTCAAGCTGTTGTTTTGTTTTGGCAGCCCTTTGTAGCCAGAGCATGCTGCTTTCTCAGTTTTAAGACTGATGAGAGAGACGTTGGTCCAAGGATGTATTTTGTCACTCTAGGGCTAGAAAATTCTAGCTGTGCAGAGCCTGGTGTGTTGAAAGCCCAGTGTCCATTGTCAGATTCACGTGTGTCTTGCTGTGCCTCTGTAGGACCTTGGGGGAATGCCTCCTCCATCCTGTTTTGAAGTCTCATTTTTGCTATTCTGAAGGTATTAACTCTCCTGTAAGCCCTGCAAGTAGAGAAGAGATGACTTGAGCAGAGGTATGCTCATTGCTCATTCACAGAAGATGAGTAAATGACTTTTCTTGTGGAAGGTGTCTTGTTTTAAGGTTTCTTTGTCTTAAAAATGTACCTCTTGATCACTCATCTCTGTGTGTAGATGTTAACTGATCACATGTGTAGTGGAATATTAGCAGGACAGAAAAGGTCCCCTAACTATTTAAAACACTTTCATTTTTATAGTTCTTCTCTTTCTCAGCCTTTCTCTGCTTAGGGTGTTTATCCTTTGGGTATTTAGATTGACTGTTCTTTTTTTATCTATCAGTATTGGCTTTTTGGAGGAGTTGTTCAGTTTATTCTTCTGCTTCTTCTTTCTGAAAACTACAGAACACTCAACGACTGCTTTTTAAAAAATACACTCGGTACCCATATATGAGCTATCTTGATTCTCACAAGAAGCAATTTGGATATTCTTCAGACCATTAATGGCAGCTGCTTTATACTCTAGTTCTGTGGAGCACTGAAAAGACATGCCAGGCAAATCAGTTCTGTAAGCAGTGTTTCCTAGTGTTCTTGGAGCCTACAGAACCAGTTTACTCAAAAGCCAGAGGTATATGGAGGTTGGTGTGATATTTGTGGTAAATGTTTTTAAAATAAATAAGCCAGTATCTTGTAGCTTAAAGTGGAAAGAAGGTAAGCCAGAATTTGCAGGGAACTTGAAAACCTCCTGGTTTTAAATGCTCAACTGAAGTTTCTAGTAGAAGTTTAATTTTTGAGTGTGTCTGAGTCCTGCCACTGTGACAGGCTCCATTTTAGGGTTGTGGGGTAGGCAGCCAGAACCACTGCCTGCTTCTCCTGTGGTTTGCTTTCTGGTGCCATACGTATCTGAAATGACACTGTGATGGTGGGTGTAATGGACTGGTGTTTTCAATCCCATATCTAATGGGTATGGAGTCTGTCTCATCAGGATCCACCTACGTGTTCAGAATGACAACACATTATGTTTTCTTATGGGATGGAAAAGTCTTTGTGGATAAAGAACAGAAGTTGAAAGCTCAAATCCTGGCTTTCTTTTTTTCCCCCTGGTTTTACCACACCTGTGTGATTTACGACTTCCTTGCCTTCTCTGTCTTACAATTGTCATTCTTACAAAATAGGCATAATATCTTCTGTCAACATTCTTCAGGGAGGTAATATTCATCAGAATCCACATATTACCACCCAGATTCCCAGCTGAGAGGAAGGGAGAGATATGAAGCCTGATGGATTGTCAGCCTCCAAACTCTGAGCCATATTTCCTTCCAGTTTGGAGTTAGAAATGAGAATTCAGCTTTCAAAACTAGCATCATTCTTTGGTGCTTTTTGCAAGGAGTGAGCACTTGAGAAAGCTGGTTTTTTTAAAAATGGTGCTCTGAATAAAACTGATTTGTTTTATTTATTTATTTAATATGCAAACACATGCATACTAAATATTTGGTTTTATAGTACAGATGCATAGATGAGCACTCTTCCCTGATATCTGACTTAGTGAAAGAAGCGAGAGGGAGAGAAATGGGGAAAGGATAAAAGTCATCTCTTCAGCTGCTGAGGAGCCAGGGTAGTTGCCTATTTGTAGTCACAGAGGTCGATCACACAGGCTTTGGTGGTGATCCATGGATAGCTCAAGGAATGTCTCTAAACTGGGATATATATTTTCTCCTGTACATAGCAAGGAAGGAGCAGAAACCCTGTTTTCCAAAATCCTATACTTATTTCATTTCCTGCTTCCTTTATGTTGCAGGTGTTTTTCCAGGTCGGATCACCTCGCCCTCCACATGAAGAGACACATCTAAATATCAGTCAGCTTGGCATGGATGTCATCTGGGCTAAGTGTTGTGAGATGAAAGTGGAACTCAAGTTACAACGTGCTACCTTACAGGAGAAGAGAACTTGATCCCGTACAGTCCTCTGTACAGGGACCACATGCTCACAGTGTCATGCTCCCAGTTACACTTCAATACCTACATCGGTTCTTTTATGCCTTGCCCCAGCTGGATGGGATAAGATGCAGGCAAGGAAATGGTATAGAGGTGAAGTCAGTGAAAAAGAACAATTGCTTACAGTACTTCATCCCTCTTGGATTTGTTTCCTGTTTTTGCCAGTGGAAATCAAAGGAGGCTTCCCTGCAGGTGGACGGCAGTAAGAGGGGCTTATCTAACTTGCTTCTCAGTGCAACTCAGTAGAAGAATATGTCGTCTTGAAGTTGCCTATTTGTAGCACTAACTTTCTTTTTAAATAGATGGGGGGAAAACAATGACCTAGAAAACCAAATCCCAGTTTGGTAGCCAAAATTAACCTCTTGGTTTTTTTGTTCTTTTTTGAGAATTCCTAATTTTCAGTGCATCAGACTTCTCACAGACACTTTGACCTGTCTTGGTTTTGGTTCTTCTTCCCAGAACTGAGCTATTGAGATCCTTTTAAGTCAATACCAGTGGCCTTAATGGCAGTAGACTGTGGAGTGACACTTGTGACACAAACATCCTCTTTTTGGCCTGAGTTTATGTAGACTTCATGGAGGATTATATTTTTGTTGGTTGTTTTTATTTTAATTTTTTTTTTGGCTATTGCACAACATATGCACTAGGGACTCTGGAAGCTGCTGCCACGATGGCTAAGTAGCCAAGGGATAAACCCCTGAGATACAGCACCTAATATCTCTGTAAGCCACACCTTATTGCCATAGCTAGGACTTCTTGTTTATTTTTTGAACAAAAGACTTTATAAGCTTGTTTGGAAGCTTAAATCTTTTTTCTCTTTTTCTCCACAAACAAGTGATCTTCAGAACTCCTTGTCTTCACCTGGATATCAGTCTGGGACTGGCCACACAGGCATGACTACAGGATTCCTTCCACATCATGTGAACAGATTAGTCACAACCCACGGTGATTTAGTGGTGAATTATGTTGCTTTTTCTTGCAGTTCTTCTATTAACCAATTTAAAACATTAGCCCTTTGTTTCTGTAAAGAGCACCTGCAGACGTTTTAATTTACACCTGTTTGTTGAGCATCTTACATACAGAAAAAAACTCCCAAGCCAAAAATCTTACTCCAGTCTCTGAGTAGGAAATCAAGGACCTCTTCCAAGTTCAATGGCTTCATTCAGCATTAGCCCGTTAAAGAAAATATCAAAGTCCTGCTTTTCTGTTCATCAAGTTGATGCTGTAGCCCACTCCTATATGAAAAAATGTAACCATGTGAGCGGTGAAGGAAGGGATTGGATTTTACATACAGCAGTGAGGCATTTCCAAATGATTGGTCCAAAGTATCACTAACCTAGAGGTCCATTTTGGCCTACGGTGTGAATCATCAAGGAGAAGTGGAGGTCTCATGCTCACCCTTCCGTCATATTGATAGTTTGATTTCTTTGGCTCAAAGCGGATTAAAGTCTTCATTACAAAAGGAAAAAAAAAACCCTAAAAAATGTATTGCCATAACTTGTATTTGAACCTATTTGGCACTGGCCCTGACTCCAAAGACTGCATTTAGGACCATGAAAATGGCCTATGCAAGCAGGCAGGCCGTCATTAGGTTGTATATTTTGTATATTCTCGGACCATCCCTACAAGATGTGTCTAGAAACTAAACAAAATAGCGCGTGGTCCACAAAGGGTTGCTGCTCTTTTATAATGTATTAGCCAACTGCCCTTCTTTGACTGTTTTGACTCATTGACTGTTAAATATTTCCCTTAATTTATGTTTTGGGAGGTAAAATTGTACTCTAAGGGGAAAAAAGAGCAAACAAGAAACTCAATAGATGTTTTTAAGAGCTGTCACCGGGATCCTTGGCACTTGAATTCTCAGCATTTTGCAACCTTTGGTTCCAGTGAGAGATTGAATTTATTCAAAAGATGCTGGTTTTCCTCACAGTTTTCACAAAACACTGTGACTGTCAACTGAACACTTTGGGGACAGGGGAGAAATACGATGTCTGGCCCATATGGCATGAAATATGGACCAAAATCTAACCATCTTTTAGGGGCGATGATATAATATTCATGATAAGAGCATGAGAGAGAGTGAAAGAAAGTCAGAAAGAAAGAGAGAAGAAAAATTGAATTTATTCCAAAGATTTAAACTAACTATACTCTATATGTGTATATATATATGCTTATATATATATATGTATACATTTAAAAATTGCAGAGCACTGCTTGCTGACAATCTCGTATTTCTCTACTTCTGTATTTGCATACTTATTATGGCCATTCCACCCAGCTGTTTCACTGGGACTGAGGGCCCTAGAATCCAATTTGTGTTGGAGCAAATAGAGCATCCTGCCAGATGACAGAATCACAGAGTGTCCTGAGTTGTAAGGGACCCACAAGGATCATTAAGTCCAACTTCTGGCCCTGCGCAGGACATCCCAAGAATCCCACCATGTGCCTGAGAGTGTTGTCCAAATGCTCCTTGAGCTCTGGCTGGCTTGGGGCTGTGACCACTTCCCTGGGGAGCCTTTTCTGGCATCTGACCACCTTCTGGGTGAAGAACTTTTTCCTAATGTCCAGCCTGAACCTCCCCTGACACAGCTCCATCCCATTCCCTTGGATCCTGTCACTGGTCACCAGAGAGCAGAGATTGGTGCTGCCCCTCTGCTGCCCCTCAGGAAGATGTCTAATGGGAACTGAAACCTCAGCTGTGTGAAGCTGTAGAGCATCCAGTGAGTGCATTAGATTAAAAAAAAATAAGAGAATCCTAGAATTTCCTTACTGTAGTGTCCTAAAATTTATGCTCTCAAATTCTCCACTATGGTATTCATTGGCTGTGAATCTGTATAAATATCCTCCTTTGCCCTCTGAACACACCTGCCTTTAGGCATGCTATCAGTAGTATACAAACCTTAACTATTAAGTGATGGTTTAAACACCAGACTCTATTTAAATTAGAAAAAGTCAAGCAAGACTGTCTTTTAGTTCCAGTTGTCATTTACGGTCTTGTTGGCATCTTATTTAAATATACCAGAACAAGGGCCCCAGGGGAAAAAATGCTGAAATATATCTTTACGTTGTTCAAAAGGCAGGCCTACATCTAAATCCTGGATCCAAATAGCCTAAAAAACATAGAAAAAAGGGGGGTAAAACAGAGACTTCAAAATTCTCAGGCTTTGTAGCAGGTCTTGAACTCTGAAGCCAAAATTTGGGCTTCAGAACCACCTCTTATGTTTGAAAAGGGTGATATCTTTCGCCTGTATATATGGTGTACCCAGTCGATCTCTTGACTTCAGTTTTTGGGTGCTCATATGCAAGTGTCATAGTCATTACTAAAATTTTGAACCATAACTTTGGTATTTTATAGACAAAGTCTATAAAAGGCATAATTAGTGACACATTCCAGGATTGTTTTTTTTTACAATGACAAGTTTTGTTTCATTGTGGATATTTTAAGCTGTACGCTTCAAACTTGTGTAATCTGTTATAGTTAGTTCCTTTTTGGGCCTGTGTCTCCTGGCTAAAGTTGTACAGTTGTTCTCTCTCTGTAAATTATGAGTAGAATCAGACTAAAGAGGAAAGGCTCTGTGTAAAGCAAATCCATAAATTTGGTGACAGTTGAGGACAGTTATCCAGCTGCAGAAAGGAGAAGTTTTACCTTGTTTCCTTCAATGTGAGATTTATGCCTATTTGCAAAAGAGAAGCCATTATAAGAAAATCAGATAGTGGTTTCCAAGGTTATGGAACTATAGGATGAAAACAGATTGAGCTAAAAGTCTCACAAAATAGTGTACACAGAGGAAGCAACTAAAATAAATGTGAGTTTTTGTGATTAGCTAAATAATATTTTGGATCAGAACAGTCAATTACAGAATCATGCATGTGGAAAGGGGCCTCCAGAGGCCATCTTAGCCAACTTCCAGCTAGAGCTGGTTGCTCATAACTGTATCCAGCTGAGTTTTAAATATCCTCAAGAATGGAAATTCTGCAATCTCTCTGTCCAAGCTGTTCCAATATTTAACCACTTTCATGGTAAAAAAAAATTCCAAACACCTCTCTGTGAAGTAGGAATTTTTTCATGTTCAAATTTGTTTTCAGGCCTCTTCCACTGTGCACCTCCAAGAAGAGTCTGGCTTCTTCTCCACAGTCTTGGTTAGGTATTTGGAGATAGCAATAAGATCTACACTTACCCTTCTCTTCCTAAGGCTGAATCACGTCTCTCAGCCTCTCTTCATCCATCATTTGTTCCAATACCTTTGTGGGGAATCTCTGCTAGACTTGCTCCCATATGTCAGTCGTTTTTGTGACTGGGGAGACCAAGACAGAGTATTCCAGGTCAAGATGTGCTTTGTATGTGACAGTGTTGATAAAATATACTTATTCTGGATTTTTCCATTATATGAGACAAAGTCAAGATTCTATTTTGAAAACTGACTAATAAAAAATAATTTAGGAAGCACTGTTATACATAATTTTCTAATCAAATTTGCCAAATCTGTGCATAAAAATATGCTTATAAAAATATACTTCTGTACCACCAACTTGAGGCCTGGCTAGCAAAATTTGTTTTTTTTCGATGTGATCATTGATGGATCACTTTGAACTAAAAAATGTATTGTTTCATTTGTACTGGATCAAATATGAAGACACATGATGCTGTATTTTAGCCACTTCTTATACTAAAACAGCATTTCAATGCATCTTTATTCTTTATTTGTTTGGTTTTCCCCTTAGAAGATAAAGAGCAACATAAAATATCAGATATATTTTATAGAGATTGCTCTAAAAGTGGATGGCAAAATCCAGAGTATTTTTCATTATCTCGGAGTTGTTCTTTTTCAGTCTCTAGAACTCAGTCTAGACAATTACATTACCTGGCTAAACTAGCAACTGAAGTGAATTTCTAGATTCTTTCAATGTCTTGGACGAGGCCCTGAGCAGTCTGATCTCACTAAACAAAGCACTGAATCTTGGATTAGGTGACCTCCAATATTATTAGGTACCTTCCAATATTATTTTTTCTGTGTTTCTATGATTCATTTCACAGCTCTTACTTATTAAATGTGTACTGGTTCTATTTCTTCATAGTCTTGTGCTGATGAAACAGACTGTAGGGCAGATCTGTAGGTTTTTTTCTCAAATTCTGAGAGTTTCATCCTTCTTAAACTTTATAAGGTGTCTTCATGAGGGAGACCTAGAAAGGAAGAAATCTTAAAAGAACCCAAACCCATAGCAAACCAGTTAGAAGCAACATCATACCTTGATATGTGTCACAGCTGCAATGACTAGCCAGATATTATGGAAACAAGTTTGCTAGACTGGATAGATTGTTCACCTATCACATGGGAAGACCCATGTGATAGGTGAACATTTTTTTTCATTCATTCTTATTTTCCTCAGACTTTTTGGAATTGCTTTTTTTTCTTGGGGTAGCGCATTTTCACTTAATGTGTGGAAAGCACTGACCAAACACAGATGGGGAAGAAGAATCTGAATACAAGAGGATCCCTCAGTCCTTGCTTTCGAAATTGTTTTAACTTCAGGCATTAAAATGTAACTAATCACTAGGGTGTATAGCTACAATGGAGTAGATCAATATGATTGTTGCAGTGACTGAGTATATCTTAGTTGTGACCTTTCTGATGTCTGCAGAATCTGCCTTTCTCCCTCATTTTTATCTGACCCTAGACAATTTGGGGTTTGTATCTAATATAAAGGTTGCTCCTCCTATTTAACACACTTTATTTGTCTGTATACAAAAGAGGTGGTAATTGGTACTTTTGGCAAAGCTGATGAAGTCCAACTTCCTTAAGTGTTTCCCTTCCTCTTCTCTAAATCTATGTCAAAGTCTTTAAATTTAAAAAAAGAGGAAAATTTTGTAAATAATTTAATGTTACAAGGCCAGCACTCAGTGGATCAGGGGCTTTTGCTCTTGATTTCATTCAGGACTTGGCACATTCTGTCATTCCATCCAGTAAGACTGTTTTTGAGCTTTCATATCCTGGGCAATGCTCTAACCCAGAACTTCTAAAATACTTGTTGCTGATTTCAGATAGAATTGCACTTGTAAAGACATCTACATACCAAGAAAAAAAAAAGAAAACAAACAAACAATGCTTGACAATATCTATTTAACTTTGTCTTGAAAAAATAGAAATATTTTTCTCCCAACATTGACAAGTCTTACCTGTCTTTCATTAGCATTTAAACTACACCCTTGTGAATGATCTTTTCCAGGTCAGGCTTGGATATTTTTCTTCTTTTTGTCACACTTGAGTCTCTTTTTATTAATAGTTTAGGGATGAATACTGCAGTCTTGCTCCTCCACAGCTCTGCACAGGCTTCAGTGGCAAGATTTAGCATTGCAAGGACTGTAGGATCTGGCCTACCAGGTACTAAGATCTGTGTTTGTAAAGCTGAGAATTTCCTTAGAGTTCTCCCTTAGAGGAAGAAATCTTGAGAATACTTGTGCTATATAAGTTATATATATAATGATATAGTTGTATATATAAATTATATACATAAAAATGTCAAGATGGGGAGTAGACTGCCTTTATCACCTCAAGAATGAGTTTCCCTACCTGAAAACTTTCAAATGCAGGCATCATTTTAGAAACAGGGTTTTATAGTTTTCCTTAATGCTTGTTGATGGCATTTTTGGTGTAATAATTGAAGTTGGAATCTGTGATTTTCAAAATGAAAGCTTTGATGACTTTTTTTTTTTTTTTTTAAGTGCTTTGGTCCTAACTTCTATATACTGCCAGAAAACAGGTTCTCCACCCTGTCTCTGTGTGGGTGTGGATGTACATCAGTATGCTGTATATACCTACACAGAAGAGCAAACTGAGCTACTGACTTACAGTTTGTAGTAGCCAACTGTGCCTATTGCTTTCATTTAAGGAGGGCACTTGCTGTTGCCACTGCATTTTAGGAATCATGTCAGCTTCTGTGGGAAAGTTTTCAACAGTGCTGGGAAATACATGTTGCTGTGTACTGTGAATGAGTAGGCTGCAAATCTGGGGATTGGGAGGGAAGGTGGGAAGGGAGGGGGATGAGGGTTTCGCATGTACACACTAAAGGGAACTAGAATGGACAGAAACATGGGAATTTTAGCCTTTATTGTTGGGCTCTCGGGGAAATGAAAAGCTAACATGCAGTCCCTGGAAGGCCTGATGGCTGAAGGGCTGATCTTTATGTTTTGCAACAAATGTTTTACCCATCACTCTGTATTTAAATCCCCAGACCTGTCAGATTCTTGAAGTAGATCAAAACACTGGTTTAAACACTACTTTGTTACCAAGGCCATGTCTCTACCAGGGAAGCTGTCCTACATTAAAATCAGTCTAGCTAAATCACTTTGTAGCTGCACCTGTTGTGTGATTGCCTGGATCAAATTTGCATTGGCATCCTATGCAGTTAAGCTGAAGTGTAAGAAATGCTTCAACTAATTAAGATACCTCTACAGGAAGGTTCTTGCACCAATTTAAGTACCTGGTTTTGAAATCACTGCATATAAACCATAAGAGCTTTTCTCTTGGAAACACGGCCTTAGTTTGGCATGTCTGCTCATTTAGTTAAAAAATAAGTATGCAGGCTGAGATTTTTTTTTTTTTTTGCTTTTCAAAGTGACCTGTTTTCCCTTTTGTTCTTTGAAACTTTTCTTGCTCTCAACCACACATTAGATTTTTGTTTGGGGAATTTTTGTTTGACAACAAAAACAACGACAACAAAATGTATGAATGCTCCCTATGGAAAAAAAAAAAAAAAAAAAAAACCAAAAAAAAAAACCCAACAAAAAAACAAACAACATTGCTTGAAGGACTTTCATTTTGCACTATAATTTTTCTTTTACCAGATGTGTCTGACAAGTGCATTTCGGAGATGCCCTCGGTCACGTTCTCTCAGGCCTACTCTGGTATTTCTAATATATCACAGAAGTACCCAATCTTGTAGCCCTCAGTTCTGCCTTTTTTTGACATTTTATTTTTTTTAAGCTTTTTATATATATATATATATATAAATATATTACTTTGTCAGTTTTTTTGCTGTACAAAAAGTCTTAAGATTTAAAAATATTATTTGTATTATATGATGGTGGTATGTTAATGTTACAAAATTATTAATGAAGAAAAAATTTATTTTTGTTACTGGTCTGTTTCATAATTCTTTTTTAAATTGGTATATTGTAAGATATCTATGCAAAAATGTTATGTGACGCATTTTTATTTAAGAATGTAATATGTGTAATAAACTGTAGAATGTGTTTGGCCCAACAGTGTTTAGTGTGCCTTGTACATTATTTCTTTATGAAAACTTGTGTGAAGAGTGAAATGGCTTTTGGAGTTAAGGCTATGATTCTGTAAACAGTTATTGACATAAAAATACAACTTCTAAGTGTGCTTTAGCTCATCAGAATAATATTTCTGGATTTAAGTAATTTATTTGTAATGTGTTTTGTAACAGTTCAAGTGTTGCTTATATTCATGCTGTGTCACATGTTGCTTTTGGAAAAGATGCTCAGGAAGGAAGTTCTTATTCTTAAAAGCTGACCAAATTTGGCTTGTAATACTGCTTCTTTTGGAGTCAGTGATTTCTGTTATTTGATAGTTTACACTTGTTGAAGATTTCAGCCAGTATTATTTTTGTAAAAAACACAGAGAACAGTTGTGTTTTATTTTCCATGCTTAGCTTTACAACATATGTCAGTCAGTGGTCAAAACAGGTCTAGACTTTGAGGCTCCTGAGAGCTTGTGCTGTGCTCTAGTCCGTGTGTCAGGCTGTCTCACAGGAGTGCAGCATTGTTCTTTCCCCGCCTCAGTCATTTGGTCTCCCTCGTTAATGTCTGCAAAATTGCAAGCACAATTGAATCCACCTGGATGCTCAAGTACTAAAAACGTATTTAGGCAGTAAAACCAGTTATTTTGAGCACAATTACTTCTCAGTGTCATGACATAAAATGAAATTACTTTTTCGAGACAGGCCAATATCCCTTTAGCTTTTTGCTGCCTTGTGCTCACACAGTGCAGCAGCCTCAGTGGACTTTGCAGCAGGACATTCTGTAGGGCTCATCTGATGCCAGCTGGCTGAGTTTCACTTCTGGGACAACATGCCTCACTTGCGCTGTTGGGGAACCTGCTAGGATTGTTTATGTCAGACAGACAGAGGGTAGGATTCCCCTCCTGACATCTGCATCTAGAAGTCAGGTGAGCACTCTAGCCTGCCCATTTATACTCCCTCTGTAGCTAATGAAGAGAGACATATCCAGAGGTAACTCATTGCAGGGGATGAATTGAAGGCAGAAGGAACTGGGGTGGTGTTAAGCATTTTTGAAAAACCATATGGTCAAGTTGGAAGACAGTGAAGAAGTGATGCCCATGGCTGCTTTGGTCACTCAGGTTGTACCAGGTGTTTAATGATGGATGTAATTTGTAGTGTTTGGATGTATGTTAAGAAACAGCTCTTGAGCACTGAGAAAGGGCTCAGGACAGGTTCAAATTCTGGGCTTGTGTTACAAATGGTCAAAACTGGATCATGTTCTGTCTGCTTCAGTATGACAGTGGCATCTTGGGGTCACAGGGTTTGAGTGATTAGACAGTTGTCATAGCTGAAAAAATGGTCTCTGTTGTGGATCAGTTCGTAGTATGTAGGTATGAATCGAGTTATGTTTGACAGAATTATTTCTGCAAATAGAATTTTCACATTGTAGCTTTTTTCCTTGTAAATACAAGGTCTATGTTCCTTTCTCTCTTTATTGAAAACTTCTGGAAGCTTTTAGCATCTCACCTACCTTGATCTGTCTGACAGTTGCATATGTCTGTACATCTAGATAAAAATACTTCTAGTGTAATTTAGTCCTTTGCTCTCCACTTGTAAGAGGGGCATCCAAAGACGTTTTGAAGGGCAGCACAGCGTGAAACCCAGCTGGAGGGATGATTATCAATTACAGGTAAGCATTTAACCTGGTTGTTTTCCAGGAAGTTTCAGAAAATACGATGCTTTGCTATCAAACACGTCCTCTTAGAAGCAAGTAGGTTATTAATCTGCAGGAGTAGCTGTCAGACACTTCCCTGGGCTGGAGGTCAGGGAAAGGACAGAAAATAAATGAACTCCTCCTCTTTGACATTTTTCAGTAGCCCACACCTTGGGCAACTCCTGCTGTTTGGTCCAGAGTTTTCTGAGGAAAAAAATTCATTTACTTCTAGGGTTAAACTGTATATGAGCCTTTTGTTGAGCTCATCTGATGCATACTCTCCATTGTGCAAACTTAGCATGACTTTTCAGACACAGAGTCATAGAATAGGTTGGGCTGAAGGGGACCTTAAAGATCATCTGGTTCCAATCCCCCTGCCATGGGAAAGGATGTCACCCACTAGGTCAGGTTACTCAGAGCCCCATCCAGCCTGTCTTGAACACTGCCAAGGATGAGGCATCCAGACCTCCCAGGGCAACCTGTTCCAGTGCTTCACCACCCTCCGAGTAAAGAATTTCTTCCTAATACCAAATCTAAGCCTGCTCAATATTAGTTTACAACCATTCCTGCTTGACCCATTACTATCTGCCCATATGAAAAGTCCCACCATGCTTTTTATGAACCCTGTTAAGTTACTAAAAGGCTGCAGTGAGGTCTCCCCCAAAGCCTTTTCTTTTCTGTGCTGAACAACCCCAGCTCTCAGATTTTTCTTGCCTTTTTTTTTTTTTTAATTATGATTTTTATTTTTGGCTTTACTCACCTTTTTCTAATGAGTGTAAACAAGGAGAGAAACATTAAATGTGAATGGAAGCAAAGGTTTGGCGCCAGAATCATGGTGCTTTTACTTTTTACTGCTTTTTACAAATATTTGTAATACTTCTGGGTTTAATTGGTTTTTTACAATGTCAGTTTTGATATGAAATAAACAGTTTTTCATTAACAGTTACTGACCACCTGGCTGGAAATCTTTCCAAAGGCCCAGTCACAAGCCATATCTGCTGTCTGAAAGCTCGAGTGCCTCATCGTCTGCTTCTGTGGTACTGAGAGCTAATGAAGGTCGCTGGAGCAGTTACTTCCAGGGGCCTTCTGTGTCCATGGCTTCTCCATGGACTTCAGTTTTCTGGAAATCTCTTTTCTGAAATCATAACAGCCACATCTTCTTTTCACAGAGCCTTCCTCATGTACCCCTGTGCATGGTTTCAAATTCATTATCTGCTTCTGTTCTGTCAGTTTAAGGTTCATTGGTAAGAGGCAATAAAGCTGAACAAGACAAAGGTGCTGCAGCTAATTAGTCTTGAGGTTAAAATTCTTCAGGGTTCTGAATACTCTTCCAAACTCAGTCAAATTTACCTTTACCTGCTGAATTTCTGCTGGTCTTTTTGGAGGTGCAGACTGGACAAAAGTACCTCAAACAGGTAGAACAAGAATTCAGCTTGAGATTCCCAAGTAACATAGAGTGCGGGAACTGGGAAGCAGAGTCCCACTCCAAGCAAATGTTTGCCTTCTGGTTTGAAGATCGTATCTAGTGTTTCTAATTTACTGAGGTAATCAGGAGGCTCTTCTCCTCTCAGGATTCAGTCTAGCTGAAACCTAGGACTAGTACTAAGCCCACAAGTAAGGAGAACTGTAGTTGAGTGACAATACCATTTTAAAAGTGTTTTGGAATACTCAGAAAGTATCTTTGAGAAATGGGGACTTTCCTGCCCTTCAACAAAAGCTTTTTACCCTTGCAAAATAAATACAAGTAGCTAAAATTCAGTTATTATAACCTTGGTCTTTTCAGGTGAATATTTTGGTCCCAAAAATAAATGTTACTTACCACCTTTTTCCCGTGACCCTGAAATAGTGTGGCTGGCTTATGGTGCAGAAGGAACTGCTAGAAAGAAGATAATTTGGAATAGGAAGGAGGGCACAGCCCTTATGATCAAAGAAGAACACCTGATGCTCTGGGAAACAGTGAAAGCTGCCAGCGTGTAACCTAAATACAGTTCATGAGCTGTGGCACAGAACGGGAGGACTCAGCTACAGATCTTTGTCTCCATGTAAAGTCATGTAAGGAGCACCCAGGCATCACCTCAAACACCTTGTGATCCCAAGTAATGATAATTAGCAAACCTTAACTATTTCCATTCTGCTTTTATTTTATGATGCTTATTTTGCAAGCATTTCCCCAAATCGTCTCAGCCCGCTCCTCATTTCTCTCCTTTTCCGTATTTTCATGCTGCCAGAGGACAGTTTCCCTTCCTAGCGCTGTGGAGAGCAGGGCCCCAGCGGGGCCCTCAGGCGCCTCACAGCCCGGCCCTGCGGGAGCCGGGGCCCTCAGAATGGCGCCTTTCTCCCCTCAGGTGCCCCGGCACAGCCGGCCTGTCCTGTCGGGCACCTTTGGGCATCGACTGCGGGAGCCAGCCCTGCTCAGGGCCTCGGCAACTGGAAGTGGTGCCATGAGCAGCAGGAGCATTGAGGTGGAAGGGAAGCACAGGATGACATGTCCTCCCGTCGGGTGGGTCCTTTCCCAGTACATGGAAGCCATGCTGCCCTTTCCCCGCACAGTGGTTCTGTCAGCCCTCTTCTGCCACCCCCTACCTCACTCTTTTGGGGTCACCCATTGCAAAGCTGTCCAGGCTTTCTGTAGAATCAGGAGGGGATTTATTTTCACTAAAGAAGTATAAAATGTGACCAAAGAATTATAAAATGCTGCCATGATCTTCGTGATGGGCATTGCTATTACGTCCGTGTCCACTTTTCTGTCAGCATTCCTGATGCTGGGTGCCTGCTCTCCTAAGCCATGGTATGGATTCAGCCACCTAGGCATCCACAAGTCACATTTTCATTAGTAAACTCAACACAGAGCCATAGTCTGATTGTCACTACTGTTAAATTGTTGGTATGGCCCTGTCAGACACCCCCCCAGCCCTGCCTGCGTGGGACCGAGGGCCAGTGGGTGCTCAAAGGCAGAGACATGGGCGCTGTTTTAGGAGATTGTGTGGGGAAAGATAAGAGATTTCAGTGGTGTGAGTTGTAAGCTGTGCTGAGCAGGCAGCCCCAGGAGGCTCCAGGTGTGTTTCCACGTCCACATGAGCACTGCCAACTCTGCCACACGGCGCCATTCCCTCCAGCAGCTGCTCTCAGGCTCTCCTGATGACCACAGCTGTCTGTGAGGGGAGCGCCAGGAGATCACAGGAACTGTGTCACTGTGACCAAAATTAACTGATCTGCAGTGTGAGAAGTAGCTGCCCTGCTTTCTGAATGCAGCCCCACCAGCTGGGCCACCTCAGCTTGGTGCCTCAGATGTCCATCATGGTGCTTCCAGATGTCAGCCGTGCCAGCAGCAGCTGGGATGGCCGCCAGGCTGGGCAGGCCTCCTCCTTCCCTTGCCACTGCCTGCACTGGGTGTTACTGGCAGCAAGAGCTAGTCACATGCTCCAGAAGGAAGCTGACCTGCAGCAGTGGGCAGGTGAAAGAAACATCCAGAGGCTGAGCAATTCTGTTCAGCCCATGGGAAAAAGACCAGCCCCTGGGGAGGTGCTGCCTGACAAACTTAAGGAGGGCAGCTTTCTCTTTGACGTTAGTGGAGTTACATTATATAGGGATCGAGAGGAGAATGTGCCCCTAATTAATCAGAAATCACTGTCAGTGAGTCCCTATGTCAAAAGGGTTTTGGCCAATTATCCTTCACTTTTCAGAAGTGCCCTACTTCCGCATAGGGAAGGCTATCTTGGAAGCTGCTTAAACAGATGAAAAGTGATCAACAGCTCTGAGAAAATTGCTTATATGTTTGTGTCAATTTAATAGAGAAATGCACACTCAGATTTAAATGCCTTATTGCTTTTTTAATATATTATTTTTACAGAAGAGAAAGGGTGGAAGAGGACAATGAAGACAAAACATTCGAAGAAAACCTCAGCTCAAGTTTGATTTTGAGTAGAGCAAGATGTTGTGAGGAGCTGTATGGTCAGGAACTGTACAAGGATGTGGAAGTGCCAGATTGTACCCATGCCACTGCTGACATTTTAGGTAAATATCAATAGCATAAGTACAGAATGCCCATATAATTCACTTGCTCCATGGCTCTAGCAGACACACAAAAAGGTGTTAATATCTGTGTAGATGTTTTTCCTGGGTGATTCTGCTGTGAAAGCCTAATGCTGGTTTCTGCTTTCCACGGTGAGACTAGAGATGGTAGACTTAACAGAAGTTCAGGCATTAACAATAAGCAGTGGGGAAAGGGTTTCTGTTGAAAGTAGCCAAGCTCAAGAGGATGGTTTCAACTGTCATTTGTTAATTACTGAATTGTATGCTAAATCCAGTTTCTAGGCATTTACAGCCTAGTCTGCAGGGGACTTGAGTTGACTTTGGCAGCAAGTTGGGAAGAGTATCTCTCCTTGGCCAAAACCAATTCCATGTAACTCTAGCCATAGATACAATACCCTTTGGTATAAGTACAGCAACTAATTTTTCAGTAAGGCCCAGAAAAATTTATTTTTCCTTTGAGTTGATTTATCTGAAAAGAATTTGTAACCGGTTTCAGAAAAATCCAGTAAAAGGATGTGACCATCAGACTGTGCCATAATTTTTATTCATCTGATTATGGTGCCAATTGTCTTACAGTGTGATGGGACTGAAAACAAGGAAAGTCTGATGCCAGAATCACTTTATGCTTATGAAGTTTTTTTCTTTTTCTTTGTTTGGTGAAAAATTATGGCTGGTGAAAACACTTGATAGGTCAAGAATATTTATGGTTCTTCCTTTACATGCCTTATGCTCCACAGCTGACCCAGAAGAACTATTTGAAATGGGGGACTAAAACACTTTCTGTATCACTTAAATTTAAGGCTTATTGATTGTAGCTGCTCTTAGCTATGCTGAGCATCTCCAGCTGTGCAAGGGGATACAAACCTATTAGGAACCAGACTGACATGTATTTTGTGTGCTGACAACTGTCAGAGCGAGCAGCTAGCCCCATCAGCATCATCACTGCTTTCTGTGTGAACCTACATATGTGCATATGTGTTTATACGCGTGTACACACACAGGTACTTAGGAATATTAAAGTTTTTATGTTCCCTCCTTACCTTTCTGGTGGTACCACAATCCTTAAGAGCATTCTCCTACCCCACCCCTATAGTTAAGCAATGTCAGAGAGGAGAGGAACAAAGCTCTTCTGAGTGTAATACAAGTGTGGTGTTAAGAAACCTTGTGTGTCAAGCCAGATACTCCTGTGTTTCTGTAAACCTGTCACTTTGGTTTAAATTCACAGTAGAATTCAATACCTAAATATTTTTATTGGTATTTGGAGTCTTTAGCCTCTCATTAACTTCCTAAACCAGGGATGATAGCGTTCTTCTACCAGACAGTGGTACCTGCATTAAAGAAATTATCAGATTCCAAAGACACAGAGGCTACAGACTGATTTCCCTGGTCTCACCTGTCTGCTAATCTGTTCACAACACCGTGTCATTCCTAGTTTGTATTGCCTTCAATCAAGGTATATCCTGCTAAACACCAAGTTCTCCTTAGCTGACTGCCAAAGTGCCGAAGTGATAGCTTCAGTGGCAGCACCAGGCAGGTGAACTACTGTAGGCACAGTTTGTGGTGATTGGGAGTGGGGCTGTGGCCGAGCCCCATCCCCAATGGGCTGCAGCTGTTTAGGTCAGGTGAGCAGCACTGACAGCAGTGAGCCGTGGAGTGCCAGGTGCACTGACCAACCACCAGAGGGAACAGAGGGCACACAGGTGCAGTGCATCAGCATGAGGGGATAAAAGGCTGGGCTAAAGAACAAGAGGGGCAGACACTTGCAGCCTTCTGCAATGATGTTATGTTGCTCTCTGTGGACTAGCACCTGAAGCCCCCTGAAATGGTATGGTGTTACTTTGTATGGGTTGTATGGCTTTCTGAAATTGTATGATGATACTATGCGTATTATGGCTGTCTTAACTGTGGCATATGCTGTGGCAAACTACCAATAGTGTAGATGAAAGTATAGCTTGCTATGGTTCTTCCCCTGCCCCACCTTGCTCTCTCTGCTGTGTTTTTTGTTGGGGTTGTGTAGTGCATCACTCAGGGGCTGTGTGTAACCTGTGAAGGGCCAAGCATGTGCTTGTGAGCTGGATGAGCTCTTTCTCAGTTGGGCTTACCTCTTGTCACACGAAGACACATAAATATCAGGGTGCAGATATATTCAGTGTTGGCTGAGGCTATGCTGATGTGCTACTGATAAGTGTTTTGTGATGCCAGTGCACCTCTGCTCAATCATCTGGAAAGGAAGCAGTGCTAAGGAACTCTCTGTCAAACGTGGCTGTGCAGATCAAACATTTTGAGGACAGGGCGAGTAATATTAAGCGGTTTTAGGGTGTTTGAATACAGAAAGAAACTTCTTTTTCTGAAAACTCCTCTCCAGTCTGTTGTCTGAGCTAAAGACCACTCAAGCTACTAGGTAGGTTTTCAACTTAAGTAGCACTTAAACCACAGCCTTAATTCTCAGTCCTGAGTATGGAGATCTTTTGATTCATACAAAACTTTTTGTATTTTGCCACACAACAAAAAAATACTTTTTTTTTTTTAAAGACACTGACAAAAGTGCTAAAATACAGCCGATACAGTTTTAATACTTCTGTTGGCACCCTTTCTTTTTGCCCCATAAATAGCAGGCTCCTGCTCTGGTTCTGCTCTTCTACATGGCTCTGATTTAATAACAGGAGGAGGTATATACAGCACATAACATTTTCTGAAGAGAACCAGTCAGTGCTTCAGCATTACAAATGTAGCAAATTAATAGTCTTCTCCAAGAACTGCTCCCTTGTCTGATGGCAGCTCAAAGTGCTTTATTTACTACAAAACCATAGTTTATGAGCAGTGTGCTGGTCAGATGTTACATGTACATTCATTTCAGTTATGGAGTTATGGCAGTAGCAATGGAGACATTTTCCAAGCTTTACACAGACTTTTTTTTTTTTTTCCATTTCTTTTAAAAAAATTAATTATCAGCTCATCTCAAGTACTTATTCTTTTCCTCATCTAACTGTCCCCCGCCCCCTCCACACCCTGTGTTAAGCTGTGTGGAGTCTTTCCAACAGGACCTAAAAGCATGTGATATCCTCTTGGATTCATGTTTCATGTGGAATCTCAAGCTGAGAGAGGCCTCAGGATAGAGCCCTCACTGACAGGGGGGTGGCAAGGGAGTCAGGATTGTGTAGGCGTGCAGAAGTGAGGAACCAGGCCTGCTCAATATGTTTTTAATGAAACTAATAAATACAGCCATTGAATGAATAGAGCTGATTGACATGGGGAGTTCCTGGTTCTCCCCTTCCATCTGCAGCCTTTTCAGTAGCAGAACAGAATAAAGAAGTTTAAAGGGAAATTGGGGCATGTATTTTCAAAGAAATGTTATACAAAATTGAAGCAAAATCCTGGATAAAAGAAAAATTGTTCTTTGCTACAAAAAGTCCAGTAAGGTTTTTTTCATGTTCTTTCCACAGAAAAGAATCAAACCCTCTCTTGCAGTTTCCAGTGAGCCAATGGAAGGTTCAGTAATGGAATAGCTGAGAAAAATTCAAAGTAGAAATTGTTTTTCATTATCAATTTCCTGACACGGAAAAAATTGCTAGGAAAAATCAGCTGTCCCATTGCTTTAAAAAAATTTAAAAGGGGGGGAAAAAAAGTGAGCTTTTGAGCTTTAAAATGCCTTGATGATAAATAGGGGCATTTCCAAGGGAAAATGCAGCCATTATCTAATTATGGAAAGGGGTTTGTGGCCACACAGCTCTGATCTCATTGCAGCATGCAGGATCAGGCAGTGAATTGTCTGCACTGGCTAGGATGTGGGTAGTCATATCTTTGGGTGAAAGAGTGCCTCCATTTCCATGGATCTTCCTTCCATTAGCATCTTAACTCTGTATCCAGTTCTAAAAGGTGGGAACAGGAATGATGGATGATATGGAGGATAACTAAACTGAAATCACAGTGGTATATTCTGAAGCAGGGAGCTAAGCAGAGGAGTTATTTAAAAACAGCTAGCCAAAAATAAGTAATATCAATGTCTACATACCACAAGCTTAAAAATAATAACAGGTGAAGGTGGAGTGGAAGGAGAACTTGATGTAATAGGTGTTCTTGAAGAATGAGGGAGTGTTAAAATACAAGGGAATATTGTAAAACTAATCTCTGGAGTGAGGACAACTTAGGTCATGGAGTGAAGGGTAAGAAGAGGACTCTGAAGCTGCAAGACTATCTTGTATAGATGAGATTTTAGTAGATGAATAAAACCAGATAGTAAAATATTTATCAATTAATAGCTGACCAGAAACAACTGATGTTAGGAGTAAATAAACGGGACCACAGCATTACTGAGCAACCTCTTCTGTGTGAGCAGCATGCCAAAGAATAGCTTGCAAATATTCAAATTCATAAAGGAAGAATTTTCTAATGAAAAGTACAAAATCAAATTAAGAAGCTAGTGAATAAGCTATGGAATGGCAAATAGCCTTGCAGAGCCTTAGGCTGTGCAAAGAAGTTTTTTCTGAGTAGCTTATAGTGGTCACAAATAACATACAGTAGGTTTTAAACTCTAGATGAAACTCTAATGAGGGTTTCTCTACCTTCCCATGACATACCCTAACTTTGCACTGAAATATTTTCTAAGATATTCTTCTTTCTGCTAGTGCTCTTTTTATCTTCCTCACACAAAACTATTATGACAATAATCCAGCTGTTTTCTTGTTGCTGTGGGTATCTGCAGAAGACTCCCACATCACTCCATGGGTGATAGACCAGAATGCCTTGATTAAGCATCCTTGAGCTGCTTAATCTTATACCTTGCACATGCTGAAATGAAGGAATTAAATCTGGGAGGTGTTGAAGCCTACTCCACAAAGTTTAAGGTCAAATATTGGACCAGTTCTTTGTAGGAACAGATGTCCAAATGTCATGTAAAAGTTTAAAAAAAAAAAAAAAAGGCAAGCCAAACCCCAACCCTACTTATTCATAGTCACAACAGAGATTATTTGTATTTGAAAAATTATGTGGCCAGGGCCTGATAGACAATGGCTAACATTCTTATTCTGTGACTAGGTTAGTCTTGCTGGCTCTCCACTGAGCCCCACAAATATCCAAATTAAACTGCAGTAGTTCAGAACAGATTTTCTGTAACTCTCACTTCTCATTCTGGTTCCTAAATAAATAGGTGCATGGTGTGCATCACATGAAGTGGGCAGCAAAGCTGATCTCCAACCAGTCAATGAGAAAAGTGTATTTCAGGGTCAAACTCACTGATGTCAATGTAAGATTTATCTTAATAGTGAGAGTAGATCAGAGTCCACTCTGCTATGAATGCTTGTGCTATTGATAGACTGTTCTAGGATGATGAAGTTTTTTTAAAGTGCAGGAGAAAGAGTCAGGAAGAAAACAATGGTAGTAGCTTGAAAAAACTCTTGATTCATTCACACACACCCCCCCCCCCCCCCCCCCCCCCCCCCTTCCCCAGTTCTTACTTCTCTTAGTTCTAGTGAACCATCTATTTAATCAGGGAGTGCTCATCAGATGAGTGGTTTTTGCACACATAGGCACTTAGTTCACTGCTTGTCAGAAATTTGGCTATCAAATCTTGATAGTCTTCAAGGTTTATTCCTCCTATGGACAAACAAGCTGGAAACCTTGTGGTAAAATGAATCTTCATTAGTAACCCTTACAGAAGCATGAGATTATCTTTAAGGAAGTGACTAGATTCCTTTCAAGTACTGCAAGTGGAATACACCCAAAATGAATCCTCCAGTTAATGAATTACATTTCTAGAATTTTGTTCCCTGGAACTCAGATTCAAAAAGCACCACTATAGCCAATGCTAGGGCTGGATGATGTCTTTGTGGAGATCAGAATCATTGCACTGGCTTTACAGGCAACACACACAGGCTCTAAATGTCTGAGTAAAAGATGAGAGTTTTCTATTCAAATCTTTTTAAAATATTGGCAATATTTTCCACATTTGCAACATGTGGCAGCATTTTTGCCATGACCACAAACATTTAAAATTAGATGGGTATTCAAAAGTCATCCCAGAGACTTGGGAAGGATGAAGTTTTTCATGGCAGTTTTATTTCTTATTTTCTTTTGTTTTACTTGCAATTTTTGCGGCTTCTTGGTGCTAATTTGTGGTTTTCAGCAAGTTATGTAATTAATTTATAGAAGATAAACAATTAATTAAAAAGCTGGGTTCAGTCTTATGTGTACTTATTCCTCAGGCCTCCAGAGAATTTTTCATATTTCAGAAATAAAAATTCCTGTTAAAAAGTTAGGAATATGCTGCTATTTTTATAACTTATTCCCCCACCATATAATTTAAATAATTTTCTCCTTGCACACCCACCATGTTTTGGAAAGAAAACTTTGCACAGTTGCATTACATATGACAGGGGAAAAAAAGAACAGAGGAAATTTAATTTCAAAAAAAGTAAAAGAAAGAAAAGGAAAAAGAATGTACAACCACACAAGTATGGAAATGCAGAACAGAAGATGTAATCTCCAGTTCCAGAAAAACTTCCTGTTGCTAAAGAGGTGATTAATTGTGCTTGAAGATAAGCACACACTTATGTGCCTTGCAAAGCTGGGTTTTAAGAGGAAATTGTGTGCTGAGTAAAACATCCTGATTTTATTTCTTGAAATGTCTTCTTGTTTTTGAGATTGACTGTTCTGTCTGATGGGAGAATTGATAATCACAGGGCAAAATCGATCTAGACTCTGGAGCAGCTGATTACCAGCAAGTCAGCTGAAGCATATCCTGCACTGAGGACTAATTGATGGAGGGAGCTGCTGGAGAAGACTGAAACCCATGTGTGTTTCAGACTGTCCTAGTACTGGGACAGAAATTGGGAACTGATTCTCATTCTTTATGTCCATCCATACTTGCAAATGTTGGGGTGCTAGAAAAAATATTTATGGACAGATTTTTATTTACATTCTGGTACCTTTGTATAGCTGGGTAGTAGAGCCTTTATATAGAATTAAGGAAGAAAAAAAAAGTCACTGAATTATAAAGTGATATAGATAGCTTTTCTGTAAATGTGAATCTGACCTCAAGTATTAGGAACTCCAGAGTGAAAGAATCGCATTGTTAAAAGATAACAGGGCAGAGAGGCTTAAATTCAGATACCTAACTGCTTTGCAGACATTAAGCATGCAAAAATACAAAGCAAAAACTTGTTAGGATGGGAAAGACAGTCTGATACATAAAGACATTTACCTCTAGGTAAATCAGTAGTTCTCCTGCAATCAACACATTGGTGTAAATTGATCCTGGAGCAAGATAGGACTCTCAGATAACACTTCTCAAATAACTTCCCCTAATATTGGAAGGATTGTCAGCTGCACCACTGCAGCACAAGAGGATAAAAGGAGAATGCTTGGGAACTAATTAACAAGTTACCAGCTGAGAGGGTCTCATTATTTTGAAATGTAAATACTTTTGTTGATTAAATCTGGATCATTAGCTCTGGTCTTTGATAGAGGAAGTTTCATCAGAAGTGAAAAACAAGGACACAAGGAACCTTGTGGTGTTATTGAAATATCTGATCCTTTGGGAAATGTCCCAAGAATGTCCAGAGAGCTAAACATACATGCTTTCATATTTGAACTATCCTGTGTGACTGGAGCTGTGAGGCGTTCCTGCTCTCTTCAGACTATGCCCAAAGAAAAACATGACTTACACTGACCAGCAGCTACCAAACAGTTTAATGACAAGACAAATTCCTATTTGGCAGGATCTTGGTAATGTTTCATATAAATGTAATCTCTAGCATAGAACATACAAAAGGTTCTGGTCAGATCTTTACCATAGGTTTTTTTGTCTACTTCAGATGCTTGAAGTTCCTGTTCAGGAAACCAAATTTCTGCACATGTAAAAAGACATATTGTGGATTTAAACACCTTCCCAAGTGACTTGCCTAAGAATAATCATTAATTTAAACACCTACTGAAAGGTACAATTTTTTGTATGCAAGGTCAAACTGTATCCTGATTATGGAGCAGGGCAAAGGAAAAATAATGAAGTGAGAAAAACAACCATGGGTAACAAAGCTGTCCTTTCAAAACTTCTGGTGCTGTGCCATGGATTTCTTGATCTGAGATATGTGTTCAACTTCCAAACAGCATATTCTTGTCCTATGTCAGGGAGCCAGGACCATAGTATTTTGATTTTGCAGTCCACTTTTCCTCGGTGGTCTTTCTGAGCACAGCAGGAGTCTCCCCACGCGTATTATTACCAAAAATCACAGTGAACTTCCATCTACCTCAGGGGATTGTTATATGAAATACAGTTACCTATATATTTGGGATGAGCTGAAGTATTACTGCACAGCTCTGCAGCTCAGTCACCCCATCAAATTACCATACTCTGGGTACTGTGACTTCATGCAAATAGTGAGCAGTTTTTTTCATGATGTTTGTGGTGAAGGCTTTGGCTAAGCTGACCCAGCTTGCAATTATGGGTTTATCTCCAGCTCCACTATCACTAATTATTGCTCAGGTTCTGGATTTATCACATGACTAGCAGTTGTTTTCACGGCAAAGTAAAATGCAATGAAAATAGCACAAAATAGGCATACAAGATGATTTTTGTCTGTGAGTTAGTTAATACATCTCAAGTAGAGCATTATCCAAAATATCTTATACCCTCTTGAACAATGATAGCTCTAGAAAAAAAGCAAATATTGACACTCCCATAATGTTTGCCCAGCAATCAGTGGGTGGTATATACATCATTCAGGATATCTTTGTTGCAGGTATCTATTAGGAAAATGGAGAACTGAGGTTCTCCAGTTAGGAGTATATAATAAATGCTGCCATAGGAGATGTTCACTCTGTGGATCCTTCTGAAGTTATGCATTTATCTTATTCTCAGTCAGTACTACTCCTACTCCTGTTGACTACTTCCTAGTATTCATACCTTCCCTTTTAACGTTATCTCCCACATGTGACAGTAGATATTTGTCACCCTAGGTCCACAAAGCATCTGCTGCTTTTGCCTCCAAGAATGATCAGTACCAGTTTTATCACAGGACATAGCCCTGCATCTGGGGAGATATTGAAAATATGCTGCCATGGAATGTTTCATCCTGTTCCTTTTAATTGCATGGTGTCCTGATATAGACTTCATATGCTTTGATTACGTTACATCCATCTTCTTTCTGAAAACATTTGTTTCCTTCTTGCTGCTTGACTGAGAGTAAGATTTGTCTTCCTGTGTACCGACATGTTGAGATTTGAAAATAAAGGGCTGGAGTCTTGAGTAAATTCTCATTTACCACTTTATGCTGCTGGGGAGGCAAGGGAGTCAGCAGCACTCTTGAGACAGTGAGGGCTGGGCTTCCAGTTCTTTGGTGTCACTGGAGAACTCAAAGCAGTCACAGACCAGGGCTGCAAACCCCTCACGTTCAGTGAATGAAAGCTGGTTCCAGTTGTTTGTGTCTGCAGTGCATGGGGTTTAGAGACTCCTACAGGTGAGATTCAGCTACCACTCTAAGCAACTCTGTCAAGGACAGATTATTAGTCTATTTCCTGTATGCTATTTTCTGATTTTGTTAGCATCCATAAATGTCTTAATACCCAACATTTTTTCCATTAAAACCTGTGTAATTTTTCACTGCTTCTCCCAGGACAAATACTTGCTGTGGAAAGATGAATCGGACTGGCTTTTCATTTTTAAGGTTGTAGCCTTTTCCTTTCCTTCTTTTCTTATAGCTTCATTATTGTTTTTGGTATCTGAGTCACAAAAAGATGTTACACAAAGGGTATTTACAGCATAATGAGGTTCAATGGTATTGAGGTTCATTAGCCTCACATTTAAGACTATTAGAGCAGAGAGGCTGTAGTGAAGCATTGCGTTTGTCATTTGCACAGTGCTTCTGAAAAGCAAATAGCACAGATTCTCTGGACACTTACTGGCTTCCTTTCTATCCTTGGAGCTCATCCTCACTGGCAATAGCGTCCAGTACTGCAGAATGGAGATTGATGGAACCACTCAGCACAGTGTCACAAGTGCACGTCACCTCTGCTCTGACCATGGCCAAAGTTACCGAGAGAATGAGTCAGAAAGGAATTGAGCAAAAGATGTTGTCGGTACCATAGTGACCATGCAGTTGCTAAGGATGTGATTAGCACTTCGAATGCAGGAATGGGAGAGTTAATTGCTGTGTCCTCATTCCATTTCTCTAGGGGAATACCTGTTTGCCAGTTCTACAAGACAAAAAGCCCTCTGCCAGATTTTACAGCATCTGATGCCAGCACCTGTTTGACCCTGAACATTGCCATTATGAAACTGGACTATATAACTGTTATCCTCTAAGTAGAACATATGCAATGCTAACAATTGTCCTTTTATGCCGTTTTTATTTGCTGCATTTCCCCCTCTCATGCACAACACTCGCTTACATTCATTCCCCTCTGGAAGTTTGATAGCTTTTTTTTGCTCTAAGTCTGAAATGCAGCTATTAAGCTGAAGAAGGCTCAGGGAAATGAACTAAAATGTCTAGTGGGAAGAAAAATGGCACTGTAAAGAAGGGATAAAAAAAAAAGCTCAGTATAATAGAGATTGATCACTCAATCTGTCCATGCCCTCAAATAAAACCAAGTGAATTTAACATGTTAGGTTACAGTTAAGAAGCTGAGTTGTTTATGTGGCTAAAATATAGTTTCAGATTATCATGGGGATCCATTTATTTCTTTTTGCATATGTGAGTCATTTAGGCAGTCCCTTTATGTGAGTGAAAATATGTTTATTTTCCCACTCCCTGCTGGAGTGTGTTCTATTAATATCAGACTAGTTGCAATAGATGGATACACTAGAAACTATTTGGTGTTGAGTTTGTTTTTCATGTCTCTTTTTCTCTTTTTTTTTTTTTTTTTTTCCTTCAGGCAGCTATTTTTATAAAACAGTTCAAAAACCTCCAGGCACTTTTCAAACAAGTTTTCCTCCATTTTAAAAACAGGGCTTAACCCCACAACAACAATCCACAAGGAAGCAGTAACCTGTGTAAGGTCTGGGATGTTTTTTATCCCTTTCAGACAAGGTGGAAGTGACACTATTTCCCCAGCTTCCCAAAAAAAAGCATTGGGCACTCACAAGCGGCTGCACTTCCAACTGCTTCTATTTGATTAAAATAAAGAGGAAAAAAAGGTAGAATCGGTTAAAAGAGATACTTAAATGTAATTTTAAAAGGAATTTAAAAAGGAATGGTGTTGTAAGATACACAGGTACCTGTTGTTTACTGCCAATCACATCTGCTATCTCCCCCAGCCTCACTAAGGACATTCCTGGTAGCTGCTGCCACAGCTCTTGCCCCTTTCCTCATGGCAGAAGATAGTGGAACACTGATAATTTCTTTCCTGTTTTATGCTCCCCATACCCTCTTGGAGTTGCTTTTCTTTCCTCTTCCCTTCCTATAGGTCTGTTTGTATTTTGGTAAATTATGGACACTCCAAGAAGGGATCTGGTGCCATGTTATGCTTGGTGCTGTACATACAGACTACAATGAGGACACTGAAGAACTTATTATCTAACGAACTGAGGCACAACGGGTTTACAAAGGAAATCAGAGAAGAAAATGGATGTGAAGTGTTCCCAGCTGAGGGAGGTTACTGACAGATGAGAGCTCAAAGTCCAGGAGCTGGAGCCAGAAGACCTGACTTTCAAATCTGATTCAGCTGTTCTGTTTCATTAAGATGAGGGGGGAATTAAGGCAACCATACTTGAGGAAAATTCCCTCCCTGCAATAGGGGCAAGGGGCTTGTACTGTCAGTTCCAGGCAGTTATCTGCAGGCTCCTGAAGTCACATTGTGCTGTTCCTGCTGCCTGTAGCAAAGCAGGATGGCAATGAAAATGAAATCTGCTTCACACCCTCCACCAGCACGACCCAGTTAGTTTGCAGCAGACATCAATCAGGATGTTTGCCTCTGCCTGTGACTGAGCAATAAACCTGCTCTAGTGTCCCTGGCTTGGCTCTTGCTTTACCTCCCATATGTCTCCCATTTGCAATGTGTCACTCACCTTGTGCTGCATACTGTCTAGGTTGCAAGGTATGTGCTATCTATAGGGACGAGGAACTGTCTTTGTTTTAAATGTCACTATACCTTTTATAGCATGGCCCTGACCTCTTGGTATTGGTCTTAAGAGCTACTGAAATAGAAATTAATACATAAATTCTCCCACCTAACAATAAAGGAAGGGAGGGCTGGTCATGACCCTGTGGCTCCAACTGTAGGTTTTGACTCCACGATGGAACACCTATTTTGAATGTAACCTCATTTGCTTTCTTCTTTTGGGAAAGTGCTTTTGTCTTTGTTTTTTCTTGATCATATATTTTGGTTCACATACAACCCATCTGTGTCCTTGCCCTGCCAATGGGAGGACAGTAATTTTAAAAGGGCATTAACAGTCTTATCATTTTGTCCATGCTTTCAGATCACTGAAAGTGCCAGCTCTTCCAAAGATACCACTGGATCATAAGCAAATGTTATATAAAGGAGACGAGATACACTGGCTTAGGCAAACAGATAGGAAGACATGAACAAGTTTCCTGGAGAGGGAATCTAAAAAGACAAGTCACAGGGAGCTACAGATAGGAAGAATGCATTAGAAAAGAAAGCAGGAAATTAAGAACAGCTATATTGGTGTCAGTCCTACTTTCCTGAAGTCCAAGGGAGACGTGTCAGCATCTACAAATAAGAGCAAGATCAAGACATAAGAACTTATCCCCTCACTGCCTGCCACTTGCATTGGATATGCTGATATTATCTGCTTTCTCATTCACTTCATTCAGCTAAGGAAATAATAAGGAAATGGTAAAATGTGTCATATGCCTTCCCCAGGAACAAGTTCACAACATCTGAGTGTTTTTGATCTAGGACATAATTTTCCTCTGGTGTTACTAGTGAAATCGGTGGTATAACCTTATGAGTCATTTTGTACAGCAGAAGTTTTTGAACGTGTTCTGCTTCCTAATGCTGCATAACTTTTAATAAGTCTTTTTCCAAAGTCCTCAGGCCCTAGGAAGCCAATTTATAATACATCCTTTTTTAAATGCATGTACCAGAAACCCACACTTTCAGCATGTCAGGAACGGGAGCCCGACGTTGATTTCTTAAACCTAAAATTAGAACCAGAGTTTTCAAGAGATTTGAAATCTAAAGAGCTTCAACCCATTATCAAGATATTATGTATTTTGTCCTTTTAAAAATATGAAGATAACAAAAGACAGGGCTTGTAATACAGGATTCATATTCTACCATGTGTGAAGTGTTATACAGCATTTTATACTGATTTCTCTTTAGAGTGATAGTCATGACTCTAGTCATTAGAAGCCTGGACCAGAATCTAGGAATTTTCAGCATCTCTTATTGTTGACCAGAGCTCATGGCTGCAGTTTCACTTTCTATCAAGTGAGACATGGGAAGGGAGCATAAGAAATGTAGGGGGAAGAAAGGAAATTATGATGACCAGTCTTAGAAAGAAGGTTGAGATCTCCTGATGAAAACATGGCAGAAAAGTTATTGTGGGGCTTCATAATCATACTTAACAAGAATGTGTATAAAACAACCTCCCCGGGAAAAGAATTTGTTCTTATATTTACATAGGGAAGTAAGTATAAAGATTACAGAACTCCACAGTCCTAATGTATTGACAGGGAAACTGCTGCTCTGTTTTATGACTGTCTTCCAACCAACCCTCTGCCACAGAAGTCAGTGCCCAGTTACATGATTCAGCTGGAGAAACTTCTGTTACTGCTCCAAAGACACAAAAAATAAATCTATACCTAACTTTTGGAGAGCAAACTGTATCTGTGCCTGAAAAATTACTTCCTTGGCAACTATTTATACTAATACAGCATGTTCCTTCTGTGCAGGCAGATCCCAGGAGACAAGAGCGTTCAGCATTCTATAAGTTGGGGTAGTAGTGGCAGGACTGAGCCTTCCTGGTTTTTGGTTTGTTTGGGTCTGATGTTTTGGCTTGTTTTGGGTTTTTGTTTGTCTGTTTTTTGGGTTTTTGTTGTTTTGTTTTTGTTTTTAAATTCTATCATCTTTGTGGAGTTTTTTCATGACTAGCAGTCTCCTGAGCAACAAAATGGGTAGGAGGAAAAATAGCAACTAGGCTAATAACAAAAAGGGAAATCCTCGCCTGAGTCATTGTAGGAAAGGGAATCAGTAGTCCCGTTGAGCCTTGTGACACAGAAAAAGTTGTTCAAATTATCATCCTGTCATCTGATAAAGATATGGGGTCTGTGTTTAACAGATCTTCCTTATTGTATTATTCCCTCCTTGCCTTGCCTTCTGTTTGCTTTTTAAAAAGCTGCAGTTTAACAATTGAGGAGTGAGACAGTCCTTTTCAGCAGGAGCTAAACTTGTAAAAACTGGATTTTATTTCCAGATTGCCTTGACATTGGAAAAAAGCCCATCATTTCTACAGGCTTGCTCGTTCTTTTCAAGCCACAAATGGGAGCAGAATCTGACTCTTCAGTCATTTCCATAAGGGCAGCTCCTGCGTAGCTTGTAGCTTCCTCATTTCTCATAGGCTTCCTCTCAGATCTGTCTGAAGGATGTGGTTTCTTAGGGCTGATGCTTGCTTTATCTCTAAGCATTTCTCCTGATGCTCTAAGCATATTCCTACAAAACTGAAACTTGTTAGTGTTTTTCTACAGCATGCAATGATCAGCTCTGAGCTAACACTTCCACAGGAAGCCACAGTGCAATGCGTAAGGTCTTTCAGTTTGTCCAACTTCCCAAAGGATCAAAGAACTCTCAGAACAACCTTTACCTGAACTCAGGTATGTCCAAAAACATAGACCAGTTTATGAAGGTGCCACCCTTCCTCTAAATGCCCTGCAGGCTCTTTCCTATTTTTGAGGGCTTTCAGCACCTACATTACTTTAGTCAATATGCAGTGTAAGTCATATGTTGATCTTGGCTCCTCTTCTGTATGACATTTTGCAGTTTCTCAGTATTGGAGCTTCTTTTCTCATCATCCCCTTGTGGCTTTGTTAATGCCTTTTCATGTTGGTAATGCAATTACCAGCTATGTCTAATAATCCTCATCATTTTTACAGAAAACAATAATACAACCAAGCAGCAGAATTAATGAAGTCTAGTTTTCTCAGAAACTGTGTCCCTGCCCACACACAGTCTGCAACCCTCTTCTCTTCAATTTCCATCCAAAGTGTGCCAAAAGGCACGCACAATTTCCTCTGCTCTTCTCTTGAAGAGCGCTCTCCCCACCCCCCCCCAGCTCTTTTCAAACAAGTCCTAATTACTGACCTCAGTGTGCGCCCTTTCCCTCTTAAAGGCACAAACATGGGCTTTGTGCTTCATGCAGCCACCTTTTCTTATGGAGCTTGCAAGGACTTCTTGCTTTTGTGACCTCTTTCACATTGCCAGTTTGGCTGAAAGCAGCCAGCTGGTTCATGAGTTATTAAGGAGGGGCTGAGAGATAGACAGTATGATCTCTCAGGCCTTATTTCTTGAGGAAAAGAGGATAAAACCAGAAGGTGATTAGAGTCTAAGTGTTTATGTCTATGGCCCTGGGCTTTTAGAGGCATCTTTATACTATGGACCTGGTGATTTTGTTGAGTAGTTATTATGTGTACTCCTGCATATTATCTAATCATTACATTTTATCATCATCCACTAAGGATTTTATAAGTGTTTTAGTATAATGGTTGATTTGTCTAGTTGGCTGTGAGAGACTGGGAATTGCACTAACCAAGGCAACAATTCCCTTCTTTTTAAAATGGCTTGGAAGTTTCCAGGGACCTTGTCTGATTCCCTTCCCTTACTGTTCCCTGTCCTCTAAATTGGCACAGGTTGCCAAAAGTGCCTGCTGCCCAAGGAGTGGATGGCATGGCTTCCTGTAGGGCTGTCAACATAGTTCTTTTAATCAGTCAGGGATTTGCTGCTGAATGAAAGAACTCTCCCCCAGACATCTTTCAAGTGAATGGTTTCCACAGAATTCCCTGCCCAGTTTGCCGTGGGAAAGTGGGTAAAAAAGGTTTTACAAATCAAGCTGTGGACTCAAGTATGTTAGGATTTACAGAGTCAGATCCAGCATTGCTAAGGCCAGGAGAAATCTGACTATGGACTCAATGAGTGCAGGATTAAGCCCATTGCCACTCAGCTACCATGGTGACAGAAAACTTAGAAATTTCTTAGACACTGTTGGTGTGCTGGACTAATTTCAAGCTTAAATTTGGAATAGTCAGTACAGCAAGTTTAACACTGCCTTTTAAATTATAGTCAGCTATCTTTTTTTCTTGAACATATTAAACAATACTTGTTTACAATATTTACGTCTTGGAGGTACATGGTGGTTATACAAATTCTCTTCCTTTTCATCTAGAAAAAATGACTACTCAACAAAGAGGATGATTTCTTCTTAAGCAGCTTCTGTTTCCACTCCTGTCATAGAAAATACTGTTGTTCTTTAGTGAAGAGTCCTCTGAGACACTGGCTTTCTGTGAGGTCAAAATTCCTCAACAGCTCACTGCAGCCTCCTCCTGACACAGCATCATAATAATGCTCCTGGTGGGTTTCTCTCAAGTATTTGTGTGTTTTAAGCTGAGAAAAAGGTGGAGTCAATAATTTCAAAGAATACTATGGCACCATGTCAACGTTTCAGTGTAGTTCTTTAAGTAAAACCTGCTGCACTGCATGTAGAAATCTAAGGTCTCAAAAAACAAGTGATCTTTAAGTAGGGTGTATTTCACTGGAATACCTGTTAAGCATTCTATTAAATACTTTTCATGTTTTTTTCTTTAGAAAAGCAGAATGAGAAATTTGCACTACATTACTGAAAATACTTTGTGGAAGAAATGTGATAGGCAGAAAATATTGATTAGCTCTGGGTTGCTATGTATTTTCAGAGTAGATCTGAGCTTGGAAACAATTTATTTTCCTTTGAAACCCTTTTTAATTTTAAAGCTTTGTGCCTCAGTTTGAATACAGGGCTATGAGTAGGGCCCAGTCTGTGCTCTGTGGTCCATCTTGCCAGGTACCTTATGTATGTGGGATCTCTTTCCCTTCAGTTCACGTGTGCTTTGTTGAGTAGTCTCACTTTCTAAGAGTAAAACTTCCAGCAGCCATGTGGTCTTCACTCTGTTGGCCTCATTGGAGTTACTGAAGTCCCATGAAAAGAAATTTTTGCTGTTTAAATAGAACCCAAAAATAGTTCTGCAGTAGGTGCTGTTATATTTTATGTACAGGAAGGTAAATAAATGGTGTCTATCCCTCAAAGTTTACACCATGGGAAAGTGCCATGTTAGCTGCTTCACAAGATAAATAACTTGTTCTTTTTTGGTCACCTTTGCATCAACATAGATCCTCTAAGAAAATCTTCACCTGGACTGAAGAATATCATCAGTGGGGCTGACAAGACCACCCAATTTGAGTGATCCTACACCAGTAGGTGTAGGGTTAGAATAAGCATTGTCTCAACAGCTAGCTTAGTTAGGGAACTCAAATGGAGCTCCTGATTTTCCTTGGCAGATAGTTTAAGAACTTAATCTTCTGCTGATATTATAAAGAAAGCCTACAGTAGATAAATCAGATTGCTAGTAGGCTGGACAAAACCTATGTATTACTACTGATAAAAACCCTTCATGATCCATCTTATCCATGCAGTCTAATGGAAGTGACAGTTCCTGAAACTTACTCATTTTTAATCCATGGGACACTGTGTGTCACAATATAATCAATAGGTGAAGCCAGTGGCTGTCCTGGATCTTTGGAATTCCATGTGATCCACAGAAGTAATTAAGACAAGCAAACCTTGCTGAATGAACAAAAGAAGTATATATATGAAAACTGTATCTGCTGAACAGAGTCAAACACATTGGAAAAGGTTGAAAACTGAAGGGCAAATGTACAACTCCACAGTGTGAAGGCGAACACAGAGGAAAGCTTGAGACTTTATTGACTCAAGTAGACAACCACACCCAGGAATGCACCCCAAAGAGCAATCCTAGGAGAGAGTTTTCCATTTCTAACTTCTTTGATTCCACACATTTCCATGTCCTTTAAATAGAACAGGACTCCTATCAATCTCTTGATCTGTTCTGCTGGCACACACAATGACAGTCCTACATGCAGATTAAGCCATAAGGGTTTTACTGCCTTTTTTTCCCTAAAAAAATGTGTCCAAACTGCTTTTGGATTCACTGCTTCTCCACCTCATCATTCTGCTAGTTCTTCCCATTTCTCTGCTGATTACCTTGCATGACTTCTCTCTCACTTGCAAGATATATGCTTTACTTTATAAAGTTTCTTATGCACTAAAAAAAAACCAATCAACTAAGTCAAGCAGTTACCAGAGCTGGAAGGTCTTGCCTTCCTCCAACTGGCATAGCCGTCATGTAGTAGCCATCATGATAACTTTCAGTATGGATTATTGTTGTGGAACTTGTATTACCTTGGCTGTTTGCCCAGCATGTCCTTGATAACTCAAAAAGTCACAAAAAGTGAGTAATACTCTGGTCCTACTCAATAAGACACGGGATCATCATGATGGAGATGGCCTTAGTGTTCAAGAATCCTTTAAATTTGGCACTCTATATGAAAAAATGGTTTAGATTGCTTTCCATTAATAACTGCTATTAAACTTTATTCTTCATCTTGCTCTTCAAGACTGATATTGATTGTCAGGTGCTTGGATGCTAAGAATATCCTTGGATAATATTTTGGGAGTTTAAGACACTAACAAGTTTCTGAAATGAATGGTATAGCAGACAAAATACATCAGGATAGATTTTTCCATGCACAAGTAGCTTAATACCTGTCTCTGAGATGGGAGCAATGCCAAGTAATGCATTTTGGCTGTGCAGTCTTATGCAATCATGTCCTCAGTAGAATTATATTCTTCTGGTGTGGGATGGTTGGTTATCCCTGTGTATGACCCTTTAGTAATATTTCCTAGTCAACTGTTTGACACGGAGCTGGCTTTCCCAGATTTGTCTATCTAGTTAATCTTGTGTTTTCACAATCTCACTGTGGTTGGTTCAGAGCAATGTCACAAGTAACTGGTGAAGAAAACACCAACAAATTCACAAGCCATTGCGGTATCACAAGTGGTCAGCCACAAGGGACATTGTTAATCCAAGTGAAGACTCATTTTTCAAGTGGAAGCTAAAGCATAAGCCCCCACAAAACCTGAGTAAAAAAACCAAAACAATCTCTCTCATTTGTTGCTAACTGGGTAGTTCAGGGGCAAAAAAAGTCCCAGGAGGCAAATCTAAAGACTTTGCAGAAACGGTGACTGAAATGAGAAGATAAAATTTGGAGTAAAGTGGTCTTTTCATAGATTCATGCATTTATCTTTTGTTTAGAAACTAGGAACACAGACATAAAACACAAACATTTATTTTTTTGTGTGTTAGGTGATGGTAGTGGATGGGGAATACTTGCTGCAGTCAGTTGATTGACCTGCCCTGGCACAAGCAATGAATTACATAAAGGCCTGTTATCTGTCTCTGGCAAATAGACTTTTACACCTAATTATCACAGAGTGTGTTACCTACTTGTGTGTTCCTTGCTGTCTGGTTATTGCTTGTGCTCAGTATCTCCCTCATTAATTTTATCCTTCTTCCGCCCTGTGCCTCACTAATCAGAGATAAGTAACATTCATCAGTAATCCTTTTCCTCCTCAGAACTCTCCCAGGTAAAGCTGTTTGGGTGTTTGAGAACAGGAAGAGTTTGCATTTTAAAAACAAAGTGTCTTTTCTAGACACTCATGCAGAAGAAGCCGAAGCTAGGAAAATGGCATGATTAGTCTGTCTGTGTCCTATCCGTTTCCTCATTCCCATGGCTAAAGCCTGGTACTTGCATCTTTGTCATCACAATAAATATCCAACATTTCTACAAATGCTGTCCCTCCTCTAGGGATTTTCCATTGCAGTTGATACTACGCAATTTTAACCACCTCTCCCTAAATTACATTGCCTTCATTTGAGACATTCCCACACAACAGAGTGCAGCTGTGATGGGATGTGCCTTAGGTCAGAGTACTGAGGTGAATGAAAAGGTGTGATGATGACATTGCACTTACTCTTTCCACTGGCCACTTCTGAATAGTGCACTCGTATTATTTGCCAGCTTGCAGAAAGTAAGTGGGTTTTATGAATGCCTGCCATCCACATAAACAGACCCCATGAGATTTGGCAGGCGGGAGCAAGTGATGACAGGTTGTTATCAAATTATTCCTTTATATTTTATACCAACAAGGATCATGCAGATTTGTTGGAAGACAGATACAAGAAATATAAAATGCATTCTAGACAACATCTTCATTAAGAGTACCCAAGTTTACTAATCCTGATGCCCAGTCATAACCCCTGGTAATTTTATCTTATTATTTGTCCCCTCTCAGCTTAGTGGTAATGATAACAAAGCAGCCTTGGCCAGCCATTTATGAGGAAGGAAATTGTTAGAACAGCATGTCTCAATAAAGCAATGGGCTCTGCTGTTGTTTTTGTGTATGATGCTACTGGACATCCCAGACTTTCCCAGTCAAGGAAACCCAGCTCTAGATGAAGCCAAAAGAAGACAAGGGCAATGAGATAAAACTTATCAAGACCACATGGACATACAGCTTGTTGGCTAAAGGGAGCCCCAAACCAGCACAATATACTTGATTTTCAATCAGACCCTGACCTTTCTGTCTGAAGTAGGCTCCCAGACTATGTTTGGAAAATCGTCTGGAACACACTGAAAACATTCTGTGTTTCTGAGCAGGTTTGTTCTGGTTAAGACTCCTCCCAGTTTTCATACACAGTGTGAGATATTTAAGTCTGAGAGTTTTTCACTTGGAATAGAATCTGCACGAAAGAATGATATTTGGAACATAAGCAGCTTATCAGGAACTAACAACCTGAATTGCAAATGCTTGCCCAGAAGGTGATTTGCCAGAGGTGTTTTCTACCATCCTCTCAAAACTGTAGGTTTTTGGTCTTCTGTCATGTGATGCTTTAAGAAATGAGGCTGCACACATTCATTTAATAATGTAGTTCCCTTGTGATATGTTCACTTTCCTTAATGAGGGCAGTGTTGCTAACTTGTTAGAGCCTGAGGACTGTATCAAATTAACATAGCATGGAGGAAAAATTAGCAGAGAGAGCAGCTCCTTGTGTGAAATGGAATGAGATCACTGATAGTCCTTTTGTCAATCTTTATTTTTGTACTACAGACAAAATGTTAACAAGGATAATATAAGATACTATTACTCATAACTGGGATGCCCTTATTTTTTTTTCAATAACCTGAATGACCAAAAGTAATTAAACCTTCACAGTACTGATTATATAATAAAGCAGGCACAATACGGGTGTTTAACTGTGAGAAAGAAAGGGAAGAAGCATGGATCTTGGTAAAGTCACTGGGGAGGAATGGCAATGAACAGAATTTTCTAGTTTTTTATAGCAACTTTTTGTTTTGCATGTGTTTACATGAGTGAATCTAAAGTCCTATTATAGTCTCAGTAAAATAATGCTGTGTTTCTGCTGATAAACAAGAAACCAGAATGCAGCTCTTTCCATACTTCATCATAAAGCAAAACTCTCAAGAGCCACAAAAGGCAACAAAGGAATGCAGGAGAAAGTAGGATTCATGAAGTAAGGGGAGTTTCAGCACAAACATCCACATTACATTTTTCTTTAAAATTTTCCTTTAAAAAACATGGTTGGTAAAATGCACCATCTCTGCAGTGATTTTTGTCAGCCATATGTGCCACTCTTGTACAAGCTCAACAGATACACAGAGAAGTCACCAAATTGGGAGGGTATGTGAAATACAGAGCCTGTGTAAAATTTTAAACATCAGTTTGCTGCAGCTTTGGCCTTCTAGTGATTGTGCCTTGCTTGTGCAATGATAGTTCCTAAGAGGGGCTGTGAGCACATGCACTCCTGCAGCACATCTGCTCTGCAGTGGCACTGGGGGCAAGGTGCTGCTTCCACACTACGTTCATTTGTGGTTTCCCTATGCAGAGGGGGTGAGCAATTGCTAACAGATCCAAGGAGCTGTACACCCAGGCATAATCAGCAGATATTCTTTTAGGTAAAGATTATTGCAATTTTTTTTTTCTGGCAAAGGCTTCCCCTCCACTTCTATGATTATTGAATGCTGGCAATGCTGGAGATAAAATCCACCATGTTCTCTTGCCTCAGTGCCATGTTCAGGGGTATCTTCTCATGCCTGATGGATGTTAATAGAACAGGAAGGGCTAGTGAGGAACTGAGCCATTCCACAAAAGCCTGCTACTTAACTTTAGGACACACCTGGTTGTATCTTTTAGTGATAAATATTTCCATCAAAAGATACCCACAATCAGCAAAACTAGCTCACTTCCTCTCTGGCTCTAGGCATAGAAGCTGTGCAATGTCTCTGAATCCAGAAAAGAAGCCCTGACTGGCAGCATTTTTCTACCAGTGTAGTCATGGGTTAGGTTTGGAAAGCGTTTGGTGGCAACCCAGGCTTGGATTTGCTTTGGCAGGGTCAGCATGTGGGCATTGTTTCCCAGAGGACGCTGCCATCTGCTGCTGGTGGCACCGGGGAACCTCACTGCAGCTAGCCAGCAAATGGCTACAGAACACTTGAGGTCAAACCTCACTTGCTTAAAGATAGCTCACAGTCATGGGCCAGATGGACTTGTCTGGTTTCTTACAGTTCCAAAGACAGAATATACAAATACAAAAACTTACAAGTCACATCCTAAACTAAACAGGAGTTTAGGGAATGCAGCTTCTGTGGGGAGAGGTGCTAATTAGTGACACCTGCTCCAGCATCCAGCAACAGACGGGTCTTACTGTGAATCAGTGGTGGGTCTGGAAGGACAATGCTCTGGGGAGCTTGCAGGGGTTAGGCAGATTTAGTTGCACCAATTGGTAATGATCTGTGGACGATGCACACAGAAGCTAAGACTTGTCAACTAATAATACACACAAAATGACAGTAGGGTGTGTTTTGGAAATATGACTGCAAGGTTGTATCTCCTTTTTTTTTTTTTTAATGGTATCATGGTGAAGTGATACACATCCTTCTCTTGGCAACACTGGAAGAGAATTGGATAGCATTCTCTTCCCCAAAGCTGGAAATATTTTGTTGAAAAATCTCTGGTTAGCACACTTTCAATTTTCAAGAACAGTCTTGACATTTGCTAAGAAAATCAGACTTTTTTTTTTTTTCCCCTATTCCCTGTATTCTTCATTTTCTATCACGACAAAACCCCCATCTGTTATCTGTAGTAGCCAAGCCTGGTGGACGTATTTCTGGAATGTGATACTCCTGTATTCAAAAGCAGAGTACAGGTTAAAATAGGCCTTCTCTATTTCAGTGAATGCCCTGCACCCTCTGGTGTTGGCTGTAACAACACAGAAGCTCTTATCTTGGTATTCTCTTTTGTCTGGCCCAGTTGGAGAGTCCCTACTCATTGAGCTGAAATATTTCCTTTCCTCTGGCACTCCACTGAGCTTCCAGTTTTGCATGAGGATCCCTGAAGGTTGCAGGCTCTCCCAAATGATGGAGAGCAGACAACAGAACACCCTTTTGTACAGTCAGCCTCAAAGGATTAAGGTGGTTGGTAAGAAAGAAACCTCTTTGTAAACAGACTTTCTTTATGTACAGTCTTTAATGAAATCCCTTAGGAGTCTAAATTAAGGAGGATAATTGTCACCACCAGTCAATTTTGGAAGTTGAATATGCAAAAAAAAATTCTCTGGTCTGCTCTGTAGGAATAGCACCCATCCTTATCTATATTTTCCCTTTTTCTTTCAAATTTTTGGAGGATCTGACCTTCTATCTTCAGTAATCTGACCGCATCTAAGTGACAGGACCCCACCTCTTCTCTGTCGCCACGTGCGTGCACCAATTCAACTCTTCAGCTTGCTTCAGACTGTTGTAGATGGTTTCCTGATCATGACCTTTCACCAGCTTTTGAGGCCCTGTATTTTCTAGCAAATCCCAATGTGGCAGATTAGGGAAGGAAAGTGGAGGACAAGGAAGCCATCCAATTTTCTGTAGTGGGATTTGAGGACTTTTAAGTCTCACAGGTATTCTGCTAAGGCCAGCAACACACAGAAGTCAGTGGGTTCAGGCAGTAAGGGAAATAGTGACAGATCAGGACTGTGGCTGACAGAAGGGCTACACAGGCCCAGGTGAGCCCCTAAAAACAGGCTCCAAAGAAACAGGGAGTGATAGTGCTCTGTCCTCATGGGTAGTTGTCATGAGTTGATGTTTTAAGGTCGTTTAAAGACTAAGCAGAGCCAGCAAGTGAAGCTTGGGAAATTGCCACAGCTCTTTATCTTTTCCTTCTTCCCAAAAACATAGCTATCAAACCACAAGTCCTTTTATTTGATGGGATGAGCCTTTATTGAAATACTTGACATTAAATTTCTTTGCTGATGTAACTTTTTATTTTTAAGGGGACATTCTATTTTTCATATGAGACTCATGCTGGGTTCTCTAAGCTGTTTTTAAGAAACAGACCATGTAAGTATAATACTCAGACAAAGGCTCAGGCCCAAGCTGCTGGAGGTCAGCACCACATCTCCATTTGTGAAGTACTTCTTATCAACATAGTCTATGATCGTCATCACAGCCAACATAGTCTCCTCACACGTGGGCTGGATTTGGTTAGCGGGGAGAACAAATCCATGAGTGCCCGTGTCTCGCAGTTCAAACGTGTAGGAGAACGGAATGCCAATCGTGTGGGCCCAGTCCCGTGAGGAGCCTGAGTTACTGTCTGTGAATTTAGAAATAGAGAGGAGATATTTGTATTAAGCATGGTTCTTTAAAAATACTTCTTGTTAGAGTTAATACAAGTTTATACCAGAATCCCTGAACTAAGCAGTAACCATATATCACTGTGACATGGAGAACAGTTTCTAGGTGCTGTAATTCTTAGCTATACTAAAAGTATATGGAGTTTTCTAAATGACACAGTTCTTCATAAGATGGCACTGTACAATAACAAGAGATGAGTTCCAGGAACTCAGTGTTTTTAGCATTTTACTGTGACTAGTGTAGGGTACAAGATGGATTGGACATTTATCTGTTCTTGTACTTCATTTCCTACAAGGATGCTGACTAGAATTTAAATATATAATTTTTAAAAGCATAATTTTTGTCAAATCTGCAAAATTTCTGTCTCCCTATATCTCTGTTCATCTTCCTTGTGGATTATTTTTCTTACCTATTCAGTGTAAGTACAAACCCTGCCAAAATGCAGCCCTAGGCACAGGCAAGTTGCATTAAACTTACGCTGCATTGCTCTTGCAGTCTGTGCCTCTGGGACTGGCACTTGGGGACTGGCAGAGACAGCCACTGGAATATGCAAACCACATGGGTTCTGGAGCCAACTACTTACTGTTCTCACTGACTAGCGTGACTTATTGCTTACTGGGAAAATATTGGGTTTACTAGGCAGTCTCTAGGGCCCTCAATCCTCTTTGTATAGGCTGTCAACTCATATTAGCTACGATATGTTCGTGATGTGGCCATCCAGTCTATTAGGAACAGGGCTGAAACCGATGTATTTCACACAGAATTGCAAGCAGCTGCCATGTGATAATGTCTGATGAAGTAAATGTAGACCTGAGTAGGATTTTAATTTTTGCTTGATTCCCATGAAGACAAATAGCAGTTTTGCTGCTGACTTCAGCAAGGTCAGGATGATCTATCACCAGTCTCCTTCTGTCCCCTGTGATGGATCTGTGAGGAATCCATGTAGGAACTAGGTTCTGATCAATGCTTCGCCCATTCCTGCAGTCAGCTTTCTAACTTACAGAGTTATCTCTTATTCAAATGACTGCTGCTGACATGTTGCACCAAAACGGCCCTTTAAACATTACTCAAAGTAGAAACTCAGCAAAACAGTACTTGCTGATGCATGTGACACAATTCTTTGAAAAACAGAGTAGTCAAATGGAAACATAAAAAAACTTACATAAAATTAAAGCAGTTGATCCTACTCTGTAGCTGGTCCCATACTTTCCTGTCAATGCAGCAGCTGCTTCCTTTGCAACTTGCATCTGGAAATTCAAAATAGGAACAGCCTTAGCATCAGTGGCAGTACCTTTGGCAATTATTTTGAGTGGACCAAAATTTTTGTCTCTTTCAGCTTTACATTTGTATATGATCACCTTTATAACACACTGGTGCTGACTACAGCAGTGATTGACCTCTTACTTGTTTTATTGCCATAGACTCTGTATCCCACCATCCTTAGAAACTGATCCATAGACAAAATAAATTACTTCTCCAATGATTCATAAGAAGTCCAAACCCAAATCCCTCATGCTTTTGACTAATGCTTATTCTATTGGAATATTCATAAATACACACATAAGTTAAAAGAACTTAAATCAGAACACTAAGAAACTGAGGGAAGAAGTAACCAAGAAATAGGTACTTACTTTGCTCCCATTTTTCTGAGCATTTTGGAATACCCTTTCTGGACACAATCATGATAACCATATGTGTATAATGTGCTGGCATCCTAAAGTGTAAATTCATTCTTGTATGCAGTGAAAGTTAGTGCTCTTCTCCACTTACCTTGCTTTGCATTAACCCTATCTGTAGTAGTTCAGTTTTCCTGATTTAAGATGAAGAATTAGGATTTCTGAGGCAAATAAAACTTACTGATGCTGAATGGAGAAGCAGTAACTCTGTTCAAGCTAAGTCCCTGAGCAAGCCCAGCTCCTCTGAAGGAAAGGCAAGAGTGCAAGTAAAGTTGTACCAGGTGCTACTGCCTGTATTTGCTCTCTACAAAGGTAGAAGATAAATATTTTGCCCTACCAGTTCTTCGTTGTTACTTGGAGGTTCAGTTGTGGAACCGTATGGGGTGAGGATGAGCTGTCCATAGGAGTGAATTGTTAAATAACACAAAATGTCATTCTTCTTGCTTTTGATAAACTGAGCCACAGCTCTTGTCTCAGGCTCTGATTCTGGTCCAGATCCACAGAAGACATCACTGCTGCAGTTAAAGGATACACCAACACCTGGGGAGGAATACAAACACTGAATCAATGGAGAAATATAGAACACACGTTCAGAAGGAACTGGGAAATTTACCTTGGAGTGTTAAGGCATGTGTTTATGTGGGCAGGGGACTAGACAGCTCAGTGGGACTTTAGCATTACACTCAGTAGGTAGCAACTAAAATTTGATGCAAGACTAAAACATTTATTGCACATTTACAGGATGGCTGCAACGAAAACACTCTGACACCACCACAGTGTACCACACACCAGGGAAGCTTTGGAGGCTCCTTGAAATTCATGGTAAATGTAAATACTGGCTGTTAAGTGACTAACTCTTAACATTCCTGCCTAGAGCTGATGCTTGCTCCTGCAGTGAGTTAGAGGTATAGTTACATAAGAGAAATTTTCTGCTCACAAAAATAAGTGCTGGTTGAAAGTCAATGAGTTAATATTTTCACAAACTAGGATTTTATTTTTACATATACATTGATGACAACAAGGTGAATATTCCTTTATTGTAAGACTACATTTTATTTCAGAAACTAGTTATTACTTTTGCTTTACTTTTGTGTTCATGATCTGAAATACTTCAAACTTACTGCCCCAGGATGAATTGAAGTTTCGGTTCAGATCCGTGCCATAGCAGGTGCCATTCTCATATGGAGAACGGCTTTTCCTCCACAAACGATCCTGAAGAAAAGTAACTTCTGTTACATAATAAAAACTCAATGATCCATATGGCCCAGTGATTATATAGTGTAAATACCCCCTTTTTTTTTTTTTTTGACCTCTGCATTCTAACTAACCCTGGTATTGTAAGAGTACAGCTCCATGTGCAAGGGTGATAAAGCTCAGCGACAGAACAATTCATCTACTACAACCAGTCTGTCATCAGCCACAAACCTGTCTTCACTCTGAAATAAGCCTCTGGACCTTTTTCTTTTTTATTTTTTTAAAGTATGCTTTTTCTGTGATACTCAGCTGCTTCTGTGCAGTGTGGCGCCCCTAAGCAAGGCATTGTGAATGATAAGAGATGATAGTATGTTTCAGATTCAGGAAGATTAATTATTTTTTGTCAGTTAATATTGCTACTGCTCCCTGGTTCCCTGCTATACTCACAGCTATACAGGTTCTGTGCAGACCTCACTGCACTACCTGCATGAGATTCCCGGCTGAACTACCTGTGTGTGCATTCAAGTGCAGCATTTGGTATGCCCCACACCTGCGGAGAGCAAGGTGGGAGGCAGCCCAATCCACATAGTGGTAGCCATGGGCCATCCAAAGGTCCTGCATTAAAAGTTGCTTCAACTAGGCACAGGGGCCTAAAAGCATGGTGAGAGTGGCTGAAGACCAACATTTTGCATTATTCTTCATATCAGAAAAGGAAGATTATTTGGGAGGGCACACCTCTTCCATAACCAAGTAGCCTGATATTTGACCAATTCTTCTCCCGTGCTGTGCAAAGGTTCTAAGACACATCTGCTACTTGGCACCTTTTATGAAGAATTAATAACTCTTCCAGACATACTTAAGTCCATCAACCAAGCCTTGAGCTGTTATCAAAGTAGTAATCCTATCCCCAGAAACCCAAAACCAATTGATCTTGTGGTTTTGTCTTCCCAAGTCTCATTTGCTAGCAATATTTAGATCATTTCAAGTGATCACTGATTTTTCACAAAAGAAACAAAATCTCTCTGCCATGAGAGGATTTATGTGAGTATCATTGTTTTCTGTTTAAGTACTATGACGCTATCTAAAAGTAACAGAACATGCTGGGCACATCTAACTTTCAGTCTAGTTCCTGAATTTTCACTACTTACTGCTTCCCAGGAATAGATGTAGCCATCAATATTGAGGACTGGCAAGACATAGAGGTCCAAATTCTGCAGAAATCTGCTTATCTTTGGGTCAGTTTTGTAATTTTGAAGAATCTGAAAAGAAAACATATAGAGCACTGAGCAGAGAATTTGGTGGTAATCACTGCAAAAAGTGAGTTTAGAACTATCATCAGGTGATTATTCACTCCTGGACATCACCATGGTACCCAACACCTATTTGATCCCCAGTGTGCCAGGTACTTTTTTTCTATACATGTGGAACATTGCTATATCATAGATTAGAGATTATGTTATATCATAGATTAGGGATTTATTTCAGGAGGATTGTGACTTTTTGATAGAGAGAATCTTGATCTAACAGCCATTGTGAGAAAAGGAGAGGTTGATACCAGGTTTTGGAAAGCTTTGGAAACATTCAGGTAGAGGAACTGGTGGACTAATTAATATTGTCCCATACCTCAAACCATGCTTTGGACTTTGTTCTCCACAGATATCTGTACTATACACTTATTTTGCAAATCATATTTTAAGAAAAAAGCATAATTTTTGGTATCAAAATAGAAAAGATATCGGAAGCATCCAAAGTGATATGGTTTGCTTTTTATCTAAATGAAAGAATAAGGACTCACTTCTTTCACAAACCACTGACAGAAGGCTGGAGAGATCCATTCTCTGGCATGAATCCCACAGTCCATCCAAATTATCTTTTTGGTTTTATTTGATGGTTGGCTGATCTGAGAGAATGTAAATGTGATAATTTAAAAACTGTTACATTACAATGGAACAGCTTAATGTAATACAAGTAAAAGAAGTGCCATGATATGCCATTGAGCCATCTGAGATTATTATTATTATTATTATTATTATTATTACAGACATCTTTATGACAAGCTCTTTTTCCTTATAACCCCATCTTGATAGCATTAGAAGGCATGAGTTTTAAAGTATCTGTTGAGCAGAAGTGTCAACAGAACAGTTAATAGAACAGTTTCTTTTTTTCCTTTTTCATTTGTACTCATTATTCACAGGAGTGGTTGCTCTTACTTGAAGATTTTTAAATTGTTTTGTTTTTAGAAGGGGAGCAACAAAAAGGCAGGATGTCTAATACTACTCAATGGTAGGAACAGATAGGCAATAACTAACACAAATATGAAGACTATGGTTTTCACTAGTGTGTCCAATAAAAAAGTAATGGAATACTGCTAGCAGAAAGGCTATCTGCTATAAAAAGTAATAAAAATAACAAACTAAAAGTCTTTATCCTCACACACATCTGTTGCCAAGCTAGTTTCAGCTTGATTTGTATTTCTAAACAAGGCTTCAGTTAAATTTGTTGTTTTCAGTACATAATGGCAATAGCAAGCTCATAATGATAGTGTCTGTGAAAGTTGGCAAATCTTACCATAATGTAGAGAAGTAAAACCATCTCCTGTTATTTCAGTGAATTGGGATGAATGCTATCTTAGGAAACATCTGAATCCTGTCTTCTCCTGAGTACTTTTCTTTTTTTGTTAAGATATGTTTTATTATTAAGGGAAATTTCCTCCCTTACCTGTAGGTAATACATTGGTCGATTCTCAAATGTCTTCCCCAGGATGTGCTGAGTCACCAGCTCGCTGTTGTTCTTCTGCATCTGAGTCATCCATTGATAAATCTGAAATAGTTGCAAAGAATTCTTGTCCAAAGTGGGAGTTTCCTTCTCTTTCCCACTTCCATTTCCAGATTAAAGCATTTTCTTTTGTTTACGCAAGCAACATTTTCCTCAGAGTTTATTTCAGTCTGTGATGTCACTTACAGGCATGGAAGGTGTTTCACATGCCTCTGTGTAAAGGCATGGCTGTGTCTCACTGGCTGTTAAAAGGGAACATTGCTGCAATGTGACAGGGATTCTCCAATCTGGATCTCATTCAACATGCCCATCCTAGTGGGCATCTTCCTGTTGAGCTCAGCAGACATGAAGCCACACCATCAACTCTTCAAAAGAGTCTCTTTCCTATCAGCACTGATTTTCCACATCTGAGTCAGCAGCAGTCATCCTCAATGGGTAGCTCAAGCAAAATCTACATGAGGGTTGACTTTGTTCTGTTATTTTTATTATGCAGCTAAGAGAAAGAATTGCCACCATACACTGCTTTTGTCCAGGTTTGCCAAGTGGTGCATGGAATTTGGCGCCAAGAAGTCATCACTGCCCACCCCTAAGACATTGTTTTCTCCTAAAGTGCCAAAAACCTACCCTTAAATTATTCCTTTCTACAGATGTCCCACTGTTCACCCACTGGGATTTCAGACACCACAATGGTCATCGCACTTCACAATTGCCTCAGCACCAAACAATCTGGGACGTAAATGAATAAATACTAAATAATAAAGAATGACAGGGTAGAAAGGTAGCCAACCAGCCAAAACACAGAATATTATCTGCAAAACAGTGCAGCTGCTTCTCACAGAGCATTTATATTTTGTTCAGTGAAGAATTGCAGATTTAATAAAAATCAATGGCAAATCCATATTCAATTCAACCAGGCTAGGATTCTAGTCAAAGAGTAAGGACTGATTCTTTAAAGAAGAAAGTCAGAAACAGGTCTACCTACTTTAGCTGAGCTTTCTGCAAACACAGAATTGCCTTCTGTGGCATTTACAGAACAGAGAACAACAAAGTACACAAGCAGACTTAGGTTTTTCTTTACCTCTTCCATTGGATGGTATTCAGTGTAGACATAACCTCCTGAGACCTGTCTGTGGCTGCTCCTCTCCCTTGGCATGCTCTGATCCACAAGTTTCTGCACATCAGGTATTAGGACTCTGAAGGATAGGGAGAGGGAAGATAGAAGAGAAAACAATCCCAAAGAGTTGCTGCAGAACTGTCATAGTGGGTTCATTGCTTACATCAGCAAACAAAAGGATTTAACCTCTTCTGTTGTGATTTGCCTGGCAATTGCCTGGCAAGATCATCACCATCAGCATTATAGTTATTTTCATGTAAAGCAAAGTTCAAAGTACTGAGATTTTCACAGGTTTTTAACAATAATATTTTTTACCAGATTTTTTAAGTTGTCAATTTTCTACCAAGGAAAAAAGTTCAAGATTTTATTTTCTTCACCACTTCTATTTTTGAGCAAAATTCCGAAAATACCACCTTTGGGAAAAGGAAGCGAAAGAGAAAAATTTAAGATCAGATTTCATTGTATTTTAGTGAGACATTTTGAATTTGCAAAGATTTCACAGAAATATTCATTGCAATTTGCAAAAATCAGAACAAACTCCTTATTTCCTTCAAATAGCTTTTTTTTGCTTTTTAGCTACAAAAATAACTCAGAAACTAGTATAGCACAGGCATGATTCCATGATCCAAGGAGTCAATAAAACCTTTTCCTTAGCTTCAGTGGACTTTGGATGAGAGGCTGCTCTTCCTCACTGCAATCAGCCCCTTGTAGCTGCTGTAAATCTGTGCTATTGTAAATGCTTGTGATAAGACAATTGCAAAGGTAGCTCCAACACTGTTCATCTCAAATGCTGGAAGTGCTAACAGGCTTTTCTGCTGACAGTGGCGCTTATAAGCATTTCTGGGAACTGCATGTAAGAAATTTTTTAACTTTCAGTCTGAGCTTTGATGTTTATTCACATCTAAACTTCAAACTAAAATTCAGGCAGTGAAAATTTCCATGAAGTGAAACCACACACACAAAATACCTTATCAGTGCTCTGGAGAAGGGTCTGACACAGTTGGAATATTGATGTCCTTATTGTAATTTGTCATTTATGTCTCTATCATTATATACCTGACTGCCATGTTACCTTCCCTGCATGCCAACTGCCTTCTAAAGGATAGTTTCTGCTTTGAATCTCTTATAGGAACTTTGACTCTATTATGGTTGTACTCATCTCAGCCTCTTTGCAATACATACTCAAAATTTTCATCAAGACTAATAATTACTCCTCTCTTTCTTTAGAACCCTATGTAAGGTAGATACAGTTCTGGCCAAGGGAAAAAAGTTGAGATGCTACTTTCAGTTTAGTATTTAAATTTCCACTAGAATCAGTTGAAACCATTAGAAAATGAAGAGTCTTGACATAAAAAAGTGGTTAAATATCTTCTGGAATGTTGCCTAAGTACTGAATATCTAAACCTCATTCTAGATAATTTGTACTGGCTTCAACCTCGTATCTCTTCATCTCTGGTTGTCAGGGCATCACACTTACTAAAGGAACTTGTCAGGCAAGATGCAGGATGTCAAGATCAGCTTTAACTCAAAACAGCTTTGAAGTGACACCAATCCTCCTTAAACTCATCTTTGATTGGTAAATGTCAGTGTGTGCCCATACGCCATTTGTCATCAGCCCTGAATGACTACAGGGTTGTTTATATTAAATACTGCTAAATTAAATTAGCTACTGGTTACCTGAAAAAGTCAGTTACAAAAGGGAACAGGACCATGTGAAGAATAGCTCTTATTTAATCCCATTTTCCTTTATAAACACTGTTTGTATCTGTATTAGATCTTCTGGTTGTAAGTAATGGAAGACGTGGCTACATAGGTGTGATAAAACATTGTGGGATATTTGCAGGTTATGGCTCCCAGTTGTGTGCATAGTGCCCAGCTGCCACTGGGATCTTTGTCCTAAGTTGGGATGTCTCTCTTTGGCTGGATGGTGCCAGGAAATTCTCACCAGCCTCATGAAGGGGATAGAGGTAGAAAAATGCAGCTTTTGAAGAAAGAGGCTGAATATTCATTTTGGAAGATCTCTTCTCCAAATCAGAGGAGTAACAAGAGACAGGAAAGGGAAAAGGAGAGCTAGAGACTGTTTCCCTGCAGTGACATCAATTAAACTTTTGGGCTCTCCAGAAGTGAAGTACCCTCCATTCAGATATCCATGCTTTCCAAGAGCAAAGCATGCTCTTATAAGCAGTGGTTACACCAAGTTCGGCCTTTTGAGTTCAGACTAAAAAATTGAGTCATATATCCAAGTGCCATCCTCTCAGTGACTGCTGAGAAGGCCACAGCAGGAAACAAGACAGATTGGGCTGTCTCAGGTTCCAGCTCCAGATTTACAGTCCAGGTTAGGTGGAAGATAAATACATAGGGCAGGGGAGAATGGGCTTTTAAAGGTTCATACAGCATCCCTGTGTTTGGCTGGTCAAGGTAACTTGGAGGCATTTGGAACAAAGGTTGGGTCCTATTGCCAGTACTAGTTGAGTTTATCAGATAGGGCTTGGTCCTGTTCTGATAGCAAGGAAGATTATTAGAGCCAGCCTTCCCCACCGAGGTATTAGAGATTGTACCTGTAAGAGATCATATGCTGAGCTAAGCTCTTTTTCACCTCCTGCACCACAGGGGCTGGGACTCTTATGTGCAGGTCTTCCCCAGCCCTGATGTCTTCAGGCAGCAGGGGTTTCCACAAGTCCAGCTGTGCAGAGAAGAAAGAAATGCACAAATGAAGCTCTGTTTTCAGAATGAGAACTATATTAAAGATAGAGTAGTTGCATATCAACATATGAAAGATTTCCTTCAAAGTGTCCTGGAAACTCCCCAGTCATCTTTTCATAGAGCACACAGCACAGGCTTAATGCTTTTATTGACTCAGACACCACTGATAAGGAGCAGCACTTTCACACAGCCATGCTAAGAAACTAATATTTTCATATAAATTACTTCAGGTAGTAGAAGGGCAATTCCACACTACAATAAGACAAAAAAAAAAAAAGTTAAATAAAGCTTTTTCTAGTTTACTTTAACATTTATGACTATCATAAGCTACATGCATATCTGTTTTACAACCCAAGACTCCACTCTGCTTGTTGGGCACATGTGGTTATTTTTAAGTAAAGTAAAAATAACTTACCATGAAAGTACTGCAAAGAAGTTGAAGATTCTGGGCTTGCTGAAATGTTTCTGGTACAATATGCAGAACCTGATCCCTGGAAATTCAGTAGAAAAACAAGATCAGTTTTAAGGTCTGTTAAAGTATCCATGATTTTAGAAGTCAAAAGGACATATTTTGTTATGTAGAAGGAAGACAGAGCATGTAACAGTGCTGTTCCAACAAAAACACCTCTGAATTATGAATTTGTGGAATGTTTTGGCTGCAAACAGAAGTGATCTGACTTTTCTGTTGCTAGAGCATTAACAACTCTGCTTCCTCGCCAGTGGCAGTGCTTTATTCACCATACCTGCTTTGCAGAAGCCAGCTGCTTGCATGAGCCCTGATGTGTGTTTCTGCCTGTGCAGGACCAGGGCCAGAATGAGGGCATAGTTAATACATGATAAACTGTTTATTTGGTAAGATGTCACTTTCTTCCCCTCACACTTGGGATTTATTCAATTATTACAGATTAACTTTGTGCTTGGCTGGTCTATTTCAGCATGCAGAAACTTTTGATAGTCATGACAAAAGAACATTGCCTAGAACTTGAGATGTCCACAAACTGCTTTTCATGAGAATAGCTAATTTATTCCAAAATACCGAATATTGTGGTCTCCAGAATTGCATATTCTTACTAAATTCACAAGAAATAAATATTTCTAGTGCAGAATCTATAATTTTATATTTCTAGAAAAGACTCACAGAATCCAGTGTCTTAGTACATGTTTTCATGAGACCACATGAAAATTTCATCTACTACATGCTTAATCTGATGAAAATAATTGAAGTTTACAAAGAACAAATGAAAATGGATGGAAATGCAGAAAAAGCAAATCAGTATGTTCTGTTAAAAATGCCCTTGGAAGTTTTTTTGTATTTTTTTTCAGTGTTCATTCAGATCAGCTTTCCAGGATTGACAGTGAGTGTGATGTTTCTGGTGAAAGAGTTTCAGAGTGAGAAGTGGATGTTGATGACTACATTGCATTACTCAAAGATGGGAGACCAATTATCCACTACTGATGAGAACAGAACAGAATGGGGAATACTAGAAACTTTCCTACTTGCCAGCAATGAAAAACTGCTTCACAGCCTCTTTTAGTGACTTCAATGGAGTCTTTACCAGACAAGTATAAAAAATGAACATTTTACATTTTAAAGTTTTTTGTAGCAGAAATTCTTGTTGCAAAAGCAAGCCATGGTCTTTATAGTCATCAACATAATGCGCTCTCATCATCTGAACTGCAACTGCCATCTTTTGTTCTTCCATGCAGGAATGTACAATTATCAGCTTAATATACATGCAAATAGAATTCACTATTCATTCACTTTATCCCCAGAGAAATAGAGGGATTTGTGGTTTTTTTCATCTCTCTTGCGTATATCACCTTTTCTGATTGAGAACTTGATAGTTAAAACAGGCAGTTTACTACTGCTTTATGAGATGCCAATGGCCCCATATCTATGGGGGGAAATGATTACACTTGTATTGCTCACAGGAATGGTACAACAGTCATGTTGTACAGATTGGTACAACAGTCATAATGTCTTTAATAAACCTTGTAGATGCAGGATAAACATCTTTGCTAGCAGAATAAACATCTCAGCTGCAGTTCAGAGTTTATTCTCTCTAAACGTCTAGGCTTGCTATGTTCTTTGTCTATCAGGAAGGGAAACAATATCCTGTAATATCTTTCTATCCTCATTGACATTATGTCTTAATTACACCAAATCAGAGAAATTCCAGACAGTCAGATTGCTGCCAGATGGCCAGCTCTTATTTACTGATAAACCTTTCACAATAGCCAGTGTGGAGACAAACCATTTTTAATAGTAAATTAAGATTAGAAAGCATACATTTGTTTATGATTATGAACTAAGTTTCTCAGTGGAGAACTGCAAAGTCAGCCCATGTGACCCCATGAGAACTACAATTTTTAAAATTCTACAGTTAAGCTTGCTTAACAAATGAAAGGACTGTTCTCAGCACAGGCTCTCTGTCCTTGGATGCTTATAGATTGGATATTTCATTTCATTGTTAAACAGAGCAGAGGACAATGAAAATGGGCTTTACTAATATTTTGGTCTTTGTGCAGGTGCTGCCCACCCAAAGTCACACTTACCATTTTACCTGTTTTTAAATTCCATGCAAGTACTAGACAGGTTCAGTTCTGGACAATAATTAGAAACAAAAATGAAAAATACATTACCAGGGATCTACTGAATTCTATTCACTGAAATCAGGCTCTAACTGCATCTCTGATACAAATCTAAAGACTAAATATTATCCAAGGAAATAATACATTTGAAGTAGTGACTCTGTATGCTCTGCTAGGAGATTTTCCAGGAGAGCTGCTGAATGGGTGCACTATGAGGGAACTTACTTGCTATAGGTATTGCTTGATTTTCTGTCCTTTTCATGACTATATTCTAGGAATATAATTCATTTAGAGGCATTCAGCACCAGACTACTTTCTCTGTTTGCTTTAGAAAATTCCATGTATAAACTTATATGTGACTAGGTGGCATCCACACTATGCTCATGCCCACCTGCAAATCCCAGCTGCCACAATGGCAGCTACCTGGCTTCTTGAAAGTTGAGGGTGAATGAAACAAAAACAGTTTAGATAGACAAACAGAATAATTTTACATCACTCATTTTCTGAAGTGCAACTGAGAATGGAAAATAAAGCATAATTAGAGATTTCATACATTTCAAAACATTAATCAGTAATTTTAAAAAAAGGTGATAATCTCATTCTCTGAACATCTCCCTTAGCTTCTTTTTTTTTTTTTTTTTAATTGTTACAGATTTCCAACAGGTCTTCAATATCTTCTTCATATAACGTAATCTGTCTTTTATTAATAGATATAATTTTGCTCAGTCATACCCCTTGCTTTATAGTCAGAAAAGGCATTTTACTCCTGCAGCATCTGGTTTCAAAATTCATTATGAAAGAGGCTAAGCCAAATGCATTTCAATGGAAACAGGGCATCCTGAGATGCATTTGAGAGCCATTCTGTGGCTCCTACAGCTGTGACTATGTCTTTTTTGGCTTGGGTTAGATTCACTCATTCTTCATTTCCCATCTTCATATTTTCTTTCTCAATCTTACAAAGTTTACAGCTTAGTAACCCTGTGTCCAGTTTTCCAGCTCATAATTATTATTTTTCATACACAGTTTCTGGGACTTTCACTGCATGCACAATTCTTCATGAAACCTGTTCATACTCACCTGTCATATTGCAATTTCAAGCTGAATTTTCCAGGAATTAGTATCCCCAGAGAAAAGATGATCCCAAGAGAAAGCCACATCTTTGTGCAAAGATCCCAGCACTGACAGTGCAGCACTAAAAAGGAGGAAGATAGATCTGGACTGAACACATGATTTATACAGTTATAATATACAACTAGACTTATCCTGGAAGGTAACCTGCCCTTTATGAATCATTAGCTTCACTTGTAAAAAGTTCTAGATGGATCATTAACTTCATTTATAAATAGTTATACTTTTTCTTAATTCTTAAAAGTCTCTTCCACACCCCAAAACACAAACACAATTAGCAACTTTTTTCTTAGTTCACTTTTTCTAAGAACTAAGAACATTTTTCCTCATGTCACCTTTTTATCTTTGAAAGTGTTTTGTGACAGAATTGGTAGAATTTAGAGAAAGTGTTACCTGCAAGATCTACAGCAAATCATGATGGTTAGCTCATAACAATCATAGAGCTAGGGAAGGACAGGTAGTAAAACAAGCTCTATCCTTACTCTCTTTCTTTTTGTGTTTGTGCCTTTATGGAACACTTCTGTGACCTCTTAAGTGCAGTTATACACTTACCTAACTTAAAAGAGGACATGAAAGAGCAACCAATGCTTCATAAAAGGAAATATTGGGACATCAGAGCCTCATCTAAACCACTCTAAGTTGGCCCAGATCAGTCTCTAGCCACAGACGTACAACCCTACACTGTCATAAAAGGTGTTTTTGTTATATATTTTTTAAAAGTGGGCTGGTTACTATCTGAAATATTTAATTTCTTTTTTAGTTCACATGGCAAGTGTTAACATTTGTAGACTGTAGTTAGACATATAGCACAGTTCTTCAGAAAGAAATTGTTTCCCTCATCCTGTCTCTTGGATTAAAACTATCTTGGGGTGATTTGATGAAGAAAACTGCATGGATTTGGGACGCAGAGACTCCAGTTTGTGTTCATATATAATGGACATGATACTATGCTGTAACTATGGGTATTTATAGATTCTTCTCATCAAAGTACAGAGTCCTCTTACATTTTTATGAAGGCTGTTATCAAGGAAACAAGCAGCAGAACTGTCCCAGTATAAAAGAGGAACAGCATAGCTCAAAAGCGTTTTTTCACAAAACCAGGCTGCAGGCAAGAGAAGAATATGCTGTTCTTCATAAATCACACCAGACCCTTTCTGTTTTATTGCAACCTTCTCAACAGCCTGGGCCTGAAAATGCTGAGTATTCTCTCCATGTAGATATCCAGCCCACAATGACTTCCAGAAGAGCTGAAAGAAGTCAAGTTTACAGGATTAGATACAGCTTCATTTGTGAGGAGTCAGCAAAACAAATTCATGTTGGAAGTTCATATTAATACTCAGGACATCTGCTCAGATAACCTTTGCTTTTGTTTCCTTTGTCTCCACCACTGCTATGAGGCAGACTCATGATTTTAAGACTTCTGCAGTGTTGTCTGTGCCCTTTTAACAGACTTGGCTTTGAACTAGGGTTCAGTCCCTTGACAGGGACTCAGAATCTAGGAAAAATATATATAAATGGAGGCATAAAGAGAAATGGAGCAAATTATGATAAGTGCTAAAATTCAACTCCAGCCCAAAGTTTCCACCTTCATGTTGAAAGCAGAAGCTATTTATTCTGTGGTGAAAAGATCACCCCTATGATGCCAAATAGTAATGAAGATAGACAGACAGAGATAGATAGATAGATAGATAGAGTCATTTTGCTTAATTAATATAGAATTCAGAAGAAATGACAGTTGCTTGCTAGGTCTTTGATTCGAATTCTTTTGAAGTCTATTTGATTTTAATGGGCTTTAGATGAAAGTCCTGTACAAATAATTATGGGCATTTCTCTGATTTAAGAAATTGACTTATTTTGGGGATTTAAACAGAAGATTTGTTTGTAAAAGACAATACTTCATTTTCTACTTGTGTTCAGCTGGCAAGCAGCACTTCTGAATTCAGAATAAAAGCCATTAGAGACATTATTCTGCCACCAATGCAAAAAAATATCTTGGGATGAGCAGTAAACTTCAACAAGCCTATTGCCCTCTTGGGTATGAATAATGTGTCTCTCAGTAATAAAGTCTGTTCTTTGGTCAGGTTCTTACTGGCAGCTTCTTATCTTTCTAGCAAATGTGGGAGGCAGCTTAATCCATTTATTCCCTCCTTGAAAATAGTGGGCAAAAAGGCATGGGACTTTCTGGGGAGAGGAAGGGTCATAAATATGTGGCACAAACATGCCACATGAAACCATGTGGTGTCCTTTTTTCCAAACACGTTTAGTTTGCACATCTTCCATACATTCTTCTCAGAGCTTCAGAGCATTTTTTCAGCATCAGTTTAACCTCTCAACTGCCCTGTTAGGCAAGCAAATATTATTTCCACTACTTAAAAGATTAAGAAAAAAGGGGGAAAAAGTGACTCCCCAAGGTGACATAGGAACATTGCTGCAGAGCCAGGAATAGAATTCAGATCTCCTGACTCCCTGTCTGGTGCTTCCTTAAAAATATATGACCATCTGCTCTACTGCTGGAAGTATAGATACTATATGCTGACTCCAACAAGCTGGCTGCTAAGCCTGTTAGTTTATCCTCTTTTTATCCCATACTGATATCATCTCCAGCTAAGCTTTTGGCCTGGAGTCAAAGTGATTTCCAGTGTTTGAATGATTCGACCTGCATGTTATTGTTTTAACCTTGCACCACACATATGCTCAGCTATTTGTGACTTATCTGCATACAGTCTGTGTAGCAACAGCCACAAGCTAGAACTGTTTTGTTTAAAGATTGCATACTGAAGCACACCACATGTTTTAAGCAACTATCATATAGCAGGGAGTTTGATCCTGGTAGCTTCCTGCACCCAAATTTCCTACTGAGCTGCATGTTACTTTCAAGGACAAAGAGCTTGTTAAAAAGACAACAAAATGTACATACATGTATCTCTGCAAATGTCAGTTCATCATGTTAAGCTTTCCCACTTCACAGCTAAATCCCACACCAAAACCAAAAACCTAACTAAAGGAGATGGAATTCAACATGATCAACATTTTTTAAAATCATCATTGGGATTCAGAGAAAATAATGCTCCATTAAATTTTCTTCTGTCTCTCATTGCTGCAGAAAACTCACTGTATGTGTCCAAAACAGAATCATCACTCAGTGGGGTCAAAACAGTAGCAGACTAGTGTGCCTTAAATCCTAGGCTTGTGCTCCACTGAAGAGGGGAGTAGATAATTCAGGTGTTTTACTGAAATATCCTCTGGTTATCACTGTAATTTTACTTAGGGGAAGAACACAATGAGTTGACAGTTCTGTTTCCCATTGTGTTGTCAGAGGACATAGGATGTTCTATAGATATTGTCTTTTTCTGTAGCATTTATATATCCAGCAGTATGTTGTGTGGTCTGCAATGTGAATCACTGTTCCCCTCCGTATTCCAAGCCTTCAGCTTCCACAGCTCTGTTATAGAAAGGTTTTACTGAAAGTCTCTGGACTCCATTGTGATTTGACAATGCTAAGTGCTCTCAAACCTCATTCGTTCCAGCAATAATTTTAGGATAAATGGGAATATACTGGAAACTACGCTGAGTCACTACAATTTTGTTCTAGTCATCTTGCTGATAATTCCTTGTTTTCTCTCTGTCTCTGCTATTACAGTGAAAACACCCCATTAACCTTACATTTGGGACTTTAAAATAATCACATACCAGGAAGAATTCCAGCCAATATACACTAGATTAGAATGACATTACTAGTAAACCTTAAAATTAGTTCCATTAAGCCAACCTTAAATGTCCTGCAGCTCATCGAGCGACACAGGATGCATAAGCTTTATCTTAGTGGAACTAATTTGACTATTGGCACATGATCTAGCAATTTGAAGAAATACACATTTACAGACACTTTCAAGGATGTCTCAAGAGATTGTACAACATTTGTGTACATGCATACTCACGTATTTGAGCACGACCATAAAAACCAGTGTGTTGTGTCAGTGTGGGACATTACACCCGCCTTTTCTCCACAAGTCCTGTGATGCAGGTTTTAGACAGCTCTCCTATCAGAGAGGAGCTTCAAGTACCCATTCAGCAAGCAGCTCCTTATGGAAATGGATGACACCAAGCTGACAAAACTCGTATGGTCTAATTAGCCAGGCAGACCAGCTTCCTCAGACGCCATTTTCTTTAATCAGGAAAGAAGAATGTTAGTACTGAATTGTCTTTCATTAACAACAGGTGGTCTGAATGGTTATTTTTACTTCATTGTTTAGACAGCAAAATATCACTGCTTGAGGATCTTGAGCTGTAACATACAGTCTGAATTCAAGATGATCTTTACCATGTGTTATTCAAAGGTAAAAAACTCTTTTGCTTCTGATCTAGGGGTTAAGGGTGATCATATTTGCAAGGAGTTGTGCACAAAACCCTATAATTCTTATGTAAAGATAATTCCTATGGGAAATTATTCTGCATAAGGACCATACAATTAAATTTTAGCAGTGTTTTTCAGGTGCAATGGTAAATTGCTAAACCCCAAGTCCACACATACAAGGCTGGTTGCAGAATATTGTTCTTGCAGTTTGATCAAAGATTCAATTTGCTCAAAGATTTTAATGTACTTGGATCAACTGTCAGGAAAAGAAGTTTCGTTTTTGTTTAAACTCACCTTCTCCAGTCCTAAAAACTTTGCTTTATAAGAATACCTTTGCTTTATAAGAATACCTTCTGATGACATGATTAGAACTCTTGATTTCAAAGGTATTGCTCTAGGGGGAAAGAATTTGCCGAAGCATTTGATCCTGTGTTGTTGTTCTGAGTGGGCAAAAATTAGGCAAAAATCTTCTATTTTGTGAAGAAACAAAACTTCTTGTAAAGCTTTAGCTGTCAAAGTTTGCACTGTTTGTTTTAGTTAGGCCTTTTTACAGAAGATGTCATGTAACATTAAAAACCTGACTTGTATTTTTAAATAAGACAGTTCTCTTTGTAGGTAAATAAATTAGTATTATATTATTCGTACTAGCAGAACTGTAAAGGACAGCACATAAGTCTCCATTATTGCTTAATGGTTAAACAACAAGCTTACTGCACTGTATCCTAGAATAGCCAGGATTATTTTTAATTAGTTCTGTTACAAGCGCTAAAATACTTCATGATTAGATGTGAATATGCTTGCATATGATTTCTTAAACACAAACAATACACACTGTATAGTAAGTAATTAGCTTTTGCAGCTATAAAACATGTTCATATTAGCCTTTGTCCTTCATTCTACCAACAATGACAGACACATTGAGCTTTCTGTGCAATGCCAACACCACTGAGTGTAAATTATGTTTTGCGTGCATATAGTTATGTATGTGTGGCCATGCAAGGGGAGTAATGCTCCAGACCCTTCAACCACTGTGAGAAACTGTTAAAATGCTTATGATATCCTTGAAGAATCTCAGAGCTCACTAATGAGGTCAATAGTACGTGACAGAAGACCTCAAAGTGGATCTTGCCTGAGTGAAACAGGTCCATTCTGCATAACTTACAGTCACTAGAATTTCCAGCGTAGTTTTGCAAATGAGCCTAAAGAATTTGTAAACCATGCTTGAGCAGTGTAGGTATGGGTGTGACATGTAGTAGAAACAGCTTGTATTTTGGTGAGTAATATTGTTAAGAATAGTTGCGGTTAATAGCACCTGAGTAAGGGACTGGGTAGTGTAGCTTTAAAGTGCTTGTGTGACATGACCGGGTAGGTTTGCAGTAAGGCTGTTGACATGGCTTGCATTGGTCACAAGCTTTGGGGTTCTTCAGCAAAGGCAGCCAAGACTTTCTTCACTCTCATGTCTGGACTGTTCCTACTCTTTGTACGAGGAGTGGATCTGAAACATCAGCTAACTGTGCCTGGGAGAGCTTATAAATCCAAGCAACTCAACATGGGGGCATCCCCATTATACAGACATGGAGCACAGACACCTGATTGTGCTGGAACTGTGCCTCTGCTGCCAAACAAGGCATTCCTTGGAGTCATGCACCAACAAGATGGGTGCAGAACAGCAGGAATCTGGGTGTGCCCCAAGGACCTTCTCAGTGCCTTTCCTATGAGAATACAGATAAGCAGTGGCAAGCAGGGAACTGAAGTCAGATTCCTTAGGTCTCTGACTACTACCTTAGTATCAGATAATTTTATCTCTGTTCAGAGAGTGATTTTGATACTTTCATTTTTCTCTTTTCCCCCCTTCAAATACTGAGTTATTAGGTTCAGCAAATTAATATCAAACCTACAGAATAAATTTTGGAATGTTCATTCTTTATTCTGCATCAGCAGAAACTGAACCCACCTTCATCCTCCTCAGTTCTACCTTTTGGGGGGATTACTGCCTTCTGAGAAGAAAGTCTTCTTGCTGACATCAGGGAGGCATTCACCATTTTGTACTGCTCCTTCAGCACAGAATGATACAGAGCAAACCTCCAAACACACACATTTTTTTTGTCTGCTTTACTTTTTATGTCTCCATCATGTTCCTTACATTTATACAGAAGTGACCCAGACTGAAGATTTGTTTAGAAGTCGGCATGTCCCTGGGACAAATCATTCATTGGCAAAACGAAGCATATTCTAAAGCAAGAAGTACAAATGCATCATCTTTGCCCTCTTTCTGCCCCATACAATGCAGGGTGTAAGGGGTGGAGGTTTCTTTTGTATTTTAGTTCTGTGTGTTGAGGAACTGCTGTTCTGATAAAGCTGATATCTAACTGCTGAGCAATCACAAAGGGACCATACAATATTGGTTTTCAATATATGTATTTTTAAAGATTAAATAGTCTTTTATTATGTGAATGACATTTCAAATGTGGGTTCCTCCACAACAGGCCATTGTATATTTCCTGAATCATATCTCATCTGTGTCAACACAAATCAAGACTTTAGTGACAATTGTTGCTATTTACACCAGCGTCTGTGCAGTCAGAGGCCAATTCACCAGCTGCTCCCTACTGCAGAATGAGAAAACTGTGCTCGCTTAACACTTAAAGTTTTTTGCTTTGAAGTTGTAGAGCCACTCCCTCAGCTGGTGTATAATTGCTGTAGTGCCCTGACTTTAATCAAACCAGCTGAGGAGCCACTCCCCCTTTCCCCACAGTCCCCACATACTTTCCCATCTTTCTAAACTGTGAGTACAGGTGACATCTTACGTGCAGCAGAATCTGTACCATGAAAATCAAACAGAGAAATACAGAAGATTTCAGGAGTGCCCTTTGTGGATTGAACTGATAAGAATAAACTAAGGCGCCCACTCAAGAATCAGGAATGTTCAGTAAAAAATGCCCCTGTGTGTAACCATGGATAGAGTCCCTTACCTGTAGCAGTAAAAAGTGAAAATAAATTCTCCTGTTTATAAAAAAAAATTTCATCTTGCTTCATAAAGCAAGCGTTTATCTAGGTTTTAATAGGTGCCATGGCAACAATGTTACCGAGTACTCATAGGAGCATTTTTTGAGAGAGGAAACAGGATGAAACAAAAACCTCACTGGTTATCTGTGGACACAAGGACCTGCTGCAGACAAATACAAATTCTCCCTCTCTGGCTATTTAAAATTGCCACCACACTGATATATTATCACTTTATACCGTTGTTGCCCAGAAATACCGAAAAAAGGGGGAAACCTGCAACTAGAAGGACAGATTTTAAACATAGTTCAGAATTCCATTGTATTTGCATCAGTTAAAAGAGATGAAGAACTACTAAAGCTGCTGTAGTTACTATAGCAAAAAACCCAATACCACAAGATTTACATGTTCAGTAAAGCCTACACTTAAGTACCATAGTCCCTTTAAAATTATGCATGTCACAACCATCAGATAACTATGGCTCTGGTTTTGTTCTGAAATAACTCATTTCAGCACATTTCACCTAGGAGTGAATGTTCCACCTTTTTTGAGCTCTGTAAAACACCTGCAGTTCTATGTTAATTCCAATATTTGTGTCAGCAAAGGGATATTGAAACTGGAACCTCATTCATGCAAGCTTACATGCGCTGATATTTGTGTGCAAAGGGAATAGCTCAATATTAACAAATAGCAACATACAATAATACTTACTGCAATGACCAGAAAGGGGGGAGGGGGGGAGGAACCAATTAGAGGGAAGTCTTAGTACTTTCTTCACTTTTCCAATTAACCAGAGCCACACCATTAGCTCTTTGCCTACAAAGCATTACTCAACCTCTTGTCCATGCAGAAACTGTTGCAATACCTGAGAAACAGTCTCTAAATTAAGATCCAGTTTATTTAGATTCTGATTTCTTAACAAAAATCACGCTCTTGCAATGAATTTTTAGTTCCTCTTTCCCAGTCACTTATGAATATCTTTATCATTTTGAGACCAAGGTGGAAATTTTAAAGAGAGTTCCTGTATGTTTCTTGTGAAATACATAGCCAGAATATTTAATACCCTGAGAAGGCTGGAGTTAGGGTTCAAAAGTAGTTTTAGACATGAAGAAATCCAAACTGGAGGGAATTACAGATCATCATGGTCTGCAACTCCAGCTGTTTATGGAGGAAATTTGTTTTTCCAAATACTCACTGTTCTCATTTTGCATTACTTGATAAAATTTGTTTCATTTTTGCTCAGATCATACCAGTTTATTTTTTGTTAATGCAAGAACCTTCCTGACCTTTGCAGCCCACATCTTCTGCTTGTTTCTTGCTTTCATTTTAGATCTGTTCACACATCCTGCAATGCTTAACATGGATCCTTGGGCCTATGAAATTTGCTATATAACTTACATTTGTAAATCTTTCTCTCAATGTTTTCTTTTTGATTGTGTGATATATGACAATGATCTAACCTTATCACCCTTTTGCATGTATAGCCTTATGATGATGTGGAAATTTCACAGGATGAACAGTACATGCATTATTCTCAAGGAAAAAAAAAAATACCAGATAATCCAGCTTTATCATGGCATTTTACTGTTTTGTAATATGACAAGATTTATGAATGAAATAATGTCTAACAGCAAGCAGCATGTAAAAACCAGGAATCATAAAAATGCAGTGTCTGTTTCTTTGAGATTGGCAGGAGCAATACTGAAGTCCAATATTTCATAGCTCAGAATGAAGGAAAGACATGCTTCTACTTTTCTGACTTTTTTTGTGGCTCAGGAATAAAATATAGTGCCTTCCTATGAGAGTCTGGTTAAATAGATGGTTGCTTAGTGCAGCTGAGTCCCCTGTCTTTATGGCATAGATATATAATTACTCTAAGCCTTATACTTTCTTTAACAAGCCTTCAATTCATTAAAAATCCTCCCCTGCTTCAGCAATTTAGTTTACTTAATGAATTACTTATTTTCATTTCACATGGATTTGAGAATCTTGGCTTGCTACAGATTCTTGAAATACTTTTAGTCAGTCAAACATCACAGCAAATGTCTGGGTTCCATCCATTCATAAGATACACTCATGGGCTGTATGAAATAAAGCCATATACAGCTTCCTTGTCCCTCACTCCTCACTGAGAAACAATTTCCAGCCACTGCACTTACAAAGTGTTCCAAGTGTGAATAAAGGTTAGAAACATGTTCCTGAATCTTCAGGCAGACTGTAAAAATGGTAGGAAAAGGTACAGCTTACATCTCCAGTTAGCCTCACTGGCAGGTCAGCTAAAATCATCCATTTTGTACCTGTTTGGCTAAAAAAGGGGATTTTGCACCATTCACACCAAGCACTCCATGCAGTGACAAACCCCATAATTACAGACGCAAAATAATTACTGTTGATCTTCATTGGGAGTCTCCCACTAATTTTAATACTGATTCAGGAGAGGAGAATGGTATTCTAAATATAGATTGTAATGAACAGAACAGGGGATTAGATCTTCCTTACTACATGAATTGGACACCTGAAAAGCCTGGATTTATTTTCAGCAGACTAGCTTTTCAACATATATAAAGATCCAAGAAATCCACATCTCTGAATTCTCTGGCAGCAGCTACATACTGCTTGGAACTCTGAATCAGTGTAGATGACATAAATTATTGAGAGAATACAGAGCAAGAAACTTCAGTACACAAGGTGATCCATATGGAAGACTACTACACTTCTACACTGCTTGTATAAGTTTCTGCTTACTCACAGGGTGTTTAAGAAAGAATATATAGTGATTAGCAAATTTAATAACATGCTGTGCCATTTTGTGCCCACTGGTGGTTAGTTCTGTCCAGGCTGCCGGCACCCCTGCCTTTGTTCTGTCCCTGAATTTACACACTTCTGACTGAGGACCTGACTGAAAAGCTCAGAGCAGCTGGAGGAAGCAGCTCCCCAACCCACCCAAGAGCCATGGCTGACACCACAGCATTGCTTTGCAGGTTTCCAGCTTGAACAGCACCGAGTACCATCTCAAACACAGCTCTGTGCGCTACCTGGCCCTCCAGCACGGAATATTTCAGGCATCCTTCAGTGCAGGCTGGGACCATGAATCCAGATCAGAACAACAGAATGGCACTGACCAGCCTGCTTCACAGACAGTGCTTCTTTAAAGCAGAAAATCCAAAAAGGGAGCACAACAAACTTCTCATTCAGTCAAGCAAATGACCTCTGTGCTGGCTGTTAAGTTTTACAATTGCCTCAAATCTGTTTTTCTGCATGTGCTGCATTTCAGCGACTGAAATGCTGAACAGCTCTCTGCTTTTTATGCCAGAGAGAGGTGACCATGTTGCTTTGGTTACACTGCTTCCTTCATAAATATGCACTATATTCTACCTACATGTTCCACAAAAAGTTGGGCAGTGAAGTTTTCTAAGCATATTGTTTCTTTCCACATTATCTCATTACTGTAATAGCTTTTTAATATAATCACTGTAGTACCCTTAACCATGTGTCCATGCTACTTGAGAAAGACAAAGAACACAGTGCTTGTAGCTTAGCAAGTGAAGCAAGGGCACCACGGTTAGGTAGCACACAGTCACTGTAGCAAGTATTGCTGTTTCCCTGCTTCCCTTCATGCCCATGGGCTGTGTGCTACAGCAAAATAGTGAATGAAGATCTGATTACAGGGCAGAAACAAGCAAGCTGTTAGCAACTTGAGCAACTCCAGCAGAACAAAATGTGTTTTATCAGGTACATGTTATCAAGAACAGAAAAGATGTATCAGTTCTACCTGCTCCTTCCTATCAAAGGTCAAAAGCAGCTTTGTAGTTCTGGAACTGCCAACATCATCAATTGCACCAATACATAACAGGTCTGTGGAGATGCATCGAAAGGTGTAATGAAGAAATCTGAGATTGCAACACCTCTATGAGTAGTTGTGGAGCTACTTATATCAGAAACAAAGAGAAGGAGTCAGCTTATAAAGATACAGCAGATCTATGTTCTTGCAGTGAGAAGCATCAAAATCTACTACAGCAGTCGTGAAGCAAAGGGTTCCAAAGAAAAAGCACACAGCAAACAGGACCATTACTGCCTGAATGTTCTGAAAACTGAGATTGATATTTTCAGAAAGTTTCCACATGACTGGATCTTTTACTATAGCACCTAGGCTTAGTTATTTACTGATTTACCATATATAGTTCTGCATAAAGAACTACATAGTTGAGAGGAAATCCTCCTAGTACCTAGTTGTAGGCCAGGTTGCAACAGCACTTGAAACAAGTTACATCTTTTCCCAGGCCCAGCTCTAGAGAAGAGAGAAATTGAACTAGGGGCATGCAGGAGGGGAAGCAAAGTACAGATCAATCTAAGACACTGTAACAGCACTGTAACAGATGCCAGGGTGCTTTCTGGATCAATTATTTCCCTTCCATTAAAGAAAATCAGCTCCCACCCTCACAAAAGAGAGCCCCTATTATCAGCAGGCAGTGTTCATTTCACAAACATTTCTTATTCAGTAACATGGTGGAGCAGGTAGTTGTATACAAAATTATTTATCTCTTCTGTTAAAATCCTTACAGAAATTACACAAGAAAAAGAGAAATCAGGAGACACAAAACTATTAGTTTATTTTAATTATTATCCTGCACAGTTGCTTCAGGAAAAGAGAAAGCATCTTCTGAATAAATTTTTCTTTTCAAAAACTCAACTGCATCTTCATTTTTCATTTCCTGAAACTTCTTGTTCTGGATCTGTAAGAAAGTAAAAGGACAGGGTACATTATTTCTATTGTCCAAATTACCCTGTCCTGCAAACCAAGCGCTCAGCAGTGAGAAGGCTGCAGGAAATTGTTGTAGTCTGAAAACAAGTTCACTTGAATCATATTGTCTATAAAAATCAGGGAAATAAGCCAAAGACACATAGGTGGCTCAGGTTCAAACTAATAATTTACTGATAATGGTAAGTAGTAGCTTGTCATTTAGAGTTCCTCTCTCTATTCTCCCTAGTGACAGCACCACTACCCTCTAACTAGAAATTATACACAATTACCACTCTGGAGAAAGCCCACCATTCCTGGGGAGCCTTCATGCTTTGTAGAACAAGGCCTGATCTACCAAACATACTCATCACTGTGCTGCTAACAGAAACAGAGACAGTAGCAGGGCTCTTCTCACCAGAATCACATGATAGCCCAGTTTAGTTAGATGCCGCTTCTTCATTGCCAGCTTCCCCTGGGGGTGTGTTGTGCCCAGACAGAAAGCAGACACAGGAGCAAACAGAAAAGCCAACCTGCAACCAAGCAAAGTAGGGAAGACTTCACTGTACAAATGCAAAATAATAATTTATAAGACAATGATTCAATGATGTCTGTTAGCACTGCAGAATATACATGTGTCATTCTGGTAGGCAAAAGTATTAGGACTGCACAAACTTCATAATCCTCTTCTTTCTTCAGGTTTAAGTAATTTAGACTCTTTTCTTCCATGAGCTTCATACAAGCACCAGCATCTACCCAAATACCTACAGCAGAATTAGGTACTTAGATCTCCACTTCTCCCACAATGAGAAGAAAATACATCATTCAACATTCTCTATTAATTTGACAGGTTCTGCATTTACTTTGATCCTTTGCTAATGATATTCATAATCAGTTACTTCCTGCCATAATAATCTATTTGGAAGGGTGAGGAAAGCTGAATGCCTTGGAACACTGAGTTTCTGTTACACAATTCATTAGCTCTCCTTTTATCAAAAAGCAAACTGTACAAAATACATTGCTGTGCAGTGATCCAGCACACAAATGTTAAGCATTACCCAATTCTGCTTAAGCATTACTTAAATGATATATGTCCTGCTTCAGTTACTGAGAGGTCAGTCTTCTACACAAGATTAAATTAATCACCTAAAATGTGGATATCATGATCCTTTTTATTCAAATTATATTTCAGTAGCTGAATTAACCGACATAACGTATCACTGAGATGCAAATTTTTGAGACTTGAGAGAATAACTGAATGTTTAATTGGACAAATACTTTTAAAAAACCTGCTACCTTCATTCCTTACAAGAGTATCAGATCACTGTGATGTTTCTTGCCTCTTTCTCTGAAATGTTAAGTGCTAGGCTCTGTTAGAAGAAGGTATCGAGCTGGATGAATTGTTGCTCTGCACTGGTATGGCAACTTTTGGATATTCCAGTGAGCACAAATAACAACTGAGTCACCTACTTTGCTTCTGCAAATCAGTGAACCAAAGAAGTAACTGGATAGGATATATGCAAATAAAACTAGCATGCTAGAAAAAGTATGCAGTAAAAAAACTACCTGTGAACACGTGAGTCAGGATGATCATCTGTTGCGGCTATGGGGAGCACCTTCTTTCTGTCTGAATCCATTCTGATTTCAAAATCTGAAAACAAAACAACAAAACATTTAACTCTGCAAGAGGTTAAAATTAATGTTGTCATTTGAACACATTAATTATTCAAATTGTTCTCAAATGAACAGCTCATTTGAAAAAGTTAATAGACACCATCACTGGTCTGTTTCTAATTGCTGTTCTCTAATAATTGAATTATTACTGATAGCTTTCCCTCCCTGCAATGAATATAAAGCTATAGCTTATCCATCTCAAGAAAAAATAAATTTGTTTCTGGAAACTGCAGATTTAAGCTTACGGAGTGAAATCATCATTTAAAGAAACTACTCTTGATCGCAGTCTGTCATGCCTACTCAGATTTTCCCACAATCCAATTCCTCATTAGAAATATTTAGGAATACAATTATTACTAGTACAGAAAAACTGGTAAGCTGGGTGGCTGGCAAAAAAAAAAAAAAAAAAAGGCAATATCAAGGCATAAAAGAAAGCAAAAGAAGCCATATCCCATTTCATAAAAATAGAGCTTAAATCTTAGCCAGAACTCCAGAGAAGAAACAAGAGAACAAAAGAGAAGAGGAAAAAAGGCAGCTGATGTTTGGCTGTTTCTAACATGACTTGGTACTAACATGCCAATTCTGTCAAAGCTGGCCACATCGGATTTATGTACAATTAATATATGCTTGCTGATGCCTGAAAAAAAGTTCAAAGCAGCTTTGAAAACAAGAGAAATCATAAAAGTTTTAGTAAATTGACTTAAAAACTTTAATAGAAGCATCATTAAAAGTAGATTCACCAATGACATAATTTGTTACATTACTGTATCTTCAAAGTGTTAAACTTTTAATCACTTGCACCCTATTCAAATTTATTTCCATCTTATCATTTATCGTCTTATAAATCCACATTAACAATAATATGACAGTAATATCACTTCATACCAATATGGTATCTGTATGGCAGCCGAACATTTTGCCGAAACATGTTCTCATCTCCCAGAAGTTCTATCAGTGCCTCCTGAGCCTTTCTGAGATTAAGAGATACTAATGAGGACAAATTCTCAGTCAGCACAAAGGCAGGCTTTGTGAAAGAAGGGCTGTCAAGTTCCATACACGTTTTCACACAGCGAAGCATCACTGTGTTTTGTTCCTTAAGATCATCTGAAAAAGGATACAAAAAATATTACATGCAATATATTATCCCACAGAATTTTTCATTTCATTATCATTTATAGTCTGTTCTATCATAGCAAAATCCACTTGACTACTCTACTAGCTGTACAAAATTGTAATATGGAAACTAAATTCTTCTACAAACCATTCCAAGGACCTCATTGTAACTCAGGACATTCCAAATCCCACTTTTACTCCTGACTCCAGGTAATAAAATTAGTTTGCCATGGTTAAGACTGCCTATGTTTAAGTGCACACCTACTGTTAACCTGTTGCCACCATGGGGCCCAAGACAATAAGCCTGATTCCCGAGTATAGACCCAGATCACCATCGCTACATTAGCTTTGTCTTGGGGACTTCAAATTTAATATTAATCATGCTTGTGTTCTTTAATTTCTAATCTGCTAACACAATTACAACAAATTACATACACAGGCAGACAGACATCCTGTTTAAAAGAAGAACATGTCGAAGTGAGGTCTGACCTGGCAGTATAAGTTCATCCTTGCTGTCCTTTTGCAGCAGCTCATCAAGTGCACGATGGGGAAGATATCCTAAGATGCCAAGTGAATACACTGCCTTCAGCAGCTCTCTGTTGGAAATCTGAGGCAGGCAGTTATTCAAGCAGCTATGAAGAGTCTCAAAAAACCTTTTCCAAAAGGAGAAGAAAAGTATCTAAGCACACAATAAGGCTACATGAAGTACAAATTTCTAACAAAAATATAACTTAGAAATCTTTATTATCTTGTATAATTGTATTTTGTGTTATCTAACATTAGTGTTTGATTCTTACTTTGAGAATACAGCTACTTATCAACAGATTTAGTAGCCTGGTCAGTCTGGAGCCTGTTTAGTCTTTCAGTTAGAGAAAAAAAAATAATATTTAAAAAAAATATTAAAAGACACAGCAATTTACCTTACAGAGGAATGAAACAGGATTATGAGCTCTTTCACAAATAAAATTAAACACTAGTTGCCATACATTACTCTGTAATGACTATGTAACATATTATCAGGGACTTTAAATGAAAACCTACAGATGCTTTTGGACTCTGGGAACATGGTTGAGTCGTGAATACACTTGAAGAACGATCAAAAGGTTTTTCAAGTTAAGGAAATCAGGGTCTTCTGTCACCTTCTCAGCAAAAATATCCAGCAATTCAGTAGGCTGAAAGCCAAGTGTCTCACAGGCAGAGAGAAAAAGGATAATCTAAAAGAAAAGATAGTTTTATAAGTCAAAAAAAACCAATGAAGTTGATCCTACCTGTTGATTTCATAGAAGACATTTTTAATGAAAGCAAATTTTTCAAAACTTTTATTTATCAATAAATAGAATAGCATTTAAAAAATGTAACAGCTTCATCAAACTGATATTCATAAACATTTGTTCTCCAAAGATCAAGCACAAACATGAAGGTAAGATGGAAGCATCAAATACTCTATTAGTGCCACTATAAATTATTTGGTCTCAAACAATTTACCTGTCTTTTGTCCCAAAGGTAGGCAGTAGAATTAACATAGTCTGCTAATGCTGAAAACAGTTTCACATTACGGTACTGGAGAGTGTGACAAGCTTCCAGAATGAGAATTAACTGCCGAAATGGAACATCATGGACATTTTCTGTAACAGAAGATCAAAGAAGGACAAATGATAAAAAGCAACAGGAGCTGTGGGTTGGAGACATTGAGACATTGTAGGAACAGGTTGGTTAAGTGATGGGGGAGGGGAAAAATATGATAAGAAACTGTGGAAGACTGTGACTAGCTGGGCAAAGCTCAACTGAGCTAAAATGCATTAAGATACCGAGAGACAGAAGAAACCAAACTGAACCAGAATCAAGCTACAATACATTAATCAGCAAAAGGGGACAAATTAACAAAATAAGTAAGAAGATTGTGTTCCCAGGATGTCTTCTGTTCCGGGATTTTTGATTTTCAGCATGCACCAAAAAAATGCTGAAGAAAGTCACTGCTCCCTCTGTGTATGCCACCTGGCCTGTGTGCTGAGTGTGGTGAAAGTCCTATGGCAGAAGGCAGGATGTGCAATTAAACATTGTGTCCTAACATATATGAAAGACCAGGGCAAATAAAGACTGTACAACCAGCCTCAACGCTTCTGGATCATTTCTATTAAGAATGCTATTTTGCTACCTTCATGCTTTTTGAGACAAATTCTTATGTATTTTAAGCATGAATCAACACATACTGACCACATATACTTAAGCAATGTATTGGCAAGGTATAGAGAGAGGTGAAAGCATTACCTTTCATTTAATATTTTAATGGGCTACAGCATGAGGTTATTAAGCAGTACTCAATAATTAAATCCAGTAATCAAGCAAACACCATTTTCCCTTTAGTTTACCATCTAATCACACTAAGTCACCAATCCATCCTGTAACCTGCCAATTTCCAATTCAGATTTGTTATAAAATTTTATTTGAAATCCCTTTTCCTTGCTAAAATTAAATTCTTTTTCTTAAATCCTGTGTACAGAAAAATTTAAAGAAAAATATGTAATTCAGATAAATGTTAAGAAGAGCAGAGATGACAAGAGCTATTTGCTTTTATTATTGATCAGTAATTTTCTGTCCTGCTGCTTGTCAAATGGCTCCACATAACTATAATATCCTGTAAAACAAAGATGTTTCCTGAGTTTTAAAGGAAATCAGAAAAGGGAGATGAGACAATAATTAGGAAGAATTTGGTATAAGGAAGGGAAATTTAATTAACATATTTTTTTCTTACCCTGGATCTTTTTACTGCAGGGATTCAGGATTGGAAGGGAACAATAATTCATTGCAGCAAGAGTCAAAAACATACGCAGCGCAGTCAGAAAAGTCAAACCATCTATTTCTCTCACAACTGCCATCTAAAGTGAACCAGAGTTTATTAAATCCTTCATTCTTCAGGTATATTATCTTTCTTTCTGGTGAAGACATTATCACCACAACTTTCCCAAAGTCCTTATTTCAGATTTATATGAAAGAAAAAGAAGCAAAAAACCAGTAAAAGCTTATAATAACTACTGTCAATTTCTTAATACACAATTATAGCAGGTCAAGTGCTCTAGAAATGTGTCATTACACAAGTTTCCAGGAATTTGCATTTATATGGTTATTTTAAAAGAAAAAAGCCTCAGTAAAGGTCATTTCCAATATGGTGAATACACATCTTCTTAAGAAAGAAGCAGAAATAAAACAGATACAATTAACTTAAAAGTTCATAGTAGTCCAATTATGGTTTTGCATGTGCATGAAAACTGTAAGCCTCCAAAGTGATTCAACAGTGTGTGAGTGGCCTGTATTTTATACAAACACCCAGCTATGAATGTGGACTGAGGCAGAGTCAGCTCTGATGCCAGAAAGGAAATTTCGTTTATCAAAGCCATCATTACCTTGATATAAATCACAGTAAAAATGAAACTACAAATTATATTGAATGTTAAAATACAATATTTTTACTGTACACATATCAGAGGTTAAATACAAAATGCATCTGTAAGAAATTCCCCTGTAAAAAAATAGCACCCTTAGGGCTCAGAAAATTAAGTGCTCCCTTTAGTTAACAAGTGCAAATACTATTTTCCTCTCAGTTTTATGGTGTTTCATGAATGCTATTAAAACCTCTGATGTCAGAGTCCTACAGTCCTACCAGGGGACAAAACCCAGTACACCCTGCCATAAAACCTGCAGCCTGCTCCCAGCCATTGTATTTCCCAGGGAGCCTATCACATACACAGAAAAGCAAGACCATGAGCTTGGGGAGCTCTGCCATCTCACTCCCACCAGTCCTCCTGCCTGCTACAGTTACTGGTCACAGCCCCATCACAGACCAGTTTTCTGTCACCTCATGGTCAGCCACAGGCTGGGCAAGGGAACAAGGGAACAGCCTATAAGCACTTCTATGAAACACCATGTGGCCAACCCAAAGAGGTGAGGGCATTGCTGTTTTACAGCCTCAATTTGTTTTGTTACCAGCCTCCAAATATAAGTTCTTCCTGCAGATATAGCTGGACTCTGTTGCATACAGCAAATACAGTTACCTTTCTATTACATTTTCTCTTTCAGTGTCTGCAAAGAACCATACACAATTTATAAACAAAGCAAGAGCACAGGCTTTGTGGGAGTAAAAATGAGCCTCCAACTAACTTTACCTCTAATTTCTTTTTCAGAAAAACTGGAGCATCTTTTCCCAGGCATTTCATCAGGTTTTGCAGAATAAAGATGTCTCTGATACTTGAAATGCGCTGCTCCACTAGTAACCTGATGGAGAAACACACACAAGAGCTCTCCTCATTTCAGCAGAAACAGGTAAGTACCCCCATTCTTCTTCACTGATGTAGCCCCCAAGTGAAAGCTGTAATTCCTTGCTCCTCTCCCATCTTCCTTTTTTTGAAATGCTGACATAAGTCTACATGACATAGCTGCAGCACAGATATTTTACACATGGAAACAATTATAAATGCCTTCTTAGTGTTAATCCTGATAGATGAATTGTTGTTGCTGATACATTTAACAGCAGGGCACCTGACCAGCCTGCACAAGTGACAATGCAAATATGAGTGCTGTTAAGCCTCAAGCAATTAACATCCTTCTGCAGAAAAAGAAAATTGCATATTTTTATCTTTAAATCATTGATGTGCAGGCAAGTTCTGAAACAGACAGGAAACTGGATGTCAGGAATGGAAACAGACAACAACTGGATGCAAGTGAGGAATAAAACCAAAGAGTGCTGTGGGCTGAACAGGAGATAACAGGGAGATCGTCCGCACAACATGAAGGTGCACTCCTAGCACCTCCTCTTCTGGCTCAGTTGCTGGCATTGTAATTGTTAGGTCTGAACCACCCTTAAATATATCTGCACAGGTAAACATACCTACAAAAATATTAAGTGTCACTTTTTAAGGCAGTCCACGGTCTGAAACTCATCCCTGCAAATGGGCCAGAGCTCCAGACATCAGGACAGAAAAGTGCTGATGGGACTCCTGCTTTCCACCAACTTTTAAGAGCTGTGTACCTGCCCTTCCAGGAGAACCTGTTTTTTGGGTATCACATCAACTTTCTCAAAGCAGAACGTGATACAGGGTCAAAAGTACTAACCCATGGCAAGTTTTGTGACAGCCTCAGTAAAATCAGTCTCATCAGAGTGAGCAGACTGGTTACACACATAAATTGCACGGGCCCAGAAAAAAAGCCAAAGAAGTAATTCTGATAATTCACTACACAGAGGGCTTGCTGGACACAACTAGTCTTCTTCTGAATTTTCACTCACTGAAACTGCAAGAAAATATTCCCAGGCTGTTAAACAATGCTTTTCATCATGAAAAATCAGACAGGTCCCTAAGATAGTCTCATTACCTCCTGTCTGTATACAGATGAAAAAGGGATAGATATGTGAAGGGACTTGATCAACATCACAAAAAAAAACTACACTGGAGCAGCTGCAGTCAGAACACAATCCCCTGCAGACTAGTCTAGTACCCTTTACCACTGGAAGGCCTCCTCCTTGAAACTGTAAAGCCAAAATTCGCTGTCTAACACAGCTCTTTTCTCATGTGATCATTTAAATCCTAAAACCACAGAATGTATTTCATGTGCAGACATACCCTTGATGATTTCTAACAGACAAGAATTTAAACAACATTTAAATATCAAGGACACGTGAAAGATATTTTTCTCACTGTAATCCAGCTTGAAGAGCGCTCACATTCTTGTCTTTATCCATCCCTGCTAAAGTAGTTGCCAAAACTGAGATACATCGGTTATCAAGTTGATTGAGCTTCTCCTGTTAAAAGTTTTGACAATGTCAGATTACTTCAAATCAGTAAAAGTTTCAGAAAAGAAAAACTGACCACTTTTAATCTGTAACTGCCGTTTTCTTTTTCCCCCTGAAAAGTCAATTTACAAGCTTTATTTCTGCAGAACCCACAAGGTCTCACATCAGTCAAACTTAGTTGACTTGGAAGAGGTAATGATTTTTGAGATTTCTCCTCTCTTTTAAATCTGAAATCAGGCAGTGGTTTCAAAAGTTAAGGAAATTAGAAGAACACACAAATGAATTATAGGAACTGTTTCCATGGAACATCAGACTAAACCAAGGATGCAATCCAACTCTCTCTGATGCTGCACAGCTTCCCAGAATTACCCAGTGGTCATTCAGCCCAAATTTAGGAGAAGGATTTTCACTTACTTGGCACACTCTGAGCAAGGTCTGGACCAGGAGCGTGTTCTGCGGCACGCCGAGGCTCACCAGGGCGTGCAGGCTGAACACCAGGTCCCCGCGCGTCATCCTGCGCGCCTCGCGCAGCAGCTGCTGGCACAGCTTCACGAAAGCCGGGTGCTCAAAGATCAGCTGCTTCTCGTAGCGCTGCTGCTCCTCCGACAGCCTCTTGAAGAGCCTCCAGGCCGTGGTCAAGCAGTTTGTGTAGTGCTTAATGGAAACAGCCGCCTCCGCAGCCAGGTCCAGCGCATCGCAAGGACAGGAGCATTTCCCGAGGCTGCTGAAGAACGGGTCGCTGTGATCCACCACGTGCTTCGCTTTGGAGCTCCCAGAATCATCCAACTTTTCAACTTCCAAGGAGCTCTGGGAAGCCTTCTCACTCACCAAAGCCTCTGCACCTGTGCTATAAACATCTGTCTTTTGAGATGCAAATCGAAGAGACGATCCATGCAAAGAAGGCAAAATATTTAAAAGTAATTTCCTGAAGTTCACATTTCCTAAGGGATCCCTGTATCTGCCAATCCATGAAACGTGTTTTCTTGTTATGGCTGAAGATTTGGGAGCAAGCACAGAACTGTACCTATGCACACATCTGACAGTATTTAACAAATAACTTATTTTATTATTCATTTCTGCTAACGCCTCATGAATAGATTTGAAACGTCAATTCAAAGTAAGGGATCCGATGACATTCTACCAGTGGAAACAGTTCTGGAGAAACTGCCAAGATCGCTCATCTGTAAAAACAATTGAAAATTATGGATTAGTCACCAGACTTTCAATTCCCCCAGATACAACTGCCAAATCTGCACACTTTTACAGGAAGGGAGAAGATCTGGTAAAAGATTCCCGGAAAATGGTTGGCAGAGAGGCTTTTATTTGGTCTCCTACATTTCAGGCAAACATCTCAGCACAAGGACAGCCCTTGCTTCCTCCTTGCTGCTCTGCCGGGAAGCAGAGTCTTTTCCTAAGGGACGTTTCCCCAGGCACACGCGTCTCCCGACAGGACTCTGGAGGGTCCCTTCAGCAGCGGGTAACGGGATCCTACCCGCCAGCCTGTCCCAGCCTGCCTGCCATCCCACGGGATAGCCGCCCTCCCGGCACACCCGCGGGCGCTCGCTCTCCCGGTGCCGGGGAGAAGCCGCTGGGCTTCGGGATCACTTCCCGCTGGCCCTGGGAGCTCTGCCCAGCAGGGCGGGACAGTACACGGGGACAGAGATCTTTCGGCGGCTCCGCAGGGCTCGGAGCACGCGGGAGGAACGGCAGGGATGGCGCCGGCCGGGCCGGGCCGGGCCGGGCCGGGGCTCCCGCGGCCGCTGTTACGTCGCACGCGCCCCGCCGTGACACCGGGCCCGGCGCGCCGCGACCTCCCGGCGGGCCGCGCGAGACGGACGGCGCGGGCCGAGGGACAAACTGCCGCGGCGCGCGGCGCGTTGCTGAGCAACGCCAAAGCGGCCGTTGGAGGGCGGCGCGCGCATGGCCAAGTTCGTGGTGGCGGGTGAGGGGGGACCCGGGAGCCGGGCGGGGCGGCACCGGCACCGGCACCGGCACCTTGTACCGGGGCAGCTCGCCGTGCTTGCAGCAGTGGCCCCTGTCTGCGGGCTCGCCCCCGTGCCCGTCTTTGCGGCTCTCCGGGAGCCGTGTCCGCGCGGCGCGCAGCCTCAGGCGGTCCGGGGTCAGCGTTCCCCCACATCCCGTCAGTAAGGCGTCAGCATCTCTGCTGCTGTCCCTCAGGAGTGGCCTCCTCGGCCCCTTGGGCGCTGGCTCGGGAGTCTTTTTCACCTGCAGAATTACTGTTCCTTAGCTGGCTCACATTAAACAATGTTTGGTCTTTTAAGCCCTTATCAGTGAATGACAAAATCATCCAGTTGTGCTGCTGTTGCTATGTTCACAGGTAAGGCAAACTGCCCTTACTATGCCAAAGCTGAACTCCTGGCTGACTATCTCCAGACTAACTTGCCCAACTTCAGGGTTCACAAGATCACTCAGCACCCTGACAAGTGGGAGGTAAGAGATTGTAAGTCAAGTCGCTGGTAGGTGCTCCAGTGCTCTACAAACGAAGAAATGTGCTTATCTGCAGTATGTTTCTTCTTCTTTTCTATTAGTGGTTTGCTGTGTAGATAGAGCTGCTGCAGAAGCAGCTCTGGCTGTGAGAGCCAGCCGGAGGAAAGGTTACAATGTTTTGAGCAACTGACATCTCTGAGTTTTACCGCAGAAGATGAGCACAAAGTGTGGACCAGCCTCAAGCTGTATTATGTCAATAAAAACTTCAAGTTGTTTTTGCTTCTTTGCTTGGTTTTCTGAGGTATTTTTTAAAGTATAAATGGCTGTTCAGCCTGTAAATATTTTGCTCACTGTGGTTACCTCTAACTTCAGAGTTCTTACTTGTCAAGAGCCTTTGTGGCATTCAAGGGCTTTGAATTACAGTGGAAGTATGAAGTTAAATATCACATATTTGTTTACAGTGTGGATATGCCTTATGCTGTAGACATGCTGCCTATAAGGCTCTGAAAAAAACTGCAGTCTTACTCCATGAGATAGTACTGTAGTATTTATTACCTTGTGTATTTTGCTTTACACCTCCACCAAATAACTTGAACAGTTAAATGAAAAGCAATTAACCTCTTCACCTTACTTACCTTCTGTGGCTGAGTAAGAATCCTCAGATTACTCGCTGCTTCACAACATTGCTGTCTTCTGTACCACTAAGACAACTAAGTGAAATCAAGACCTTGAGGTGAGCTATCCCAGTGTATCACCATACCTTGGTTTTTGTTATTTCCGCATTTTGTACCCGCTGGTAATTGAATTCTGAAGCACTTTGTAATTATGTATTGAGAAGAAATAGTAAGAATGCTTGTAGTTGTAATGTTTAAATGTTATCAAATATAATATATTAAAACATCTGGGGGGGATGTCATCAGCAGTGGCTTCATGACATTTGTGAAACAAATGGATGGCAACACAGCCAGTCTCCTATCATTTGGAGAGAACTGTTGGACCGTGGAGGGAAGGGTCAGCTTCTGGGAGGACTTAATGATTTTCTGGAATATGCTCAGGTAATAAGCTGCCTTTAATACTGTAAGCCCATGTTTTATGACATAGTTGTTCCTTTTTCCTCCTTCAAATGTAAAGCAAAGCAATTGTAAATGTTACCTTGGTGGGTTTGGACTGCCATTTGCTTAGAGATTATCCTTTTTGTTCTTAGCAATATTACGGCATCACTTCAATGATGCTGAGTGAGGAAATGTTGGACATTGCTGAGGAGAACCTGCAGGCACATCTTGAAATTGTAAAAGAGGATGAAGAGATTAAAAGTCTTATCCATCCTATGCAGATCTGGATTACCAGGTGAGAGTGAAGAGAGTATCTGTGAACTTTTACTCTGTTCAGAAGAATGCACTTTTTCCTATCACACATAACAGGTGTAACCGTCTGAAGTTAATCACAAATCTGTGTAATTTCATTATTTGACTTGGTTCTGCACCCTCACTATTAGTATTTAACTTAGTAATTAGCATATAACTTAGAAATAATTTATCGTTTTGTTACATTTTACAGCAGTTCAAATGAAGGGTATGAACAGGCATCATTTAGACCTCAGATCAGTTTAGGGAAAAGCAAGTATTTACAAAATAAGCTAGAAATTTTATAGTGCAACTATCTTGCATTAAATGTTGTTGGAAATATTAGAGTAGGTAAAGAGTAGGTCTTTTCTTATAGAAATTCCTGTGTTTCTAGTAGTCCTAATAGAACACCTTAAAAAATTGCGGTTCTATAAAGACATAAATTTTAAGTGGTGGCATTGACTGAAATGCACAGGATGGAGGAGCCTTCAAATGAAAGGCTTTGGAAATGAAAGGAGGACCCAACTATTTTAATTCTTAAACTGTTAAAATGACAAAAGAGCAGTAAAGGATACAAGCTAATGGTTTCTTTAAATGCAATCAAGTACAAAATAAATACCTTTTAGTTTATGTAATACTTCCAAACAAGCAGTGGTTCATTGTTAAATGTAACTTTTCTACATCCTTTCTTACCAGTGCATCAGTTCCAATCTGTTATCATCTGATCCCACTGTTGGCAAATGGAGAAGTGTTTGGGATGACCACAGAAATCAGTATCCATTTGCTTGACAATGAGAAGTTTAAGGAAATTCTTCGCAGTATTGTAATGGAAGCTGAAGACATGGCATTCCCACTTCTCCGCAGTATTTCAGAGCACACAAAAATAGATGAGGCTTTTACTGATGCTGATATTATCATTGTTCTTGATGATGTCCTCTTAAACCTTGAAGTCAAATCCATTGAGAGCTACATCAGAGAAGTGAGTGAGATCTGCCAGGTGTATGCTCCCTTGATTGAGAAGAATGCCAAGAGTGAGGTCAAAGTCATTTCATCAGGAAAAACCTTTGCAAACCTTAAGGCAACAATGTTAAGGACATATGGCCCATCCATTAGGCCTGAAAATATCATTGCCATTTCAACATCCTGGGAAAGTGCAGCTAAAGCCATGCTGGCCAGGAAGCTGAATATGAACACAGAAGGTGAATGTTTATGTAGCATTTGGGGATTTCAGCACACCTTCGAGAGTGTGTATTTAATTCTAGAACACAGTTGATGTGCATGCAGAAATGCACAGTGGTGCACCCACTAAATTTCTTGGCTGTACAGAATGCCAGAGTCTTTGCTTGCTCTGAGATGCAGCCCTGCCACTCTGGTGTATTTCATACTGGAAATATGCTAAGGAAGACAATTGTTTTGCACATTGGGAACTAGGACTTCAAGATTGCATTTGCACTCTGTAGTGCATTGTTGTTTTGGAGCTGTGAATAAACAAGACAACATACTGCTGTGCAGATAATGAGAGTAAAGTAGAACTGTGTTGTAGTATTATTTTGAGGTTAATTAACATTCACTTTCAGGTCATTTGTTATAGCTTCGTTATATTTGTACAGTTCTGCACTGCATAGCAAAGGGGCGCTCTGTCAATCTGCTCAGCATGGGGATTCTGTAAGTGTTGCATAGCTAGAACTGGTCATTGATGACAAGTCTAGATATTTTGGAGCCTAATAAAATAGAAAAGCGAGTTAATAGAAAGAATAGTCTATCAGCAGGTTATTTGAGAAAATCCTTTTGCACCAAAGCAGATAGGTTTTTTTAATGATTGTTTTTACTGTTTATATATTTGTTTTTAGAGGATTTTAAAAGGAACATAGCTATATGTTTGCAATATGATTTGTTACTGTTTTAAGAGTTGAATATTTACTAGATTTTGTCTATTATTTACGGTAACATGATATAAATTAAGGCTTCCTTTTCAGCTTCTGATGAGGTTTCACATGTTAGGGAGAAATTGATTGCATTTTTCAGGTCAAATAATTTCTGCTAGCAAGGCAGGGTACAGATTTAAATAATTAATTTTGAAAAGGATTTATGAAGCCCATTTTTCTAAAAGTATTTGTCTTTTCACTTTCCTTTGTTACAGGAGTTAAAGATGTGATTGTTTGGGGCAATATTACTGGGTCTAACTGCATTGATTTGTCACATGCAAAACTTTATGGATATGACTGTGCTATTTGGGGCCCTCCTAATTTTCAACGTCCTTTGTTGAATATGATTTATGATAGGTACAGTACAGATTTATTTCTTTCAAGTAAAATTAAATCACTTTATAGAAGTTAATAAAATAGTTTATATAGTTATAGTTTATAAAATTAAAAATCATTTTAATCCATGCTTATCTGGATTGTCTAATAAAACATCAAGAAATGTTTTTGTTTTCAAGATTTGTCTTTACTGATTGGCACTGTACATAAAGGAAAACACAAGTTGAGGTACTACATCTGCAAAAGAAGTTGGGTAGATCCTAGTGCTGTGCTGTTGCACTCTCCTGCCAACTCTGTTTATAACTATATTTTTCCTACATTTTAAATGGGTTTCTCTTATATCATGAGCAGTTTATAAGAAGTGATGGAAGTCCAGGTAGTGATTTAGATGTCTAGTGAAGGAACTTTGAAATATTATTAAACAGATTTCTGAACCGGAATTACAAGGAATAGGCCTGAGCATGCTAATGTTGTCAGTTTCCCAAAGCAGATGATTTGGTAATATATGTGAAAAGGATACCTAGCAGCTAGGTAGCTTCCTGTGGAAAGAATAGTAGCAGAGAAAGGGTGGGTGCAGTGAGAGGGCAGCAGATGTTGCATACACCCAGGCCTGCCTATCTGGAGCTCCCACCCTGGTCTAGACTTAGCATTTACTGGAGAGCAGACATTTCTATGTTCTAGGCTTGTACTGAGCCTCACACAGGCAGACTGGTTCATGGCTGGGTTCTTACTGAAGACAGTAATATATAAATTACATATGAAATTACATATAAAATGTAAATTGCAATAATAATATAGGTTGTGACTTGAGTAAATGATCTAACTTTCATAGGACTTGTTACTTTTTAAGCTACTTTTTTTAGACCTTTTTTTTTCTCTGTCTGTAAAAATGCCTTGCTTTCAACAGTGATGTTTGAGTAAGTTTTGACTATTTTCTTTCCTCAGGTTTAGTTCTCTTTTTCTCTAGGAAACTACTCTTCCTGCAGTCATCTTAGTTTTTAATGCCTTTTTTCTGCATATTTTGTTGGTAGCGAATGGCTCCATTCAGAAGTCCTGTGTGCACGGAGTACGCTGAGTTCCCGGGTGTCCCGTTGCATAGGAATGTTACCTGCTCATGCAATAGCCACGGTACTGCGGTACTGGTACCATGGCTCTCCTTCTGGGGAGATCATTTCTGTGGGAATACTTAGTGAAGGTAAAGTTAGTTTTGCTTCACATGTTCTCTTATAGCTTTGCCCTGCATATAATAGCTTTCCCCATCTATAATGTTATTTTTAATCAATATTTTTCGTTTAATAAAATCTTGTAAAACAAATCATGTGAGGCTGAGTTTGTTTCATCATAAGAACTTCCAAATCTAACAGAGCTTGTGATAATGCTCACTTTTTACAGGCATCTCTTAGGTGAATATTGTCTTTTTTCATCTGATCTCTTAGTCTTTTAGTTTAAATGCTTTTCTGATGTACGTGTTTTGTGCAACAACTCTTTATAGTTCTTAGAGCCCAGGCTATGAAATGTGTTCTTCTTGTGTGATCATGTAAACCAATAGGTGGAATATTTCACAGCAGCCATTTAACCTTTATGAAATCAATAATTTTCCCCTTTTTTTAAGATGTACAGTCAATACACAATTGTGTTATTACAACACAGGAAAGACACCTGCTGGAGATGGTCCAGAGGAGGGCCACACGAAATGATCACAGGGATGAACGCCTCTCTTATGAAAATAGGCAGGAAGAGTTGAGGTTGTTCATCCTGGAGAAGAAAAGGCTCTGGAGAGACCTTGTAGCACCTTCCAGTGCTTAAAAGTTCTTATAAGGAAGATGGGGACAAATGTTTTAGCAGGACCTGTTGCAATAGGACAGGGGGGAGTGGATTCAAAGTGAAAGAAGGTCAATTTAGATCAGATATAATTAAGTTTTTTACAATGTATGTGGTAAGACACTGGAACAGGCTGCCCAGAGGGGTGGGAGACACCTCAGTCCTGGAAACATTCAAGGTCAAGTTGGATGTGGCTCAGATAGATTTGAAGATATTCCCTGCCCATGGCAGGATGGTTGAACTAGAGCTTTAAAGGTCCCTTGCAGCCCAAACCCATCTGATGCTATGATTCATGCACATCTAACTAAAGTACAAAGTTACAGTCAAAGGGACATTCTTTTTGGAACTGTACATTGAAAAAGGCAGTGTCCATTTATAATGAGATCTTACAGTTGTAGACTTTTGCAAGTCTGTAGGACTTAATGTTGACACTGGTGAGGATGTAATCAGAAATAACGTGGTTTTGTCCTTTTTTCCCCCTCTTCTTCAGGTCAGTTTTGCATTCCTGAAGGAATTATCTTCTCTATGCCAGTGAGGCTCCAGAATGGTAACTGGGAAGTCATGACAGAATTAGAAATTAATGAAACGACCCAAAAAGCTCTAGGACGCTTATCCCACGAGCTGGTTCAGGTAAGGGTTACTTGAGTCTCGTGTATGCCCGTTCTGCCACCTATGGGCACGTCGTGATACAACTTTGAGCACAGACCTTTCAGTGTTAGATGTACAAACTGCACACATGCACTCATGCATGGTAAAGACCGGGTACTTCTAAGTGTAAGGTAGTATTTGTGTATTGAAATGAACAGACAACTGTTCTGCCCAAAAGGAGATGATAAAATAAGTTTACCTATACACATGTAGAATTTGCACTCCAAAGTTCTGCAGGCTTTGTGCAAAACAGAAATATTGTCTTTCATTTAATGTTTCTACATTCTATGTTGATTTTGCTTATGCAGTATTCAGAGTATTTCTATGCTAGAAAACATATCTTTTGCATTTTTATGGCTGTGACTTTGCATGAATGAAGGCCAGACCTTACTAGAATTAGGGATTTTTTCAGAAAATAAAAAATAATTGAGCACTATTTTCATAATGAACTTCTTGTCACTAATGAGACAAAAAGGATTTATTTGTACTATTGAAATATTTTAAAAGACTGGTCCCAAACTCTACATTCCAGCTTTAATCAGGTTCTGTGATCTTCAGTCATACTAGTAATGTGTAAGAATTATTTTGTTTAACATATTTAAGTTTGTGCTAAAAATTAGAGTAGATAAAAAGAATGGGTGGTATTAAAATATGCTTTTTCTTCCATTTAGGAAAAGCTCGTTGCACTAAAGGAAATAAACGAAATGCATCCATATGAAGCAGAATAAAATCTCCACATCTTCTCCCAAGTGTTTCTTTGCTGCTTTTCCCATTATTTTTTCAAGTTCTCTGTCCTCATTCACCAAAATAAGAACAGATGAACTCTAAAGCATATGTTAGTTTTGTTTTTTCACTTCTTCTCGATTTTCAAGTAATGAAATTCTTGCACTTTTCCAGTGTTCTCACCATTTCTTTATAGTTTTCATTCCTACAGACCTTTTCCCTAATTTGTTTTCTTTCTCCCTTCCTTCAGATTCTTTCCAGTACTTTTATATCAGCCTGTTCTTTACTATGAGCTGTTCTTTGCCATTAAGGATGGGCTGAAGAATGGGGATATTTTGAGTTAGATACCCAGACCTTCTACTGAGCACAAAGCCTTTTGTTATCCATGCTTGTTTTTTGGGAAAGGACTAAAGACACAGTAAGATATTCTTGATGAATGCAGAATTTAATTATTTGGCTAACCATGACCTTGTTCAACCCAGACAGGGAATTCCCAATTAGATAAGAGTGTCCTTCCCTGTCTGCTCTCTACTTGTATGGCACTGCTGTTCTGTAGAGCTGTCCCGTTCCTCTCGTGTCAGTGTTAAATGCTAAGCGAGGCCTTCCCACTGCTAGCAGCGATGTGCTCAGTTGTGGCCTTCTCTTGTGACATCAGTATTAGGTGTTCAAGTATTCCCAAAGTGCCCTGCTTTATCTCCTTGCATGTGGAAGTATTTTAGGAGGCTAGCAAAAATAGCTCATGTTTTGCTTTTTTTTTATCACAGAAATGGAAACCTTGCCTACTGGATCACTTTAGCTAGAGTTGTCTGGAGGAGAAAATGCTGGAAATTCCCATATTAAATAAGGTTTCCATTGCCCAAAAGAGCTAACTAGAAAGAGCTACTGTAGCTTTTGCAGTATTTTCCTGATTTAAAAAGAACATGAGAAATCTCTAGGTGAAAAAATATTTCAAAACCAGTGAATGCAACATTTTTAACCTGTAGGCTGAAGTAAAATTCCTTCTGATTTTATTGAATTGGCGATTTCATTTGCATCCAACCACTTACTTCTTCAGACGAAGAAACTATTGCAAAAACAGTTTAATGCCTAAAATATTCATATGGAAATATTGAGCAGAACTTTCTGTCACATACAGAGTAGAAGTTTTGTAATTCCAAATATTTTTTTCAGAGGTACTGAAACACAGTACCTCTGAAAAACACAGTAATAAAGTATCTACTTAGGCAAAATTGATTTTTAAAAGAAAAACATGTTTATACATTTCCTTAGTGGCAAGTTCATCTTTGTTTTCATGTTTTTCTTATTTATTTAATGAATTTCAAGAGAATACTCATGTGTTTTAAGTCAAACATAATTAAATTTTTGTTTAAACAGAATGTGGAGGAACCACTTTTACTTGCATCTTTGGTGTCTTCAATGATGGAGATTGTGTTAATGAAATGTTCCTGTACTTGCTAATTTTTTATCAGATATGTTTTATACAAAGTAGAAAGCTTCCTGTTCTTTGAATCAGTTACATATAGTTGCAATAAATTCATTATTTCTGTTCGAATGGAGGTTAAAGCTCTGAATAGGGATAGACTTCCTATATGAGGAAACTAAGAGAAGTTACTGGCTGATTAGGACAGGACTGGGAGGGATGTCTCCCTGGTCTTAGAATGAGGAGCTCAGAAAGGCGGGGCATCACAAGGGATCTGGAAGAATCTGGGGCTCTATGCAAAGTGTATATGGGATAAGCAACATTTAAAGGAACTGAGATATTATTGTAAGTATCTTCATGGAAGAGTTCACATGGAAATTGTGGAGGTAGGTGTTGCAAAAAGTCTTGAAGAGAAGGGTTAGGAACCATTCATTTCATGAGAAGTAGTCTCCAGGGAATTAGTTTCCAGTATGCACAGAAGATTGGCTGAGTTTCTGAGGAGCATCTGGAGGCAGATGTCTCAGGAGAAAATAGCAGGGAGGGATGCTACCAGTAGTCTCTACAAACTACCTGTTTTTCTATAATTCCTTTTCCAAGACAGAAAAGTTAGGTTTTCTAATGTGTATTTACATTTGGGTTTTTTCCATATGAATAGGCTTTAGCAATCTTACTCTTTGAATTCTTTTATTCTGCCAGTGGAGACAGTTCAAACAAGCACCAGTACTGCACAGCTGTTAATGAGAGGACTCTTTGAATTCTTTTATTCTGCCAGTGGAGACAGTTCAAACAAGCTGCAGTTCAAGCACCGGTACTGCACAGCTGTTAATGAGAGAGAAAATAACTCTTCCTGCAAAATATAAGTAGACTTATCTGACTTCTGAGTCACTAGCTGAAAACCTCTCTTGTCAGAGACAGGGAGCAGAAAGAAAAAGCTGCTTGGGATGTCTTGTGTATCCTAAATTATTCTAACTGGATTTGTCTGGTGGTGTGCAGGGAAATTCAGGTCTTTCCTCATGGAAGCATAAGTGAACACAAAAGCTTTTTTCCCTAGCTTTTGTTTAGGAGAAAAAGAAAGGAAAAAAAAAAAAAAAAAGGAAAGCTAAAATATGGTAACATATTCAAAACTGGTTACAGCTGTAAAACAGCAATTGACTTAGTCATCAGTAAGTTTGGGTTTTCTATAAGTAATAACCAATTTCAGGGACACATTTTTTCACAGGTCTCTAAGTCATGTTATGTATGCAGGTATTGATGACTCCTTCCACCTGGGTGTTATGGTAACTGTTGAAAAATTTATGAAAAGGGCTTTAAGTTATATGTGTCTTACAAATGTTATATATAGACTCCTCATAAACCCTAGCATTTGGGTGTACTGAAGAGCTTTGTGGTTGGTCTGAACAATTCTAGTTCTAGGACATTACCACTAGGGCTTACTATTTTTCTTCTTTGTATAGCTGCCCCAACTCTTTGTTACAGCACACTGTGCTTTCTGCATTAGTGTCAGCTTCTACCTCATTTTCAGTCTCTATAGCAACAGTTTCTCAGCAACTGGGAGATACTTAGTAAAGGCCTCTCAATTTAGAAATATTGCACTCCAACCATAAAAAAAAAAAAAAAAAAAAAAAAAAAAAAAAAAAAAAACAAAAAACAAAAAAACCCAACAAGCTTTGAAACAAAGATCAAAGAAGTTTTATCTTTAATAATTCAGGATATTTATTACTAATTAATTAGTGTTCTCTGTTTTGACTGCTTAGACAATTACCTGGTACTTTGATCTGGGCCTTTGCTAGGCATTTGTTGTGAGCAGCTTTAATTTAAAAGCAAAACCTTTAGAACTGTGTCTTGAGTTCAACTTTTAAGTGCTGTAAAACTACTGGACTTCTCTGGAGTTGTCATCTGACTTCTGGACCTTAAGTAAGTAAGGAGAGGAAGGTAAGCGCAGCTGCTGTATTTAAGAGGGGACAATAATTTTGGCCTTTGAATAAAATATAGAATGTCTTCACCCTTCACAGGAAACAAAAGTAATTGTAGGTTCTTTTATGCATATTTAAGATGTTGATCATATGTTGTCTGATTTCAAAAGAAAAGTCTCTGTGATCAAGTCGATTGATCTGCTGGGAAGTTTCTGCCTTATTTCATGTGGCTCATCTTTCTCTGTACTTTAATTATGTAGCATCCTTCAAAATGCATTCTATTTGCTAAAGTACATATTCTGAGAACCTGTATGTCAAATAAACAACCTATAAGTAATCAAGTGTTACTTTGCTTTCTCATTCCACTAATGGTCAAGAAAAAGGCTATCCTTGTTCTGCACATAAAAGTATTCATGTTAATGGGATCAGGACTGTTAACTGCAACAATTTACTTTCTGAACATTTGTACACAATTTTAATTTTTTTGTTTGTTTTCTTAAGTGTTTTTTCACTATTAAAGCACACAAGTAACTGAAATATAACACACAGGCTGAAATAGTGTATCAATGGGCAAAGTTACTTCAGATTTCATGGGCAGCAGATACTGCTTCTGCTTTCACATTGTGTTCATGTGCTAACACTGAAGTAGATTCTCTTTGTTTCACCCAGGCACTCCTACTGCAGTCAAGATCTGGACTGGCCGCAGAGTTTTTGTGAATGTAGATTGTACATACGTTAATAATGTCTTCTGTAACTTTTTGGAAGGAGGGTTCATAGATATAATGTTTTACAATAATGGCCAGTTTGGTAAAACACAGAAATACATGGTTGACTTTGAGACTATGAATACCCTAGTACAAGACTATAGAGTGGTTTTCCATATGGGTAATTTAAATCTTAGACATTGTGTTGTACTGGACAGAGATCTGGTCATCTTACAGTAAGTATCAAGCACTCATAGATTATGCATGCTCTGTAACTCAGGAAGTCAGTGGATCTGTCCTTATTTGAGTGAGCAAATTCTAATGAGTTCTAATGTAAGTGAGTTTAACCTGGATATTTTTACATTCATCCCATCCACTTTCTTTATTTTATGTACCTCTGGTACAGAGAAAATAAAGGAGGCAAGCTGAGTATTTCTAAGTCTACCTTCTAGATTGCTACATGTAGCTTTCACCAAACACTTATGTTTAATTCATTGCTCTGTGTCTTCTGATTTCTGTACTTGAACTTTTCTGTCAAGTTATGCAGAGGCTCCTACTACTGCAACTATTTTAGGAACAGTTGTATCATATTTTCATATATATTGCATATGAATATATATCTGTAGGCAAACTTATGTGCCTGTGTAAATGCTGGGCAGAGCTGTAGTTTTGCAGAACCCTTAGTAAGAAAGAAAATAGAATAGTGGAAAAGAAACATAGTGGTATTTTTTTCAATGAAGGACTACAGTAAAAACTGTGGCATTGTAGTCTTGAATGAAAAAGACTATTAAAGCAAACCTGTATCTCAGTATTTTAAGCAACTAAATTTAGGTTATGACTGAAATTTAGGGACTGAAATACAAAGTTGCAACTTTCACCAATTAAAAAGGTGAGGAGCATATTTATGGTAGACTCAATAATTTTATGTCATTGAATATTTATGCTTCATAAATGGCCAGTATTCTGTCATGTTTATGATCAATGATTCTAACTGAAAAAATGTAAGAAGTGTACATTTGTTTAAGTTCAGATTTAACAGTGAATTTATTAAGTTTTAGATATTTTCCAACTATTTAATTTTTATTTTAGCAAACTTTCCCTTTGTTCTGCACAGTAAGCCATATAGATGGCCTTTGGAATCTTCTTAGATCTATTATACCTAGTGTTTTGCAACTGCAGTGTTAGCTGAAAGATAGTTACTACAGTTAATTCATATTTTTATTTCTGTGATTGGAAATATAATGTTGTTTAAAGCATTAGTGAAATAAATCCTGAGGGAAGACATTCAGTTTCCATTATTACAGTGACATAACTACTTTTGCTTTCACAGTTGTTAATGTAAGTAGGTTCATGGTTAAGCTTCCTTTTCCCCTTTCATATCAGCTCAATAAGAAATAATGTCAGCTCAGCCTAAAACTTTAGTTTTGCTTGAAAATTTTAGAAAATACGTTTGAGTAATTGCAATCAGTGAATCTTAGGAAGAGTCTGGTGCCGATATGCCCTCTGTGACCTGAAATTGTACACTATGGACCATATGGTAATCCTGAATGTAAACACTGGGCTCTTAATAGTGAAAGATCTCATTTCCTGTACTTAAAACTGTTTTGAGGATTGGTTTTGACCTGCTACAATTTTGCAGTTACTTGAATTACTCCTATTTTGTGCTGAGCAGAGAACTTGCAATTTGCTGGCATTTCTCTGCACATGGCACCAAAACTATTTTGTTTATTGTAATTCTGGTTAATTTAATTTAATTTCTGAAATGCATCCAGTGAATTGTTCAGATTAAAAGGTTTAATTTGAATGGTTCAATATGTCTCTGTCTAGAATATGTGGTTTTACACTTTGGTTTGTTTTGTTATAGAATGTCTAATGCCATCTGTTAATTTCAAATGGATCCAGACTTGCAGGGTAAGGATTTTTCTTATATTTCCCCAACTTTTCTCAAAAGGCATTTCTATGTCTTTTTGAACAGAAACTACTGAATTTTAATGAAATCATGCCACCTTGAAAATCTCTGTGCTGTGGCATGTAAATGACAAATTACACAGCTGTGATGTCCTACCTGTATTGCTGGATGTCCAGGCACTTTCCTTGCTGCTATCACACTGGCTTGTGGAATGGTCAGGCACACAGGGCCATGATCCCTAATTTATAATAAATGCTAAGGTTTTTTGCATATTTTGGAATAGGCATGAAGATGACCGTACACTCCCTTTTTGAATGCAAAATCTCAGTGGACACCACGGAGCAAATACCTCAAAATGCGGAATAGCAGGTAACCAGCTGAAGATGTCAGGAATTAGCACATTTCTATGTGTGTAGGAGCTCCTTTGTCAGCTTCTCAACAAAGGGCATTTATATTACTCGAGGTGAAATTTGACCCACAGCAGAATGATTACATGCTGGTTTTCTGTCCAGAGGGGAAGTCCCTTTCCTGTGAAAAATGAAAGATTTTAATGTCCCTAAATAGCCTCTCATCAGTAATAATTCTAAAATTATTTGCTATTTTATGTATGTGTCCTCACAAGCTAATTCTGGAACTGTGCTTGACAGGCACAGAATGCCCTACTTTGAGGCTACATTTTGTTTCTAAGGATGGACTAGAATTAAGTAGCAGATGGCTACTAAAACAAATTCCCTTCAATTTCAAAATCATCTTGTGCATGGAAGGTGTTTGAGTTGAATCGTGTGTATATTTCTAGCATTTGTATTTGAGAATAAGCATTTGGAACTTAATCCATAGCCTAATGAAAACTATGGGAGTTGTTCTGTTCCTTTCAAAAGGGCTTTGGATCAGTTTATTGATGAAGGAGAACTGATGATGCGTGGAAGTCAAAACTCATTTTTCACATTGTATGACATGCTACACTGCATCTCCAAATAATATCACAAAACATAGTATGACAAGAGTAGGACTAAACAGATGGTATAGCAGTTATTAGCATCTTTCTATAGCTTAGGCAGCATCTGGGAACCAGAAGAGCCCATAATTTGCTGACTATTAATATTAATCTGGTGTATTTCTTGGAAACCATTACACACAGATTGACACCTCTCCAGACTGAACAGGTGAAGTAATTTGTGAGCTATTTCTACTCGTTTGTATATATTTATTGCTTGTCTTTAGCCTTAATCAACTGTGTGTAGCTCTCTCTGAAGTACAGGGAGAAAAGAGTCTCTGAGGACAGAAGGATAACTTTCTAGTTTCTGACCTTTAGTGAACAAGCCTTGTTCTTGGTCTTGAAGTTCTAAGTATGTATAAAGTATTGGGTATAGGTCATGGTCAGCCTCTCTTACTTTCCACTCAGAAAAACATCCTTTATTGATGTGAAAGAAATAAGCTGAAATTATATAAGGGTATGGGATTTAGTCAAGCAGATTGAGTGGGTTTGCTAAACAGAGATGTCAAAAGTAATTTGCTCTGGTAAAGGGCTTGTCTTCTTCTGCAAGAGACCCACATGTCGATCTTGACAGAAGATTTGTTTGGTGCTTGAAACAATATGCATCCAAAACAATATCCCTGCTGTGCAAACTGACAAACTGTTCCTTGAAGAAGAGAATATCTGATCAAAAAACCTATTTGTGTGAAGAAATATTATTTCATTATGATCTTGGTTAAAAGTTTGTGCAGTGCATAACCCTCATAGGCCTTGTTCTGATATATGAATAAACTTGATTCCCAAAGAAACAGATGTGCTCTCTGTGTTAAATTCTGATTTTACAAGAGGTTGTGTCACTGTTTACAAGAAGACTGTTCACCCCACAAAGTTATTTTGAAAAAAAGAAAATGTTTTCTTTTTGTTTTCTTTTTTTTTTTTTTCTCCCAAATTTTCCTTCAGAGTGTTGATCAACTCAAAACCCCAAATTTGGTTGTTTTGATTTTTAGTTAGTTTTGAATGAACCACTCTATTGTAATGTGTGTTTGTTTTCTTTCACAGAGGCCTTCAGTGATGTTGAGAGCTCATGTATATCATATGTAGCTCATGTACACATGTAGCGCATGTATATATATAATGTATACAGAACAGCCCTAAAACTATGCTCAGTACAAAGTCTTTGCCAGTGTTAGTAGTCAAAGAGAATCCTATGCTTTTACAGGGACAAAAATCTGTATAAAATTTGCTTTGCTGTCACCATGAGTTATTATGCTACTTTGCTCTCTCATTTTCTACCTTGGAGTTTCAGAATGGATTATGAACACTTAAGATCTAGATAGTGCTTCATATACAAATTGATTTTTTTCCCTTTTAAATGTCAATGGAAATACATTAGTGAAATTTTAAAATTATGAGAATCAAATTATTTTTACAATCTGCAGCAATATTATGTAGACATCACTGACAATTATTTATCTGTGTATTATTATGCTCATGAAAAGTCAAATTCGAATGTGTTTCTTAGGAGCTGATTTATTGGAAATAATAATTTCTTATGGAAAATGCATTGACTGGAATATAAGAATTAATGCGAGCAAAATAGAACATGATAGGCCAGAAAACGCCTGGTTAGTATTCATTCATTCTTGTTTTTGAAGTGAGTGAGAATTCAGTGCAAGCAGAGAGTTGTGCAACAAAGTCCTGGTCACCTAGCTCACTTTGAAATTACTGGATGTAAATTCCATATTGAGCTAAATTTCATGGAAATCTTGATTTTTTTATTTGTGCTGAAAATGCATAATATTGCAAGTGAGGTCTTCAGGGTAACACAGAGAAGGTGACTAGTTTGTTGGCCTTGGACATATTTCTTTCATTTGGGGATGCTTTTCTATGAATACATTTAGTCTGGTCTCAGTCCTGATATAGTTTATCTGCCTGATGCTCTGTGCCAATGTGGAAGTACCACAGGTACTGGTTTTCTTTTTATGTGGTGTACTGTTTTAGGCTTCATTTTACAGACCTGTCTTAGCTAGGCATTTCTATTAAAAAATAGTCATGCTTCCATTCATGAAAAGGCAGGGATCCTCATTCATTTCTTCCTTAATTTTCCCACAGTGGATTTGATTGACATTTCTCTGATTCAGCACATCCTATCAAGTGAACAAAGCCAGAGGGAAGAGCGGATTTCTCTGAACACTCAGCAAATCTCTGGAATGTTTATGAAGCTGTTCCAAAGGGCAAGGTTAGAAAAACCAGGCAAGGTAGATCCAAGAGCTGCTGAATTCACATTAGGCCTACTGATTGCCATGTATGACAGGTGAGAAGAAGAAATGTAGATCCATTGTGTAGTACCATAGAGTCAAAGAATGTGTTTTTGGACAGGACCTTAAAGATCATATAGCTCCCACCCAAAGTATTGCTAGACTAAGTCTGTTTCTACCACTCTCACACCATTTCTGTGTGAAAGTCTCCCATTTTGATTTGTTATGCTTTGTATAAAAACTAGGAGTAGTTCAGCTGTAGGAATATAAGGCACAAAACTCCATCAGAAACACGGTGCTCAAATGTTCCCAAAACTATCTGGAAATCCAGCCTTTTGCTAGTCCATGCTGACTTTTTCTCTGAACAGCTTTACAGAGTAGCTCTTCGGACTTCGAGATATTTTGATACACTCCTAAAAAATGAATCCATGTTTGCCTCTGGAAAACAGTACCATGCACAGGTCAGGAATTTGCCAGTCACTTTTTGTTATTCATTTTCCTTAAGCTTAAAAAGTTCATCTACCAATTATGAAACAAAATTGATGTCTCATAGCTAAGCTGAGCAGCTTAGTGAATGGCAAAGTTTCTGAAAATAATAAGGAAAGGCCTCACAGAGTGTATTTTTCTTATGTATTGTTCGTAAATAATGAGTTAATTCTCTAAAGGCAGGATTGGTTTGTGATTGCATCAGATTTAAAAGACAAAGACTAGGTTCATTGTACAAGTTATTTACCATAGGTGAAATTTTTTCCTTCTACATCATAGCAAAGTTTTTACTGAAAGTAAATGAGATGTAAGTGGTCTGAAGGACTTTTTCTTGAGTCATTATTCATTACTCACACAAAGACTACAGCTTATGGTCCCACTTTATAAAATTTTTTTGTAAAAAAATCAGTTAAGGCTAAGAATAAATGCTGTATTAAGAAACAAAGCTAGAAATATCAAGAGTATTTTGTAATTTTTGTGTGCTGCAGGGAATGATTTAGAAGAATTTTCTTAACAGTACTATTTTAGTCTTTTAGTCTGTTTTCTTAGTACTGTCTTGGGAGTGTAATTTTCTTTTTGCTACTATTTTTTTTAAAAGAATTTCACAAGTTTCTCAACAGGTATATAAGATAGAAAAAGCTTCTTATAATTTTCTAATCATGTTTTATCTATAGAGTGATATTCTCCATTATTAACACTGGAAAGTATTTAATAGGAGGAGCACATAGGAATTTTCCATGTTTTTGTGGTATTTACTTAATAAGCTTACATAAATATCTTAAGGGTGTTTGATTGTGTATTTCAGCTTTAGTCTTGGAGTTTTTTCTTTGAAATTTCTGGAAAAACAACAATTTCCCATGCAGTTCATATTTTAGAGTCTATATTGCAGCTTTACACAGTGTGGGTTTATCTTAAGACTCTTGATGACAATTTCATGTAATGATATTTTGAATCTTTGCAAAAGTAATATCTTAAATATAGATTTCTGTGGCTTCCTGATTTGTGGTTTCTGATTAATGTCTGCATTGTCTTCACCAAAATAATTGGGTTTTTCATTAGGTGCCTATATCACAAAATTTTGTTCTAAATTAATCTACATTATTTATTATCTAACAGTCAAAACTAAATGTCATGCTCCTGCATATATCCTTTTCTTAAATTGAGTTTCAGTGAAATTAAATGTAATCAGCCCAAGAGAAGCTTAGTGCAGATCTGGCACCACAGTGGAGCTGCCTGATGATATATGTGAAAACTTAGATTGTATCCTTTATTCAGTACTGTATTTGGGAAGGCTTTCCACAATAAAAAGGGAAGATTTTTTTTTAGAACATACATTGTAAAGGTAAAATTACATTTTACTTGGAATGTGAAATCTCTGGAGGAGCTGGTTTCTTTTTGTTTTATGATTGCATGGTATCTTGGAACAGTTAACTCTGCAGTTATGTTCAGTGACAAAGGGTTCTAGAAATAAAATTTCACTGGAATGTTACTTTGGTGACATTTATACATATAAAAGGATACTTGTTTTGAAATTTTCTTCCTACATAGGAAGACATTCTTTAGATGTTTTAGTCTTTCTATTCTCAGTGAATGAGAATAGTGTAACTTATTTCATTTTCCTAGATCTGGAAGAGGGTATGTCAAACTAGATCTGCTGCAGCTGCCCTAATTTCCCTTTCAGGAGATGCTTTACTGGCTAAATACAGAGGTGGGAAATGTATGATTTTATACACTATCTGAAATACTGAACATTGAGGAAAATTTCCATTGTATTTTTTTTTTTTAAATAAAAGCTCCGCCATGAAAAAAGTAAATTATGTTGACTGCTTAGTTGTAGAGAAAGGCTGATGCAGAATAATGCTTTCCAATCAATATCTGTAGCCATCTTTGCAATAGAGAGCCTCAAAAGATGTTATAGTGACATTTAAGTAGAGCTTCTATTTGCCTAGCAGAAAAGAACATAAACCCCATGGTTTTAAATTAGCAACTCACAATTTAAATAGACCACTTCTTGTATAAACATATTTAAATATTTTTCCTAGTTTTGTAAGAATGAGTTCATTGCTTTTTTCCTTTGCTTTCCTCCTCTTTTCCTCACTGTAGGGAGAGCTATGGTCACAGCAGTCACTGAGAGCCTGTTAGGTACATAATATAGTGAAACTTTCTGGAGGGGTTTATTTGTTAGACTGCAATTGCCATAGCAGTTTGAATACAGCTTGAAGACAGTTCAGGCTCTGCCAGGATTCCAGGGTTTTTTTCCTTATTTTCAACTTTCTTCCAGTTTTATGCTGTCCCTGATGGGACGGAGACCTTGATTACCCGTAGTGCCCTGAGAAGCCTTCTAACAGACTTAAATCAAGTAATGTCAGTGCAGTGCTGTTACTCAACAGATTTTGTAGGATTGTACTAACTTACCAGAAGAAAACCCCTCATGATTGATACCTTTCTTTTATATTTGATTACCTTATGGGACTGAAGTTAATAGGACACTGTGGACATAGGGAGCTATCATGCAAAGTAGGTAAAAGAATTAAATTCTGCCCTTTTTTTCAAAATAACCAGTTTCATTAGTGAATGCCTCTGTGCATTCATGTTGCCTGAGCTTACAGGTCCTGGAAACAGCTGGATACAACTGTTCCTAAAGCAACTCCAAACTTCAGATGTCTGTACTCACTAGAATAGCTTGCAATTGCAGCAAGTTGTCTTAGCATACAACTATTTCCAGCTGAACTGGTGCTGAAAATGGGATCTGAAAATGACCTCTGGGATTTAAACTCAGTGTCCTTCAGTAGTATGCTGTGGAAATATAGTATGTTTATCCATTACAGTAAGTGAGTTGGAAACAAATCATTCTGATGCACCCTGAACTGTGAAACTGCATACTGATGGCATGAATATGAACGGACTTTCTTCAGAATAGTGTGTAAAATGACATTTCTACAGATACTTCACCATCTGTGTGCTGTCACCATTGCAGCAGAGCATGATGGGAACATCTGTTTTTTACTGAGGTGTTTCTGAGTGTTTCTTCTTGATGTAGATCCCAGCCATTGTGGGAGAAGGCTGCACTCTGTCTTGTGTGGAAATTGCAATTCATGGCTGTTTCCATGGGGTGGGTGAAATTCTGATGTCCTGGGAAATTATTCTGAATGTTGCTGATTGATTAAAACTTCAAGTGTATCACCATATAACATCCCCAAGTATCTACTTTTAAGAAGCAGGCCTGATCATCAGTTTCACAGTATGGGAGGATTTGTATCCATAGAAAAGATGCTCAGTAAGATACTACAGAGGACTCTCGCATTTATTCCAAAACCTTTGGAACCCAGTAACATTTTACATGAATGGAAAATTTATGCCAGCAAAATCCAATATCAGAGCTTTTATTAGAGATTGTATATGAACCACCAGGTTTTTTTTAGGTGTATATGGGCTTGAGACATGTATTTTTTCTAGGTTCTGAATGCAGCTATTGTTGAAGAAAAATTCCTGTGTTGGCTGAGATCAGAGCCTGCTGTTTTCCTGTGGCTCCCTACATGTTACAGATTATCAGCCATGGAAATGGTTTCTCACCAAGCTAGATGCAGAGTCTGCAAAGTTTTCCCCATTACAGGCATCAGGTGTGTCAATGGTCTTTAGCATCCACACAATTAGTTCTTACCATCTGCATACCTTACAGGCTGTATCTGATGTACTAAGTAATAAGCTTTGGATGTAATCTAACTTAACCAGGAAAAGAGGGATAGAGAGAACCACTGCAGTCTAATGCACAAGCCTTCATCCTGCTTCTCTTTAACTCACTAGAACAAACAGGAATACTTGCCAAAGGTAAACTGGCAGTCCAAAGGTAAAATCAACCTGTGTATCTCATTTCTTAGTTATTTTTCCTGTAACCAATTTTATCAACTGGCTTGTTAAGTTTTCCATCTTAGCATCTTAGTCATCTAAGTAATGTTATAAAATGGCAGAGTGGTATAAAAAGAACACTATCCATTATCATCTGACCAGAATGCTCAGAAAAACATTTTACTGTTACTATATTCTCACTAATTGTAAGCTTGCAGATTTAGTTTATTGTATTTTTAGTTTTTTTGTTTATGTATCCTATGTCAATATTACAGTTCCATGGAAGCAGCAAACAGAGATAAGCTGGTGTGTAAGAAGCATATGAATGCAGTTGTAACTGCATTCTGAAAAATGGGAAATGGTGCTAAAACAACAGTTTCTTCCATGGACTGCATTTCAATGCAGCAAATAAATAAAATCAAAACCACTGGTGGGTTCAGAGAAAAGTCCTCAATCATTTGAGCAAAATAACTTGAATTCACAAAATGCTGAGGAAAGTAATTTATTCTAATGAAGATGTTTCTTTGAATTTCAGAGCCCAGGGATCTGGGTTTCCAGTAATCAAGCTTACTTACACCAAGTTCTTACTTGTGGGGAGGTAAAGAAATCCTTTTGTTTTCCCTCACAGGTATTGCTGTTTAAAGTGCCTCAATTTTGACCTTTGCCAAGCCTGCTTTTTCACTGGCCGTCTCTGCAAACCACATAAGAGATCACATCCTGTTGTGGAGCACTGTGTGCAGGTAGAGTCCTATTGTACTGATTCATTTCCCTGTTGAGGTTCTTCATGGAGGCAAGTAGGCAGTAGATTCTTGAACTACAAGCATTTCAAAGTTATGTGTGTATTAGCCATAATGGCCATGACATATTAGCATTATTAGTCTGGGAACAGGGACACAGGGAAGGGACAAAAGCAGGCTTCTAACTTTAGAATGAGTGTTCTGTTCTGAAGTAACTGAATAGAGCTGTGAAATATCCCAGTGCAAGTCTTCATCTTAAGGAGTTTTATGGCAAATTTTCTGTTAGCAGATAATCCTTAAACCAATGAAAAATCCCCTCAATGTCCCAATGCTTCTTCATCCCAATCCCAATGCAAACTCATCCAGAAATTCATTAATCCTAAAGTTATACAAAGTCCTACATGACATGTCTTTCTTTTTCTCTCTTTTCTGAATGTCTTCAGTTTTTCCGCTTGATTGTAAACCTTTCTGACTCATTTGTCTCTGTCAGTTAGGGATACAGCACAAAGAGGCAACATGTGCCCAACTAAGATCACATACCTGGACTCTGTTACAGTGGCAACTTGTGCTATCATCACACTAGTGGCAAAATACAACACTGGGAATTTGTATTTGGAAGACCAGCTTCTCCTTTAAGCAGGAGATTCCAGATCTTGCACACAGCAGCAGATGGGCTTTTTGTGGATCTGTGTAACAGTATCCTTTTGTTTCAGTAAATGTGCCGAAAAGCACTTAGGAAAGTTTCCCTAGAAACCTGTTCTCCTTCCCAATCCTCTGCAGTAAATGTGAAAGATACCTGGGCAGCCAGTGTCTGCACTAAAACTAAAGACTGTTAGACTCCTCTTGTAGTCATCCTTTGTCTGGGGTAGCATTAAACTCTTGCCACTTCATTGCTCTCTTTCGGAAAACAAAATCCTATTGCTAACATTGTGAGAAATTATATCTGGATGCTCAATATCTGCATGAAAAATAACAGTTCAGTCCTCCAAATATTCTTCCTCATACTCCATCTGTGAGAAAGTAGGAAAATCAAGAGTTAACTAAAGTCCTCATTAAGATATTTCTAATCAGAGACCTTAAAATTAGTGTGAATTGAGAGTGAATGGGAATGTGTCTTTGTAGAAGCGCCAGAAGGAAGGACAAGAGATAAACGAAGGCAGGAGATGTTGCAGCCTGGATTGCAGCCACATTGTTGCTGCAGAATTGCAATTGAATCACTGAACTTAGGTTTCCTTTATGAAGCCCTACTCTAACACAAACTCTGTAAATATTACTTTATAGGCCAAATATTACAATACAGGCCAAAATCTTACCAAAATTTAACAGATAAGCTACTCACTATGACAGATACCATTTTTGTATCTGTTTTGTGGGACATAAAATAATCAGCAGTAAGTTCCTATCCCCATACCTTCCACTCTTAGCAGATGCTGTCCTTGTCTGGGTAAGTTTTCACACTGTCTTTATCAGGGATTGAGCTGCTGAGTGGGGGTTTGAAATATCAGCAGTTTTTCCTTACCGTGCTGACATCTTGTGGTAGTGTTACTACCACGTTGAGAAGCACTAGGAGGCATGTGTTGTGTTTTCTTTGTTTTCCTGTTCAGTCTGTCAGGGCTCACCCCATGTTCTGCAGCAGTCACCTAGGGCAGAATTGGTTGGTGTCCTCCAATAACACAGCTACTGAGCTTAGCCTGACATGAGCCTGACACTCCTGTGATAAATGGATGTGTATTTTACTGTATTCTGTGAGAGGAGGATGTGAGCCATGAAACTATATCTACAAATGCTTTATACAAGTATAAAAGTATTTCTTCCTTAGATACTAGTCAGCAGAATTATTGTTGTGACTGTGCGCTTAATCATTGTAACTACCAAAATCCTGTATTTAGGCATTTCCAGGCTGCCTGACTTTGATATACTCAGTATTTTGCCTAAAAGAATTGGAGCTGCTCTTGCCTGTGGTCCTGCAGCATTACCCACCTCAGGTCCCCTTCTAGGGCTCAGATAGCAGCCATGAGCCTCGTCAGATGATGAACAGATGGACCTTTGCTTTGGAAGCATGTCTGTTTATGTCTGTTTCTGGGCAGCACCTGTTTGAAAAGTCACTTTCTTCTTTATTATCCCTCGTTCCAATAGATGTCAGCAAAGGCGAACGCAAAGCACTTTCTCCGCACCATCAGGAGCAACCTGTTTCAAGAGCGCTGCAGAAGAAAAGAGGCTCAGAGAAGGACAGCTCTGGAATCAGTGGAGGAGAGGCACATCTCTGCTCACAAAAAGACTTTGTGAGTTTTGGTGTCAGATGAATTTATAATCTCTGAATGTCAGGCTGTGGGATATTGCTTGATTATGTCCTTTGAGTAAGGGATTTTGTTATGACAGATACCATGTCATGATTTTTCTATTCAAAAGGGAAAGAATAACTGAGAAGCTGCTGCACATTGTTCTGTAGCTTAACTATGGTTACCATGCTGACAACCTAATGATCAGTTGTCTTATATAACAGGCTTGTATTTTGCTTCCCTCCTTCCTTATATTGTATTTTTCACTCTGTTCCATTTCTTATACTCAGTCTAGGGCCAAGCATTGCAAATATTTACTACCTTTACAACTGCATGGGTTCTTAAGCACCTCCTCTGTGACAAATCCATTGGAAATTAACTGTGAATACTTTCCACATGTGACCCACAGTGCATTCACTGGCAGGCATTCTACTCAAGTCCTACTAAATTGCAGATGTGTGGAATCACTCACAATAGCAAGTAGATGATCTCACCATTCCTCTTCTTTCAGACCAGTTGTTTTGTGTGCTTTGGGTAATATTTAAAGTCATTACTGTATTTCCACTTATCACAGTGGTAATAATGAGCATTGGAGGTTATGTTGAGATTTTTCCCAATAGTTTATCCTTCTTTGCTATAAGATTTTTGTTGATACTTAGGTATAGAAACAGAAGGGAATGGTTATAGGAGATTAGCACTAAAAACATACAAAGGGTGAGATTCCTTCCTATTTGTATAAAGATCTAGCAACTGTCTTGCATCTCATGTGTTCTCCCAATGAGACTACAGTGAGGCTGAAATAGGGGAAAAATGGTCAGTCCTCTCTAAAATAATTGCTTTCATCTTTATGTGAAGGAGGAGAAAAATCTGTTTATCAATCTGGATTGTGCTACTCTGGTAAGTTTTCAGTTACAAAACAATTTTTTATATACTATAAGACCAATGGGTGATAGTTACAGTGATCCTCACAGAGAATATTATTTCAGTGTTTGTTTTTGAGAACGTGGTGAAATGCAAAACATCTTTGTTTGCTAGTATTTCCTGTCCTGCATTCAGCAACAAAACAATATTTAATCATTTTGAATGGAATTTATCTTTCTGGAATCAATCAAGATTTATCTTTAATTCTGTAGGGGTTTGCTTACCTACTGCTTGGGTAGCAATGAGACACAAAAGAATTTGGGGTTGCTATTACAGGTGTCACTGAGGGGTTAATAAATATCTAGGCTTTCCCTAGCATATGATGGACTGAACAGCAGCATATTTTGCTATTTTTTTGTAGTTGAATTTCCTAATATATTTAACTCTTGGCTAAAGGGAGCAAAAAAGAGAAGCAGCAAATTGCACTGAGAATAAATGGGTGGAAAGTAGAACCTGTTGCTGAGATTCTGTTGGAAGAGTGGAATTTGTTTTCAGAAATTTCATTCTTTCAACCAAAATATTCCAGCAGGCATAGTTAAACTTTACTTCTTGTTTAGTCAATAGCACACCTCTCTGTCTATTTATACTGCATTAGTTTTCTGCATTTGGATCTTCCTGGGTAGAAAAACCATGTGAGTCCTGATCCTTTCTCTACTCATTACTTCTCTGTTGGTATATAGTCCTCCTGTGGAATTCAGTGCTTCATCACTACCTGGTCCTGAAAATGTGTCTTTCCCAGCGGACAATTGTGTCCCAGAGTCACCCAGGTTCATACCTGGAAACAGGACTGTAATGCAGAAGAGTGAGAATAACAAGACACCAGAGCAAGGCAAGACAATAGCTCAGGTGAGCAAAACATGAAGCAGTAATAGTGCTAAAGCTGTGAAGAAGACCTGGCAAGTTAATTATCTAATTGCCTTCTAATTTCAATGAAAATGTAATGGGCAGCTTCACCTTTCTGTTAATTCCTCACTTACAGTGAAAAATGTGGAATCTGAAAACTTAGTGAGGTTTAAATTTGTTATCTTCCCAAGATAAGTGACTAATTCCTTGACCTTCGTGACCTTCAGAAGCACCTGTAAGAATATTTGCTTTGGGGTTTTTTGAGATGTCATAGAGTAGCATGCTAAAGTCTAGATGAGTCTGGAGTCCTCTTGCTATTCTGACAGTAAAAAAGGCCATCATGTCTTCCTACTGCAAGCAAATGTCAAAGAAGAATGCCTGAATTCTTATCAGACTCAGGCCATTTTTGTTACCATGGAAATAGCAAGAGGACAGAATGGGCCCTCTTAGGATAAACCCAGAGCAATGTCCACTCCAGCTAAAATAGCTAATGCACAAAAGGTCTCTATTAATCCATTCCTGTTCCTCCAAAGAAACAATGTTAAAAGAGTGGGTAGGACAGTGTAGCTTAAAAAAGTACATAGCAGTTTTTTGTCTCTATATTTTTTGAGATGTTGGTAGCTCTGCACTTACTCAGAATACAGGGAACACTGGGTTGTATTCAAACCAGTTTGTGTCATCCACTCATCTTGTTCTGCCCAGGAGCCAAGGGGTGCAGTAACACAGAACTAGCCTCTGTGTATCAGGTCACTCCTTTGGCTGCTAATCCTGTGCTGCCCTTTGGAAGACCTGTCTTTTAGAACTCTGCTGCCCAGCTCAAGGTACAGTGCTAGCCAGCACATATCTGCACGAGATGTCGTGGGCAGACATTGCTTAAACATAGAATTTTGACAATTGGCATTTGTCATTTTAGAAAACAGCAGGACAGGACTTGCATCCCTGTGCTGGGATTCTGTCAGGTGCATTGCTCTTTGTTTATTTTCTTTCGTGGCTGAGAATTTCTTTTGAGCAGTTTTATACTGATTTCTAAGATCTTATAGTGCAGATTATTTCCACTTTGATTGAAAAGATGTGGACAGTAAGTCCAATGATCGCTTTTAATAGAATCTATGAGTATGGAGGTCTTGGGTCATCCAGCTCTTAGTCTCATAATTTCCTGGCAGCTCTGATTCCTGCCCAACTTATATCATGCCTCAAAAGTAACTTAGCTGGAAAGTGTTTGTCTCCCTGACTTCTGGGCTACTGTTCTCTGCATGCTCCAGAGAATGCTACTTCCATTTAAAGACCAAGAGTTTCTCTTCTCTCTTCTACATACAGTCTCTCTCAACATCTCCTTGTCTCAAAGCAGCTGTGGGACTTGAGAGAGATTGTTCCCAAATAAGAATATTCCATTTTGCAGAAATTGGGAATTTGGATTTTGTTCTAATTTCAAACAAATTCTCATACACTTAAATTTGTCATAGAACAAAGAATTTGTTCTAAATAAAATTTCCAGCCATTAGAAATACTGTAATGCATCAGTTGATTGTAATACATTAAACTAAAAAGGTTAACTAGTACATCTGTAGATCCACCAGATCCAAAATTTGCCATGCACTCCTATAATAAAAATTGTGTATAAAAATGAAATGCTATTGCTGATAAAGTTATGAACAGATACTTCTTTTTGTTTTAGGCAATAGCCTCTTTTGAAGCAGATGTGTTAAAAATGCATGAATCCATTAAAAGCATTCACAGTGACAGCAGGTAGGTAAATGCAGTCGTAAACTCACTGAAGACTGGCGGGCATTGCTGCTCCAGCTGGAGGGCTAGAAGACAGATGATTTTTCCATACTTTGGAGATTTTGAGATTGTAAAAAATCCTATCAAATGAGGATGAATAATAAAAACTCCGCAACAAAAATTTTATGTGAAGATCACTAGAAAAACAATGGCAAAGCAAAACATATTTTGTTTTGCTTTCATCGGCATTTCTGCAAATGCTAGTTTTCATTTCTAAAAGGAATTTTTAGACAAAAAGACATTCATCCACATAACAATGTCAGAATTGCATACTTTTTCAAATTTTTCTCTGAAAAAGGCTTAATCAAAAGAAATTTCATAATTTGCATGAAGCTTTTAAATCAAAGTAGAATTTATTTCTAAAAAATATGCTGTACATCAAACAGAGATTAATAGGATGAATACAATAACTATTGGTATAACAGTTAATCACAGAAGTTCCTTCTGATAGTCAAATCTTTGACACTGTAAAATATTAATTCCTAAATTAAAAATCTCTTGGGAGGCTTGTTTGCTTGGGTGACATGGCAGGGGAGAAGTTGGTGTGTGAGCTATGATGCTTACCTTTTACTTGCATTTTTGCCTTCCCCCCCTTCATTTTTGTAGCTGTATATAAATGTGCTCTCTATAACCATGCCTATGACCACTGAAAATGATGGAATTACAGTGAAGTGTAGAATTCAATCCTGAATCTACTCTCTTTATTTTCTTCAGTATGTTCAGTTCTCTCTGTTCCTGTTCTCTTTCATTGCAAGTACAATTGCTGCTCCAAGTTCACAAAATAGCACTCCAAGATCAGAGTTAACATTTCAGTTTCATTGTGAGTCTGTTCTCACTTGGGAAAATAAAGAGATATGGCAAAGATCTTCAGCTTTCTTTTAGATTAGCAAGCGTTGACAGGATATTTGGGATGCCTGCTCCTATAATGCTGCTCTGACCCAGAGCTTATCATGGACCTGGGTGAATGAATCACATTACTCATGGGAAGCTCTTTATTCTTGTTTGTGGACTGACTTCCAGCATTCACCTGTTTGTTCTCAGAACTGGACTCTGAGTTAGTTGAAGGAGGACAGCATTTTACAGTGAGGAGCCCTTAAACGTTGTTGTAAGGGACCACTGTAGTATTAATTTTAATTTTAAATGGTCTGACTTGCTGTCCCATTCAGACAAATCTTGCATAGTTCAAGTGAAACTAATGGGGCTGTTGTCTCTAAGTCAAAGCATTACCACAAGGAAGTGAATCAGGTGAACTTCTGAATGTAACTAAGCATGGCAGATAACTATTTCAGATATGTGATATGAAGCAGTTGGTTTATTACTGTAGTGTTAACAAACTTTACTGTCTGCACCTCAGCTGTGAGGAAAGCAAAACTATTTCTACCCTGACTTCTTAGAGAAATCACTAGAACAGAATTATGGGTGTTATTTCTGTCATACTGTGCTCTGACACACTCTTTAGAAATTACTCTTAGGTAATTTCTAAATCTCTGTTGTACATGGGAGGGTGGCACTTCTGATTGCAAAAATCAGAGTGCTTTTTCAAGGACAAGTGGCCTGTGCAGAAGCTATTGGTATCATTAAAGAAACTGCAGAGAATACCACGAGCAAGAAGAAATTCTATCAAAGAGGCAGAACCTACTTTTACTTCATTGTTGCCCAGACATGTAATGGGAATCTTTTGCAGGTCAGGGAGTTGCTATAAGCAGTTTGCTCCTATACAGAGAGACTGCTATTGTCTCTTTTGTTGCAGTCACCTTTGTGGGAAAGGCAAAACCCCAAGATGCAAGGTACAGTCTTGGCTACAGTTCTACTCAGTTCTACTCTCATATTTCCGCACCTGGAATACTCATGTCCTTGCTAATTCCATGGATACAGTCCAACTTCTGAAATATTGGCCTCTAATCCCAAAGCTGACAAAAATTTCCTAACTAGTAAAGGGGATAAAGTTTGTGCTACAGTGTTTGCTCGTTTCCATGAATGCATATATTTGTGTATGTCTGGTCTATCAAAAATCCCACCCTCCTGTATCTCTGGCAGGTACATGAAAAAGCAGTTCAACAAATGGAAGGACAAAATGCAATTTCTTCATAACTGCCAGGAAGAAAAAAGCTGCAAAATAGAGGCAAAACTGCAAAGACTGAGCGTAAGCCATGAAAACCTGCAAATGATGCTGCAGCACATGAAGGAAGAAGTAAAGGTGTAGTGATATATATATATATATATATATATATATAAAGAATTGTCACAGCTATGAGCCATTACTGAACACTAAGAACTACTTTTCCTGTAGACCAGCACTCTTAATACCATTTCATGCACTTTCTAATTGTATTTTCAGTCATCTTAGGTTCTTCTCTTCAGAGAAAGCAGATAAGGTCTTTGTAGTAGGTATTTTCTTGTTATTCTGTGCATATCCGGCATCTAGCAGAGATATCCATGTTAGCATATTTAAATACTACTGCAATGAAAATAATGATTATTCCAATAAGAGTTTCCAACAGAAGTGTTAGATACTTCAGTGCAGTCTGTTCTTCAGAGAAGAGTCAAAGTGCTGGCATTGAATAAATATAATGTTGTTCCTAATTGCTTTCTTTTACTGGGATGTAATACAGACATCTTATAGAAAATATTTTATTTGTTTTCAATTATAGTGATTCTTATCATTACAATTATTTCTGAGATTCTTAAAAGGCCCTTGTTTCACAGAAAATATTTACATATTTTCCCCCTACAGCTTTTTTGTAGCATTTTCTGCAATATTGGTTTAGTACTACTGGCAAACTCAAATACCAATTATTTTTACAATTTATTTTCTGTATTTTTTCTTTTGTAGACCATGTTGCAGTCATCAGAGCAACCTTTCGCACAGTGTCATAATACAATGGCAAGAAATCCACATGTTCTGCTGGAAAGGAGAATGCAGAGTGAATTAAATCCTGCCCAGATAAGGCCTATTTCTAGAACATGTGCAGAATGGAAATCTTTGAATCCCCCAAACTCTGTAAATAGAATGCAGCTTTTACAGACACCTGAGGTTCCCACTGCAGTGGACTTTATGTTCTCAGATGACCCACTGGAGTCAGTGTCCCTGCAGAGTGACAAAACCTTTATGGGACAGCATAAACAAGCAAAAGAGAAACAAACATATCTGCCTAAACTGACAGAAAACTCTCTTGGTGGCATGGGGAATACAGTTCTTATTCCCACTGCAATGCAGATACCACCTGATGAGAAGGAAGTCAGAGAGGAATTGGAATTGCTAATGATGAAACTGAAGGATACATTGTCTCTCCAAACCCAACCAGGTATAAGTTCTCCAGTCATCTTGTCACTGTCTTCTTACCTTCATCCTGTTTATTCCATAATATTGTTCATAATCATGTAACCCTCAGAGGAAACTCAGAATCTTGCTTTAGCTTTTGTAGTATTATTCCATATAGTAGGATAATATAAGTAGAGCATATTCCAAATATAGCCCCTAATGTTGGACTGATTTGGAACTGAATGACTCAAAGCTCCAAAGAGATAATGAGTCTTGGTAGTCAATTAAGGAGCAAAGTTAAACTGGTGAGGGCATGAGAGGTTTTTGCTCTTGCCACTTCTAGGACTAGAGTTATAGTTACAGTGTCATAGGAGACTTCCAGCAATACAAAATCCCTTTGTAATCAAAGATTTTACACAGCAGAGCTTTGTTCAACATTCAGGATACCTCATTTTTGATAATGAGAATGTAATATGGAATATGACAGAAAAAGATGGTGCTTCTAAAGAGTTATTTTAGAGATTCATTAAGAGTTTTCTAGTGCTCTGGCAGCATCCAAAAGCTTGGAAGGACTTAAAATTTATTCTGCTTTTCAGCCCAACAAACTGCTTTGCACCAGGAGTTCTTCTCTACAGCTGAGCATGTTTGCAGGTCCTTTTCTGACCTCATCAACCAAGTAATTTCACCAGCTTGTAAATGATGGAAACTACCATTCACCTTACAACTTCACTGAACTACTTAAGGTAATTGATGCCATGTCTCTTAAAAGAGACTCTTTAAAGTGTTTCAGATGTTGCCTGTAATAACACAGCATGACAGGTTTCTGCATTTACTGACTTCACCTGGAACATTGTGGAGAGCTATATTCCTTTTCTGTTGGTGATTTCCAGCTCCCATGCTGTGACTTCCTCGGCAGTGCAAACGATTGCCCATTTCTCTCTCTCTCTTTAGCTGCTGATATCCCATGGCCGAGTTACTTCCTTGGAACGGTGCTGTATTTCTTGTTGATGTCAGCAACAAGGAAAACGCTTTTTCCTGTAATGTACAGATGGATTTTAAAGACCTGAGAAATTGAAATTATTCAATACCACTTCAGAGAGAAAAAAAACGTACAGTCAGTAATTTACTGTCATTCTTTGGCAGAAGGTGCGTGAAAATAGTAAATAACTGTGTTCATATATGCTCAAAACCATGGTTCAAGAAAATGTGCATACTATTAAGGATTTTTATTACGTCCCTGAAATGATACCAGCTTTCCAAGAAAGAAAACAATCTGAGTTTTTACAGGATTTTTTCTGTGATTACAATGAAAATAAATTTCATTTGGGTGAAAACAAAATATTTTTGGAAGTTCTGGGAGAAAAGTTAGGTAAATTTTCTGAAGCTTTGTTTTGTATCTAATCAAACAGTGTTTAGGCTGATGTGATTGAAAAGGCTAATGAAAAACATAGGGCTTAAGAAAAGCTGCTTAGCAGAACTCCACACAGATTTTCCACATAGATTTTCCTTGTGTTGTATTTTTCAGAATGAGTTATAATCATCAAGATAAAGGGACTGCCTGACTCATTAAAGAGGCTAAAAATCTTATTTTCTGTTGGTAGCACCTCAACCATCTTCTTGAAAGACTGTACACTGTGGCAGTGAGATTAATGAACTTTCCTCAGACTTTCTGCTAGTTTTGGTCAAAGGAGGCCTGAATTACACGTACTGCAAACACTGGAGAATTCATAGCAAGAAATAATGGTATGCTGCTGGAAGCTAACAAGTGGTTTGTTTGCAGTAAAGGAAGTGTAAAGAGGGTGAAAATTTTTAAAAAAGAAACTGATTGAGGGAAGAGGGAGGGCCCCAGAAAACAAATAGTGATGAGGTAATTAGAAAGTGGATATACCCATATCATAACATAAATAAATATACTGTGAGGTAGAAGCTTAGTAGTAAGCTTTTGCAATACGCCAGTGCCAAGAGACACACACAACAATCCAAGGAACCTAATTGTTGAATCTGGGAAGATACTCATCAGCTTCTGATGAGTATGAGTATGAGATTAAATCTCCTTCTAGTGTGGGCATCTGAATTAAACTTGGTTGGAAAGGGTAGCAACTGACAAATGCTGGTTTGGTCTGAAGCAACATTGAACAGACCTGGAGCACAAATTCTTACAAACAGATATTCCTGAACTACCATGAATTGTTTTTTCATGTCATTATGTAAAGATTAAAGAATTGTTTTCCATGCTAAGAAGGAGTTGTTTAGCTCACAGATCCCTGTAAAATGAAAGGGACAAAATCACAAGGTCTTTATTTTGTTGTTATTCAGTTCAGCTGACAGTGAGGGAATTACGGTCAGACATGTTCATCCCATCCTTCATCTGACACACTCTGACTGAGAAACAGTAAGCCAGGAACAGTATCTGCAGAAACAATCCTAGTTCACTGCCATGAATTTGATAAGGAACAGTGGTAGGAGGCAATATCCTGTCTTAAAACACAGTGACATTTTTAAATGTTCCTGTATAGCGGATCTACTTTAATCTCAAACTGAGAGCCCTTCCTTTTCTTTTTTTTTTTTTTAATATAGACACTCTTTTATCACTTGCATTCTATCATTTGCAGGTTTACCTGTAGTTAGTTGCATCCCCTTTTTTTAATTTCAGAACTATTAATAACACAGATTGCCTCTTTACATTAACAATTTCCAAATGTTCTCCATAGTGTGACCTGTCCTAGAGATTGATCTGTTTTGTCAGTCTTGCCTCTGCATCCTTTCCTGCCCATTGCCTCAAAGGCTGAATTTTGTTACAGCCTATTAATTAAGAAGCTTACTGAAGCAGAGAAGTATTGTGAAGTCATTTAAACTAAATACTGTCTTGGCCCATAGTGGTATTTCTGTCTGAAGGGAGGAAGAAAGCTGCCATGAGCCATTTCCTAAGGGATTCTGTTGATGATAGGTGGGACCTATCTAAAGTGGAAGCACTAACAGCTGCCCAAAGGGCCCTGTGGAAATGCTTCTCAGTTAAACAGGACCTGTTCAGATAATCTGGTTTCACATTTGCTGGAGCTTGGGCGTGTATGGGAACAGGTAACATCTGCTCTACTCCAATACTAATCCTCCTGGGCTGAGGCATCCAGCCCTTCACACTCTTTGACAGGTGCTGGTTTTGGTAGCCCTAGGGACTGTGAGTGAAGACTCTCTTATATTGATACAAAGTTACAAAAATAAGGCTTTTGGATATATTATAATGATATATTGAAGCTGCCCTCATACAGTTTTTTATTTGCTTCCTTAAGTCAGGATTTCCCGCAATAGGACGGTGATTAGGCCTTATTTTGTTTGTGCCAGTAACCATTTCAAGATTTCTTTACACATTTTGTGACTTGAACCAACTTCTGCAAGTTGGTGAACAACCAGGAAGCCCATTTTTCTGTGGGCATGTGGGAAAAAGTAAAAAAAAAAAAGCCACCAAATATTGCTACATGCTCAAGGAAAGAAACTGAATGAACAACTAAATGTAATAGCCCTGGAAAGAAGAAATTCATGGTTTCATCCTCCAGTCTGGCAATGGAAATAATTTATACCATAAAAGCAATCAAATGTTACCTGCCATAAGTTGTTTTGCATTAGTTTAATGTCAAATTGCCTGCTAGGGTTATCAGTAAGACTCAGAAGAAGCTGATTTTTCTACAAAGAAGTTGTAAACTAAAAAAGAAGCAAATACAAGTTATGTATGGGAATTTTTGTGATTAAACATTTTAAGTGTGAAAACAGAGGAGCTGGTAAAATCTGTTAACCCTTTTACTGGAAAACTGAAAACATTCCTGGAAGGTATTTTTCGTGTAGAAATATGTACCATTTTTCTTCAGTAGGATGATGTCTCTGAGCAAGGATTGCTCTGTACAACTGCACAGCTCTGCATACAACCAAATATCACCATCTCTTGTCTAATCCTGTCTTGGAGACAGTGGAGGTTTTTTGACAACTTCCTTCTCTGCTTGTCTATGTTTTATTGAAGGATCAGTTATTTCCTGCTTTGGCACCCAAAAGACAACAGTTTGAACAGATCACACGTATTACAAAAAGCCTGATATACACACAGATTAAAGTAGACAACTGCTTATAAATCATGCAGTTTAGTAAGGACACTAAATTAATGGGTAATTAAGAAAACCCATAAGTCCAAGTTAATCAGAGATGTAGTGCCCGAGGTTACATGCCTTCTTCCACCACATAAATTGACATAAATGGGGATTAAAATATAAAAATAAAGAGAAATAGTTAAAAATTATCTACAAATCAAAATTTTAGACTAAATGTGTAATTTCCTCTTTTTTCCTAGCTCTCCAATGATTCTTCCAAGTAATATAGATCTACTCTTATGTATATGGATACTTATTAAATCTTCAAATGAGTCTTTCTTCTTCAGAACTGGTGGCCTCTGAATATGAGAAAATGTCCCTGAAAAGTGACATAAAAATGCATATAAGTAAATAATTTCCAAACAGCAAAGAGCAGCTGAATACTCAGTTTCCCACATGCATGTTTCCTCTGCCTTTAGCTGCTGCTGCTGCTCATTTTATCAGCATTACCCCACTGATAATAGCCATATCCCTCCATTTGCATGTTGCCTTTCAATGTCAAGTCACTTTCTTCTTTTCCCAGTATGGACCTTTTCCTTTAGTCTTTCTCTAAAACTCTTCTACTTGTAATTGGCAGAATCAAAGTGCTTAAGTCTGCTCAGAATCCTACTATCCCACCGGCCTGTTATCAACCTCTCTGCACAGTGGGTGAGATCTCTCACACTGTCTATTAACACGTTTGTTATTTCCTTGAGGAACTATGGGGTGTTTTCTTTGCAATGATCTCTAAAAGGCAGCTGGTTGGTTTTCTTTCTTTTAGACATATTTGTCTTCTGAAAAAGTGACTGATTAACACAATACCTGCTTATTTATCAGACCTCAATTGTACAATAGCCCTTGCCCCACCCACCACCCGGCAGAGTTGGGACAGGAAATTATGTCTCGCTTGGGCCAGGTGCAAAGGGTGGTCTGAGCCTAATCGCCTGCACCTGTGAGGGAGGTGTGCACAGCTGAGGCCACTGAGTGGTAAGGGGCAGTGGGACTGCTGGGCAAAAAGAGAAAGGAGAAAAAAAGGAAAGAAAGGCAGAGTGTTTGTATCTGGACTCTTCAGCTGTTTCTAGGGAGGATGTGTGATGTGGCTTCTTGAGGAGGATCATCTTGTACAGCTGCTCTTCAGGGAGATTGCTGTGAGTACAAAAGCTATGTTTTCTTGGTGGTTCTAAAGTTTTATTTTTGTTAGAGTTGTTATAACTGTAATGTAACTACTGTGTTGTAATAGATTGGAAATGCATTTATGAAACCTGCTTTTTCATAGTGTTTTTAGCGAAAAGGGATGAGTTACTAAAGATAGCTCATCCAGATGTCTGAAAAACTCTCCCTACTTGTCTCTACTTACAGCTGATTAAGAATTCTCTGCAGAATATCTAGGGAAGTTGAAATGCTGCTGGGTTAAGTATGATTTTAGGTTGATTGAGACAGTTTGTCAGATTACTCATATTCAGCTGTTCTGATTTTGTAGTCTTTTTCATGGGTTGTGTAGAGTTTAAGAGTATCTTCAGACTGGGAATACAGTCAAAAGCCTGCAGGGACTAGACTGGCCCAGAAAATGGTGTTTGAATCTGTAAGTCTGCAACTGGGCTACTTCTCCTACTTGTTGGTGCACACTTGAAGAGAGTTGTTTCCCAGGAGGACCAAGTATGGGTAACTGTGAAAGTGCCTCTAAGATGTGACAAAGTAGTTTTTTTTCTCCTTAGAAAAGTTCCTGATTCTCAGTCTTCACAAGCAGGATTTATCCATTAGTTCTGAAATGTAATGCTAATAATAACACCTTAACATCAGTATTTCTGTGCCAGATTCAGATATCTGTCTTGCTTTTCCAATTTCAGTAATATGTTTAAGGAACAACAGAGAATGCAAGTTACGAATTGCTCCTTATTCCTGATTTATGACCCTGTTTGCAGTTAAAACAACAAAACAAACCACAAACATATTGAAATTTTAACTATTTAAGAGGAATAAGACTAAAAACTTGGGTATGAAGCAATAAAATTATCAACTGTTGCAAAAGTAACAGTATAAAACAAGAAAACTTGCTTTATTTTTGGATTTCTGGAACAAGCCTACTGAAAGCTATTTATACTTGCTCATGTAGATGTGAAGGACAGAAGGTAATCTAGGTGCTGTTAGTGCTGCTCATGGGGCTGAGGAAACAGGCTCATACCTCTGTGCATAAGAAGTGCAAATTCTATTCCTGGTCATTTGCTTTGCCATTTCTATCTGCAATTATTACCAACTGATTTCTACTTTTACTGGTGAAATAAGGCAGTTGGATCACAGGTTACAAAGATTAAAACAGCTGGCTTTGTTAAGAAACTGTGAGACTTGGACGAGAAGTTAGATAGCTCCTCTAAAAAAAAAATTTGGCTGTCACTGCTATAAGCTGCCTGCGACAGACTGATGTTAATCAGCTGTACAGAGAAACCAGATTAACTGATTACAATTCACAAAACAAAGAGGGTGTGAATACTTACTAGTACTTAAAATCTCTTTGTATAAGAGTGAAGAATAGTCAGAATTTATCATAAAACCCTTAATTTGATTCTTCAAAATATACCAGACTGTTACTCTTTAATCTTGACTAGAACAAAAGCTCTTTGTATAGGAAAATCACAGTGTGTATAGATATTAGAGTCACATGTAACAAAATACTAAGTAGGAGTTTAGACAGTGATATTCAAAGCTGCAACCCCAAACAAAAAATAATCTGGTGCCTTAACCTGGTGGGTTATCTCAGTTTTTGACAATACTACTGCCGTGTGTGTCTAAAGCTGGATTCTGTTTGCACCCAAAAGTGCATCAGTCTGATAAGGATTGAGCAACTTGTTGCCTGTGTGATGTCTAAGACCACTTGGAAACCAGAAGTAGGTTCTGTGCTGCATGCCAACACAGTAAAGATCCAGTCAGAGCTGAGATTCTTTGCAGAGCAGGATAGGATCCAGTCCTTGCTTCTAAATTGCAGGTAGTGGTTGTTTGACTCATAGATTAGAAATTGACTCTGTGTGTGTAAGTTTTTCAGTCTGAGAGGACTGATTCAAGCTCAACTCCTATCTCAAAGTTCAGGATACTGCCTGTAGGTAATAGTGTAAGGACCTCTCAGTCCTTCCTATCCCAGATTCTAGCTTTCAATACTCAAAAATGTTTAAGGTTTGTGGGCAAGAGTGGGATGGTCCAGTAGTGTATTGTCCCTGGGGTGCAAGAACCCTGAGCTCAAGTCCACTTTCTAGAGACACATTAATGGGTACTTGCTCAGAGAGGCTCTTCATTGTTCCACAAACATTCTCCCCAAACATCTTAATAACTAAGATACTGCTCTAGGAAGTGGAGATAAGGGTCTCAATCCATTGAAATGTAAAGGCAGTTCTGTCTCTTATGGTGAGCTCATGCACTACACTGCTGGTGATGGAAAGAGCACTTCTACCTCTCCATCAAATTATAGCACCTACCTCTATCTGAAAGTGGATCGTCTCCAGGCAAGGATAAATCTGTTGGTAGCAGGATAAGAACTGAAGCCTTGGAAGGGACCGAGGTTTAGGAAAAGCTGCATTGTGTCTCCCACTTGGGAATGAGGATGGTAATTGATATGCATATGGAAGGGGGCTGGGAACCTGGAGTCTAGGAATTGCAACACTTAGTGTCACAGGTAGTGATGTTCTTCCTGGAGCTGTAGTTGTGCCTGAAAGCCTGCATCCTCTAAGGCCTAGTTCTGTTTCCATTGTGTGTTGGGTAAAGTTACCAGTACAGAAATGAAAAATAGCTAGTGACTGACTGCTAGATGGCAAGTAGACACACCTTTACCCTTCTGCCAAAAGGCTGCCACTCTCACCAACAGCACAATGCAATGCATTCCTCTCAGAATGGGGAATTCAGAGCTAGCCTGTTCATAGCACAACTGTGGTAAAAATGCTGGTGTGGAAGCATATATTGCTATATTCAGTTGCTGAGCTGTCTTCTTTGTTTGAATCCTCCTGTATTACACTTTCTGCTGCTTTTCCTGCCCTATCAAACTTAAAAGCTGTTGTTAGAGTTCAGGTTGTTTGGAAGTAAAATTTTTACTGAGATCACATTGAACATAAATACAGCTCTACACTTCACTGGGAGGAGTAGGGGGTTTTTGCACAACATTGTCCTCTGTTTCTGTATTATTAGCACAATAGGCCTCAATCTCTTTTCTTTCCCACTAGACTCTAATTATTGCCCATGAGATGGATATTAAAGGAGTAGTGACCTTGGTTTCTCCCTGTGAACTGAGAATGTAGACTAGCTGTCTTCAGGCTTCTGACAGCTTCTGACAGCTGCCTTCTCCCCAGCCCATGGGTTCTGGAGAGCACACAGTCCACATAGATATCCCAGAAGAGCTGAGCCAGGTCCCAGAACAAAGCCCCATGTTTCAAGTTCTCTGAGGATTTCAGAAAGATCATGAAGTCCCAAAAGCCACTGACAGAGTCAGAAATGCGAGGCTTCCTCATTTCCAGTAAAACAGCTGAGGAGGATTCCCAGCACTGCGGGTCTGCCCGCCCAAGAGCCAGTGGATCAATTTGACTGTGGCAGAGGACAGGTGTCACACAGAACACTGCTATGAGTAGGAGAGAGCAGGTGAGTCTCATGGTGCAGTGGATTCTTCCTCTGCTTCCAGGATCCATTATGGCACTGAAATATAAGAAAACCAAGAGAAGCTGAAAAAGTCTCACTCTTAGATGCAGGAATAAAATCCTGTTACTTTACATGGTATGCAAGGTACTTAAATACTGTTTCTCTGCTCCTTAAAGATTTGTGTACGCTTTTTGCATGTATATAAATACTAGAGGAGTGACAATGCTCTGTGCAGCAGAAGCACGTGTAAAAATTTTTAATCATCCTCAGATCTGAATTATGAACTGTCTTATTTGGAAGCACTTAAGATTGAAAGTTTTTTGCCACTTTTGCTTTACAGATCCCAAATATTTTTCGGTAAACATCAATTCCTTTTTACATAATTTAAGCTTTTAGGCAGTTTTGCTTTTCTCAAAATTTTATGAGCCCTTTAAAGTAGTCTTCAGAATCACAAGGATCAGTGGACAGCAGGTGGAAAAATGTTGTTGAAAATGTGTTTTAATGGTTCTAGTTATTGCAGGTTTCAGATTCATCCATTGACCATGACTGGTTTAGGTGCTAAAGGGCAGAACAGTTCTGAAAAGAGAGTATAGCAAAACCATCACGTAGCAGCTGTATTGTACAATATGTACCCATGCATATAGAATCATGGAACAGTTCAGGTTACAAGGGACCTTTAAAGGTCTCTAGTCCAACCCTTCTGCCATTGGCAGGGACATCTTCAACCACGTCAGATTGCCCAGAGTCCTGTCCAACATGACTTTGAACTGTTTTCAGGGATAGGGCATTTCCACCTCTCTGAACGGCCTGTTCCAGTGTCTCACCACCCTCATTGTAGAAGATTTTTTTCTTTATATCTAATCTAAATTGGTCCTCCTTCAGTTTGAAGCCATCACTCTTGGTCCTCTTGTAACAGGCTGCTAAAAAGCCTGTCCCCATCTTTCTTATAAGCCCTCTTTAAGTACTGGAAGGCTGCAACAAGGTCTCCCTGAAGCCTGCTCTTCTCCAGCCCCAACTTTCTCAGTCTGTCTTTTCAGGAGATCTGCTTCACTCTCCTCATCATTTTCATGGCTCTTCTCTGGACTTGCTCTAACAGGTCCGTGTCTTTCCTGTGCTGAGATGTATTTGTGTATATTTAAAAGTACAGATGTGTATTGCAGATCACTGAGAATTAACTGTTAAAACTGTGACACTTGCTAAGCAGTATCAATAATGGATAGGTAGAAATTCTGAGAATGACTGATTGTTTTATAGACAGAAAGGCCCAGTTGTCTTCATCAGATTTCATTTCTGGTACATCTCTGTTATATTTTGTAACAAGCTTCTAGCATTTCTGATACTGAACAAGTTTGAGGGGTTGTTGAGTGTTGCTCATGGCATATGGAGAATGGATTTCCCATTTGCGGAAATCAGCTACATCTGAGATCAGCATTTAGGACAAAATTCTGTTTAATGCATGTGCTGATCTGCTGAGTATTCATGCTCCTGTGTTTTCAGTTTGGTTGTTGGGGGTGGGAAGATACCTCTGTTAATGAGCTAGATAAGCAACTGGCTTTTTGTGTAGAAAGTCTCTTCTGTGAATGATCCTGAAGAAGTGCTCCTTTGCTATGTGAAGAAAAATGCCAAAGGCAGGATATTGATGTGCAGAGAGACGGTATATGAAAAGTAGCCCAGCCACAGTGTGTGTGTGAGACTGGGGAAGAGTAGTCTGCTTTGTGGAATATATTTCCTTATAGAGCTAAAGGACTCTCCTAGGATTTCAGTCCTAGAAATGTTATTCTTACCTAGCCCCCTTCTGGCTACCTGGTCAGGTTCTGGGAACATTTTTGAGGTATTCAGACTTTATTCCACAGCTGCTAACAGTCACTTTTTAATCAGAGTTTGGGTGTTGTGAGAAGAGCTGGCTTGACAGCCCTGGACCTGAACATTGCATTTAAGGAACAAAAGAGGGACAGCTTGCTCTTCCCACACTTCACTGCCTAGTGGATGTCACTTATGACAATGGTTGTAGTAATAGGGCTGTCCTCCTGCTGCTTCCAAGATCCCCAAGAAACATCATTCTTCTGTACCCTACTCCACAAGGCAGGCTTTGATTGCTTTCTCAGAAGCAAGCCAAAAACATCCTGTGAGTCACTACTTCATTCTTGTTTGTGCATCAGAGCCCTTGCACTGGGCACAGACACCTGTGTGCCCAGTATGCACATATGTCTGTTTACTGAGACTTTTTCAAGGGACATAGTTAACTTTATGAAGTTTCTGGTTTTCAAAGCAATTTAGCAGTCTCTAATATGACCATGAGGGTGAGGAGACAGACACAGGACAGTGGGTGGGGAGCCCCAAAAACAATAAATTGTTCAAACAAATGAATAATACTAAAAGAAGCTAATAATACTAAAATCCTTTAAATTATGTTTCTGTGATTTTGACAGAACCCGTCTCATTTGTACAGGCTAAAAACTGAACTGGTTGCTTTGCATTTTCTGCTCCCCAGCACCTATTCTAAACTTTATAAGTTACAAAACTGGCTAAGACAAGGGTTCTTGATTTGTCAAAACAAGGGGACAGCCCTGGGCAAGGAGTTGGTAGGGCATTAATATGAGAATCAGTGCCCTTGAAAGTGTGATGTGCATGCCATTAGTAAGGGCCAGTAGCAAAGGCCACTAGTCCTCATGGTCTGGTCAAACTCAAGCAGCATTGTGCTGTTAGTCTCCCACAGGCATCAAAATTGTATTTTTTTAGATAGTTGAGAGCTGGACGGGATGCCTAGGAAATGCCAGATTTCATTAATTTCTTACCTGTGCATGTAGTGAATGCTTCCGTGCAATTCTTCCCCTACACCCTCCAGTCTCTTGGTATTTCTGTGCATCCATTGAAGTTTGTGTGTGTGTGAGTGCTATTCACACTTCCTGGTTCTGACTTTTCCCACCCTCCCCCTATCCCTGTATCTCCTTGCAGTGTAGTCTCCTGCTCCATTCCCTGGCATGGATAATGCCTTACAGTAGTAATTTAAAAGTTAATCAGTTAATCTGTTATTATCATCTAACTTTGAGCTCTCGTTATGCTAGTCCCTCGGCCGTGCAGCCGCCGCAGCCGGTCCCGGGCCGGGTGCGCGCTCGGTGCAGCCTCCCCGGGCAGTCCCGCGCGGCTCCCGAGGCTCCGGGCAGCGCCCGCCGCCGCCGCCGCTCCCGCCCGCTCCCGCCCGCTCCCGTCCGGCGCCGCCCCGCCCCGGCACCGCCCGCGGCTCTCAGCGCTTACCTCGGCGCTCCGGCCAGGGCAGGGCTCTCCGAGCCCGCTGCCGCCGCCGCGCTCCTTAAAAGTCGGCAGCCCCGCTTAGTTTTTACGTCAGGGCTCGAGAGCAGCCCCCACCCCCTGGGCCCGGCCGCTGCTCCCGGGCAGCCGGAGCTCCCGCTTTCTCTGTGCGGAGCTGTCCTTGCTGCAAGTCTGCTCCGCTTCTCCGTCCCGACAGCCTGGTGACCGTGCTGCCTCTGGCCGAAGGGAAGGGTACACAGCAGGGTGGAAGAGTAACAGACCTGGCAAAGCTGCGGCCCTCCCCTTGCTGCACCGTGGGGGAGCAGGAGGGGAAGACTAGAAAGCAAGTCTGTCTGTTCTTGGAGCTCGTATTGTCCAGAGCTGGCTCAAACCTCAGGTGTCTTGCTTTCTGTGCTTGGCTGTTGCAGATCCCTCCACCTCAGAGCAGGAATCTGTATGGCACGACTAGAGCTATTTGCTGGCTAGGGCTCAGCCCACATGTACAGAAAACATACTACTCAAAGAGCTGGGGCTCAGTGGCCATGCTGATAATCAGTGTTGGGCAGAACTTGCTTAACACCAGCTATTTGGAGCAATAGGCAGATAAGACCATTCTTTTTTTCCTCGCTCTGGTTTCTAAGCCAAATCATGTAGCACCTTGCTGCATGTCTGAAGCCAGTGCAGCTGCACCAGTCCATACCAGCTTGGCAGCAAACTATTTGTCTTTCCAAGGATTTCGCTGGCAGCTCCCTTTTATCTCTGCATGTGGAATCATAATTCCTTCTCCAGAAAGCAATTGTGTTTCAGTAGCATAAAGCTTATCTTCATTGAAGACAGTGAGGCTGCACTGTTTCACATCAGCTGGAAAGTTGGCTTGAGGCTCTGATTTCTCTGATGTTCACCAATACCTTTATGGTTTGCATTCTTTCTGTGCATCCAGTCCATGTAAATAGAGAAGCAACTTCCTTTCCAAACCCTTGGTCTTGCAATGTGCTTATGACAATAAACACTGCTTTTCTTCTGATGCTTTATCTCCTCAATAAACAATCCCTGTCAAAGTGTATTTTGTGTAAGTAATGCTACTGTTTAACAAAAGTGCAAAGAACTTTTTGGGGATGAGAGAACACTGGCTAGAACCCTAGGACTTTGGCCAACTTGCAAATGTTCCATTTATTTGGCTAGAAGTGTGAGTTTGGGAATGGCGGGAATAGTGGTCACCAACTGCTGAAACAGACTTCAGGATGAAATGAAGAGTGTAATACCTTACAAGGGACACTTGCAATGTGGACCCTCTTATGTAGGATCTCCAATATTTCTTCTCTGTGCTATGGAATACAGGCTATTCCAGTAGACTTACTTCTCCTGGGTTCTAGGGCTGAAATGATCCTTAGGGACCAGCTTTTGGTTTTATTTGTTACTTTTAAAATCTGCTCTGTACCTGACTCTGCACCCATGTGCAGACTGGAGCCCCCTTGGCAAGTGGGTAGCCAGTGTACATCTTGTCTCTGTGTTTGGGTGTTGAACGAGGCAAAGGAGGGAAGGAAGGTGTGCAGGTAAGATCTGGGTATTGGGAAGGCAGTTCCTGGGTAGAAAAAGCTCTGGAGCTGCTTGTGTTCATGGTTGGCCTGGCTGCAGGGGCCAGAGCTGAGCAAGATTAAAATGCCACAGAAGTGGTTTTTGCTGCTGTTTCTGTTATCTGTGATGTGTCACTCTAAGGACTATCCCCCATGGTTGTTAAGGGTAGAGCCAAATGGAAAGGAAATGATAAAATGTTTCTTGTGAGCTGATAAATTTCTGTCAACCTGCAACCTTTGTGGAATCATTGCTAAGAAGTGAGTTTGAGTCCCCTTCTGGGGTGCACTTTATCTGGCTTCATGAAACATTGGTTTCATTCCACTCAGAATCCTGGCAGACCCAAGGGTATTGAACCAGGGGCTCTCACAGAAATGAGAGTTGCTGCTCAAGGGAAATACTGCTGCAGATAAAATAGTTGGCTCCACAAATACTTCCTGAGCCTACCACATTCTGCTCCCTCTGAACCAGAGCACTTATATTCTATTTCTGGGAAAGAGGTTTTTGATAATTAGATTGATCACCTCAGCCTCCTAGTGGAGCAGAAATATACCAGGATTGGCAATCTCATTCAGTTCCACACACTCCCTCAGTCAAGCTTTCTGTGCCCTTCTTAAGCTATCAATAATCTTTCTTTCATTGCAGCACATGATATATTCCCCATATAGCAGTCAGTGTTCGTATCTTCTGTGGGTCTCCATATCTTATGAATATAATTCACATGAGCTGTAGATCATATCCAGAGTCATTTGCAGAAGGGTATTTTTATCAAGAAAAGTTTATTATTTACTCACAGATGAGACAGAGATTATCTGCTCATAGATGAGACAGAGGTTTCAGATCATGTAACATTAATGAAAGGATGCTACTTCTACCAGAAAAATACAAAAATAAAATAAAAGTTTAAATGATCAGGATAAAGGAATAAGGGATAAGTAAGAAAAGTAGGAGGCCATTTCACTGGTATTTGCATTTTGAATAGAGCAAAGGTATAAATAACTATATACAGACTTGCTTCCTTCCTGCATTTGCTCCCAGCAAAACTTCTGGTGGTTTAAAATTAACATTTAAGTTAACAGGCAGTTGCTTATGGTTGCTTGAGCTAAGTAAGCATTTACACATAAAAAGAGATTCAGCACTGAGGCTGAGAGACAGTAACGTGTGATAGGATGCACAGCTTGCCTCTCACTTCCATAAGAAGCCACACCTGAAAGTAGTATTAAGCTTTTTAAAATGTCCCACATGATGAAAGACACCTGTTTTAGACTTACTAAAAAAAATGCTTTACAGACATATTCTTAACTGAAAGTTTGAGTTTTGCTGAATTGGGTTCCAAATTATTCCAGCCTTGTGTGAAACTTGGCTAAGTGATGGCAAAGGCGAAACTTGTGATTCTCAGAGTGGGGGATACCCAAAGGTCTGTTAGCTTTAAATTCATAGAACCTGGCTTGATTTTTCTTCAAAGTCCATAAAGGCAAAGTGTGGAATCCTACTCCCATTTTTAACTTTTCCAGTTCTCTTTTAAGCAGAAGATTAAACTGTCCTTAAAATTGGCTCCCTGACAAACATACTTAAGAGCTTCTTGGAAATGAAATTAAATACTTGATCTGAAGTGTGCAGCTATATTTTATTCATTTTTAAAATGATGGGTAGAGAGTTTTGAGTAAACCTGTTTTTTTTAAACTTTTGATGTCAAGTTGTCTTCTTGTTTTTTTCTTTTTTTTTTTTTCTTTTTTTCTTTTGGTGGATTGAATCTCTATTCCCAAAGTGTTTGATGACCCCACACTGCTCTAAACAACCGTCTAGGTCTATTCTCTGTTGAAATGGCCAGCAGGAAAGGCACTGGGTGTGAAGCAACACTTAAGCAGTTCTAACCAGTGTTCCATCTAACCAGATGTAGTTACCTAAACATACAATTCTTCAGTGCTGTACACTATTGCTGATGGCCTGAAACATTTCCGTAGAGCTGGCAGACAAAACATGGGACAGGCAGGAGACCAGGATATTTCTGTGCCAGGAGCTGGAGCCCTGTGGACATCCTGGCATGTCTCTGGCCTATGCTGAAAAGTGACCTTCTGCTAGAAGGTTTGAGGAACTGCAGCTCCCCATTAGAACAGATTTGTCTTTCTGTGATCATGCTTCTCTCTCTGTCTATGCCTACCAACTGTTGTGTGTGAGAGGCTCTGTCTCCAGTGCCATATTCAGAGTGTTTCCCCAAGAGGAAATTTAGGTGACATGTCAGAAGTGTGAACTGGCTTCATTGTTGAAGCCACGTATTTGAATTAATTTTTGGAAGAGGTAACACTTCTCCTGGCAAATGTATTTAACACAAGCTTTGAAAAGACGTGTGGAGCAGGTATTTTTACAAGTGCAAGCTAAGCATTGTTGGTTAAAAATTTATATATATTTTTGAAAACATAATCTGGTGATATGTGATGCTATAAATGCAAATAACCTTTATAAAGGATGTGACCATATTTCTCTCCAGACTTAAACATTCCAAGAAAATAAGAAAGAACCCCAAACTGATAGTATAGTACATTAAAAGTTAATTTGTGTCTTTTGAGCAAGTTGTCTCACATTAACCATTCAGTTAGAGAGCTTTTGATTAATTTTAAGGGCATTCTGGGTATTTATAGCCAGACAACTATTGGCTTTTGAATTAAAAGATTTGTTGCCATTTGGGCGCTGGGCTGATGTCAACATGTTCCAGAATAAAGTCATTGGTTCTTCCTGACTCAGCTCTCCTGCTCCCTCATGTTCCCACAGACAATGGGGAAACCCTTCTCACCTTCAGCACTCCAGGCAGCCAGGAGAGTCACCCTGGGTATGTCACAGCTAGAAGAGCAGTTCAGTGGAACATGTTCTCATAAAACTGACACTAACATCTGAGAAAGCAAGGCGGTTACAGGATCAGTTTCCCCAGGGAGTTACAGCCAAATCTTCTGGGGAAGAAAAGCGCTTTCACAGTGCATTCTTTCCTGTGGCTGAGCGGATTGCACTGTGGAACCTCCTACCTCTTCCTTGTTTCTTTCCTGCAGCTCTTTGGAGACAAGGGTGTTGGAGCACACTTGCCTCAGGGCAGCTCCTGGGTGATGCCAGTGGGCCACCAAGGAGGGGTGCCAGCCCTGCCACTGTCACTCATCCCACAGCACAGATATTCCCCTGGCACCCTGACCCCAGGCAGGGAGCCTGCACATTCCCACTCAAAGTTGTTTGGGAAAATAGTCTCCAAGAAGAAATTGGAGGAGGGGATAGCAAATTATTTAGGGCCAAGAAACAGGTCACAGGAGATTCTGGAGAGTAATGAGGATATTCTCTCTCATGGGAAAGGGAATTGGGGCATCTTCAGCTCTCCTTGGTTGCCTGTTCATTCTCAGACTCTTGGCTGGACTATCTGATTTGCTCTGTTTTGCTGGTAGCTCCTACTAGGGTTCTTTGGCACTTATAAAGTACTTGCTACTCTTCAAACCACAGATGTGGAGCCTTATATGTACACTATTGCTGCTGTCAGAGGACAAACTTGGGGTTTTTAATGTGCAAGATGTGTCATGAATAATTTATTGGCAGAGAAATCTGCCTTCTCGAATCATTTTCCTGAATGAAGTAGTACAAGCTCTGTCATTTAGAATACTTAGATGAGTAAAACCCATACATTATCAGTAAAGAACCATGTGATAGAGGCAGAAAGAACACTGGTTGTTTGTTTTTGTTTTTTTTTTTTTTTAATTAAGTATACAGTTTATTTATTTTTTTTAACAGGTCAGTCCACTCAGCCTTTGAAACTCCCATTTTTATTTCACAAATGTACCCTTTGAAACCTATTCTCAAAGGAGATGTTACAAAGGTGATACTAGAGTGAATTTCTACGTAGTGAGTTTAATTTGGAACTTCTGAAAAGACTACAGTTTAATTTAACAAGGTCCTTTATTTCCTATCCTATTACTGGTTAGGCACAGCTAAAAAGCTGCATATTTCATGAATATTTTATATTTTTTTTTAATACCTGGGGAGGGGGTTTGTCTCAAACTTATCAGCCAACCAGCTCTGCCTAAAACCAGTGCTTCCTGGCCTAGGTGTAAAGGTGACCTTTGCGCACAACAGTTCCTGTCCTAGAGATCTTGTGTTTGAAGTGAAAATGCCCAGCCAAATCAGAGGAAGGAAAACTGAAGCAAAAATGTAATGAGACCTTAATCTTTTACCTACCTGCCCAGCCCTCTGATCCAACAGCACACAGATAGGGTTCTGTAATGTAAGGCAATTGTTTCTTGCCTTCTGCAAATGAGGCAATTTTCAGTCTTGTGTTCAGGACCTCCTCATTACACAAAGCAGAAGTTAAAATCTTTAATTCCCTGAAGCTTTTCAGTGAATGCTGGAGGGCACTAGTTCTGTTTCTTGGAACTGCTTTTTCATTGCACAGAAATCCTGGTCAAGCATTCATTGTCTGTAAACTATGTTATTGTTAACAATACCTGTAAGAGTAACTTCATAATGGAGCAAGTCTTGAAATAGCAATACAGAGTTCAGATGTACATGAAAGAAAATAGGGAGAAGTGACTGACTCCAAAGGAAACAGGCTTGCTTGTGTACTTTGCCTCCATCTGATTTCATTGTTGTGCCACTCTCAGAGTGGGGCATGTTGACAAGAGAGGAAATGGATGGTCAGAATACGTCAAATCCCAACAAAAATATATGAATGGAGTATGGAGGTTTAGACTGTGGTCCTTGTACTTACTTTTAAAAGTAACTTGAGCCTTCTCTTTGAAAGAACAGATTGAGACTGCTTAACAAAACCATGAGCACTGCTACTGCAAATTCTGTACATTTATTCTCTAATAATACATTATTAGCGTGCTTTGGAGCAAACCAGACGGCTAGAAATCATGTTTTGGGAAAAGGTCCTTGTTAGGGAGATAAACATCTCTGTTTACATGAGCTGAAGAGAGGATGTAAGCATCTTTGTGTGACTGCACTGAGGTTGAAAGTCAGGCTTTGCTATAGACAGATGGAGCTTTAGGTGTCCCCAGCGCTGCTGCCACACAGCTCAGACCAGTGACTGAGGAACACAGGGGTGTGTTGTGCACTTCCTTCAGCTTGACAGCACAAGGTGCTCAGCACAGCTCCCACCAAGGGTCCTTAGGACACTGTCAAAGCTGCAGACTCACAGAAATATCAGCTGGTGCTGCTGGTGCCATTTTCTTCTGTAACCCTCGGGTAGATTTGAGGTATTTAGACATTTTTCACTCATGAGAATAAACTGATCACCATCTCAGCTGGAGATAGGAAACCAGTCAAAAGCAGTTTGCCTCTGCTATTTTTTGGCTGGGCGGTGTCCAGGCGAGACTGCAGGAAAGCAGCACCTGTTATGTGTGAGGACACTTTCTGCACAAGAGGCAAAAGCAATGTTATAACCCACAGCATGTTACCGGTGTGTGACGTAAGGAGTGTGTCGTGCTCGTGCCTTTGTCACCAATTAAGTGCAGCTGCAATAACCAGCCCTTCTCTCAGCTTCTTGTGTAGTGCAGATGCAAACATTGCTTCAGTCTCCAAAGGAAATTCAAAGCCTCCAGCAGCTGGACTGATGGCTGGGGGAATCTGTGAATGTATGATACACAGTGGTGAGTGTTGTGCTTATGAAGTCTGACAACTGGACCCGGACCATGTAAAATGCATTTAAGTTCATCCATGCTTTGAGTTACCAGCTTTGATGGGGGAAATTCTTATACTGGCTCAGAAAGTGCCACACTAAAGCATGGCTTGTTACAGTATTAGTGGTAAAGATGAGGGCTATCCCATGACTTACTACAAAACCAAGTTTTTTTAGAAGAAAATTTTAATAAGAAAAAATCAGCTGACACTTGATTATGGGTTTTCTACAAATTAGAGCATTCATAATTACACTGTCCTCAGCAGTTTGTGGTTGCTCAGAAGTAACACATTAAGTGGCTGGTGATGCTGGTCTCATGCGGAGTCCTTGTACTTATCTAGGGGTTGTGTCCCCTCCTGTGTTACCTCTTCCTACTAAATAACTTACTTATTCCACAAACCTACAACAATGTGCTTGCTGAGTTGTGCACAATACATCACTGAACTGAATTATAGTGTGTGTAGCTTTAAGATAATGTTTTTGTGACCTTTTGCGTTCAATTGTACTGGTTTGAGCATCTCTACTATTAAAATTCTTAATTACTTTTTTTAATTTAAGCTTTCTGTGGGCACTTAAACAGTCTCTGTGATATTACTGATGGATGATTCATGTTAAATTAACTTTTCAGCTCTTGTAGGTAGGAATCTATCAGAAGTACAGAGAGAGGCTTTTTTGGGTTTATACAATGTGGCTTGGTGTTGTGTTGGTTTCGTTCATGATAGTAAGTGCCCCAGCAAGAGCAATCTTCAGTGTTTGTGCTGGAACTGAGAAAGTTTTCAAAAACAATTCTAAGAATTTTCTCTTGTGAAATCAAAAGCAGGTATGCATCTGTCTCTATATTACTTTTCTACTCATATGCTGCAAAAGACTTAACTCCTATTTTAAGGAATGACTGCCTATTCTAATTATAGCCAAAATGTTGCATGTTTCTATTGAGTTTATGGATAAATTCTATATTAAATGACAGGAAATAGATGTGGATAATAGTGCATCCATTAGCGAGAGTGTTCCCTCACTCTATAATTCTAAATGAGAAAGATGCTTTCATACAGAACCTTGGGAGACACTAACACAAAAGTGTATTTTGTTTCCCTGTCTGGAGCTGGAGAAAGCAAAACAATATCAGTAGTTATCTGGTAACCGTGACATGCATGCATTTGACTTTCCCAGGCTGGCTTCACTAGAGTTAGTCTGGCAAAAAAAGAAAAGGGAAATGCAGTTTCATACAGTGTTCCATTAAAGTGAAGGCTATAGTATCTGGTAGTTATGATGTAATTATTTAAAGAATACTTCAAGGGCCTTATTTTGGACTTCTTGTAATTATATAATTCAGATTTTTGAGCTGGAAAAGGCTTCCCTCCACTAACAAAAGCCTCCAGGTCTCACTGAACTCAGTGTAGCCAGCAGCTGGGACTGAAGCAGGCTGGGCCCATCCTGGGTGCAGAGGCACTGGCTCCATGCACGGCGGAAAGGCTGCGTGCAACGTCCTCCCACAGACAGAGCCTCACTGTGAGATTTGACACAGCTTGAGATCTTTCATAAAAGAAAACTCCATTCAATTTCCACTACTACAAAGGTGATGATTCTTTGAACACAGAAATTAAATTAAACTGAGAGAATAAATAAGAAAAGATTAAAAATTAAAAACTACTCCATTCCATGTTCATGACATTTTTAATACTCATCTTGCTAAGATGCAGAACAAGGACTATTGAATTTCCATTCATTAGCAGCCAACAGGATATGAATGAGTATTAACTTCAAACAAAAACTTGATTTATAACAACATTGAGTTGTGCACTTAAAAAAATAATTACAAAACATTTTTAAAAGGAAGAGTAACAGTGGAAGCAGTAATGAATATAAAACATGACTGATTAGGCTTAAAACATAACTTCAAGTATTCTATGGCATTTCCTCAGACATTTGTGTCATCTGTTTGTGCAATACCCATCTTTGCATAGTAAAGAAAAATTGGTCAGACTCCAGCCTTGAGTAATCTGTTTCTTGACCATGCACCTATACAGCTGTTAATTTGCCTGGCAGACTTCTCTTTTAGGAGTATCAGATCAAATCAGTGAGATCATGCGGCAGACTGGAATGAGCTATACAGTTACCACAGTTTCTTGTCCAGCTGAATAGGTAAATAATGGAGCAAATGTAGAGTGGATGAAATGGAGGCAGAGTCAACCTGGTCTTCTTTTGGTGACACTTTGTGACGAAGAAGTTACTGCTAAATGGATATGCACTTCCCAAAGCACAGCGAGGGGGATGTAAAAATCAACACCTGTCAAATCCAGTCTTATAACTGACTACCAGCACAGGAAGCACTTGAGCCTGTACCCACTCTGAGCTGTACTGTCACTTGTGTTGTGTGCACACAGGGCAGAAAGTGTCTTCTTCCCATACACACAATGGCTGAGGACTGGAGCATAAATTCAGTCAAGAAATCTAATTGCTATGAAACTGCTGGTGTAAATAAAAAAGTTACTCCAGCACTGAACATATATACATAGTAGTTGGGGACCACTGTGGTCTGATTTAAACCATCACATCACACACTAACAATGTTGTTTGTGAAATGCTTCTCCAAGGTTTATTACACAGGTAGTTTATGTATATCCAGTTGACTTAATGTAATTTTGATGCCACTGGTGTTTCTGTTGTGGGTTATGCTTGCTTTGGAAGCAGAACCTAAAAAAAGTTAGACATTGTGCTCCCAATCACAGTATTTTTAGAGAAATGTAATACAGTTGCAAGTATTTTTGGTTTGTCATCAGAGAAATGTCACTAATTTAATTCTGCTTAAAGCCAAGCAGGAAATTTTCAGAATAAGGTTTATAATTTCTATTAATGGCAACTACCTGTGTGTGCAGCACCTTTAACTTATAATGTAGTAAGTGTAAATGTGATTATGTTAAAGCTGATTGAAAATATTTAATAACAACTGTGAATCAAAACCAATCTATTGAGAGTGTTGAATTGAACATTATCATAATAAGAAAAATAACTGAAATGAGGTTTTCTAACTCACAGGAAAATGTCTGCAGCATTTTTTAATATTTTGGCTCTTAAAGCTAACTTGGGAAATGGTTTTCCTCGGAACAAAGATGCAGGAAGTAGAGTAACTGGGCTTCTGTTGTTCCTAAACTACAACTTTTAAATTAGATCCAAAAGTCTTTAATTCTGATTATCAGACACAGCAATTAAAATTACTTCACTTACCAAATGAGGTAAGTTTTAAGTCAGGATTAAAAGGATGAGCCAGACTGTCCAGCTCTGTACTTTAAGACCTCTTCACAAACCTTTCTCAGGCAGCTGCAGCCAGGTGAGCCTGGTTCCTAGGGACACAGGACTGCTGCCCAGGACCACTCTGTACAAATCTGTGTTTGTGCAGAAGGTGTCTCTAAAAGTAATGACAACACACATGAAATTACCTGGGATTTTGCAGTGGTGGTAACTGGCTATCCTAGTACCTAGTAGCCAAGGGTCAAAGTATTAATCTTGCATTAACTTTGAAAAGTGACATGCATCAAAGAGATACAGGGAGAGAGTTAAAAAGGTCAGTCACCTTTGCAAGCTGCTTTGAGTGGATGGGCAGAAGGCAAGAGAATAATAGCTCATTCCAAGCTTTAACATCTTTTGAGTATTTTAAGGCTTATTTGAGTTTTTATTTTACAGGATCTAGGCAGGAAAAAAAGTAGCTTTTCTTAAAAGAAAAAAAAAAAGAGCTTGGCACTTCTGTGATTAGTTTGAGAGTGTGTTACTTATATCATGGAAAATTCTGTATAACAGCCAAAAGAAGTAATTCAGACTTATAGTCAATACATAGATATGCATTTATACATTTTAATTGTTTTTGGTTTCAAGCATACAAACTTCAGATCACATCTGTTTGGTGTCAGAACTCCCTGCATCTGCATGCTGTTATCTGCCTTTTTTGAGCAAGCCTAGAACATCTGCTGTACAACATGCTACAGAAAAAAAGGGAAGAAAAAAAACCCAAAACCAAACCCAACATCAAAAATAGATTTACATAAAGAATAGAACCTTTTTTATATGGAAATTCTTTCCTCTCATATATATATATATATTTATATATAATCTGTGAAAATGATACATCAAAATCTTATTTCCATATTTACACTTTTTCCTTCTTGGAAGAGTTCCATCCATCATTCACTAGCTTCCATACCCAAGAGGCTCCTGTCCAAGGTGGACAGTGAGCCCACGGAGCAGGGAACCCTCAAGTCCAGCAGCAGAATGCACTGCGTGGCTGGAAATGCTGTTGAAGCCTGGCACTGGCTTCCCAGTGGTTTGCATTTATTGGGCTGCAGATTCTGCCTGGGGTCAGTTTGCTAACTTGGTTGTTTGTATGTGAGCCATGCAGGTTACCCTTTCAAAATTAGCTCCTCATGCCACTGGAGTTTGATAAGAAAAAGGAAGTCATGCGAACTCAAGTGAAGTTAGAGTGCCAGCAGGCTGGGAAAGAATCTTTTGCAACTCCATTATTTTGGAACAGTTCTCTTATTGCACTTGGTCTGTGTGTCTCCTTCTTAACTTGAGAAAAGGAAAAAAACACCTGATGTTTTGAAGCAGTTTGCTTGTACCGCTTGTCAGTTAATGTTAACAAGAGAAAGGTGAATAGAGGAAGTATTTCCAACTTATTTCAACATCTCAACTTTGTGTTTATAGTTACTGTTCTCATGTTCTTCCATACTGATTTAGTTCTTGTGCAGCTACAGCAAAGACATCATACCCAAAATCCAGTAGTGCAAGAAGCAGCTTTTTGAATGGTATTTCTTCAGATAGGGCCTTGTTGAGTTGGATCGAACCTTCGTTTTTTGACATTTCTTCCAGGTTGCATCACAAGAAGATGGAAAGAGAAAAATGCAAGACATTAGTTAGATATAACAGGAACAAAGCCATTCTAAGGTCATAGTAAAGTAAAAGGCTCACACTGACAGTTTAACCAGTAAGTTTTTCAATGGGTAACTACTGAAGGAATTTGGTTGCATGCTTTCTACAGCACGATACCAAGCACTGGTTTCCTTAGGCAGTTTAAAGATCATGCTGGCATACAGAAATCAATTATTTCTGTAGTATTTCAAGCGGTGCTCTAAATTTGTAGAACTTTTCAGCTCCCAGTAACACATGTGTGCACTAGGCCAAGAAGGCACGTGTTTACCTAAAGAGAATGAGTCACAAGTGCCAGGAGTGGCAACACTTCAGCCAGCAGAGGCTTGAGTTCTCAGAGCAAGTGCCCAGCTCTGGCTACACCAGAATTTAGTTTATGTAATCCAGTGTGACAAAAGTGTGTGTGCCTTTGTGAGCTCTTACCACACTATTGACCATAAGTGCTGTGAATCTCAGAAAGGTGCAAAAGACAGCTGAGACATTGCATTCGAAGGAGACTGGCCAGCTTTGTCAGTTGTGTGATTAGAACTGAATGTTAACAGTGGGCAGCAAGCTGGTGACATCCAATCTCCTGCGATGTTGATGTCCTATGTCAAACAGCAAGACATTAGGAAGCAACAACAAAAGTTGGGTGCAACCTCCCCAGTATCTGGCTTTATGTGAGGCATCAAGCAAGGGGCTCATGCATTTAGTTTTACCATTGGGCATACACACCACTACCACCACCAAACCAACATGCAAAAAATACAGAACAGGAATTCATATATTCCCTAAAGCTGCAGACCAACCCCTGGATTTTCAATCTTGTGCAACCCTGCTAACCTCTACCACTGCTATAATATTTATTCCATACATAAGGTTTAACTGGTGGTTTGAGACTAATGCAAAGGCAACTTCTTTTTGAGAGGACTTCCAGAGGCTGGTAATTCTTGGGCATCCTTGATTTTGGTTTTTTCCTTGGATACCTGTGATTGGATTTGTGCAAGATGAATGCTTAAGAACTGCTAGTTTCTGAAAGAAGATTACTTTTCCCCTCCAGGATTACTGTACTAATGCTCCTTTGGAATGAGGCTGACATTAGGTCAGTATCTCAATTCCTGGTCCTCTACACTACAGGTAGATTTGAGATGAGGAAAACAATTTTCAGGCCAACTTGCAAAACTGCCAGATAGGAAGTATGAATATCACAGAACTTGGTTAAATGTGAGTTAAAGGCTGCTGTGTATCTGCTTGTCCTGCCAGTTTCAATGGGAAAAGGACATGTCTGCTTCTCTTCCCCCTACCTCCTCCTTTTAATACTGTCTAGCATCCTTGAATTCAAGTACTACTGATAAACAACTAATTAGTCAGTCCTTTTAAACCAACAATGCAGACGAAAAATCCAGGTGACATAACTTCTCCATACAGTGATATGGAAGTACCATATTCCCATTTGCTTGAAGAGGACAAGTCCTTAAAACAGACACTGAATTATATTGTTACCTGAGCTTATTTTAATTAAAGAAATGGGCATTATAAAGTCTTAGAACATGGTACAGAGGACAGATGCTATACTAGCTTCCCAGTACAATCTAACTAAACTCTTTTGACTTTTATCTTATCTGTTCTTTTCTATCCTGATCTTCACTAGTGTAGTGTTCTAGTACAAACCTCATCATGCATTGTGTCCAAACCACATATTTACTCATTTCCTAGTTTTATTCAGCAGAAATACAGCCTTTGAGGAACAAGACACTGACCAAACCACTGCCTTTCTTCACTTAGGATATTCTGCTAACAGTGTTGTATGAGGGAGAGAAACATGTGAAGAACTAAAATAAGAGCCTGGAACAGGGAACATGAGGTACAGTGTCAATAAGGAAACAGTACACACATGCAAAGTTTTAACAAGAGCTGCCATTGTAGCACTTCAGAGGTGAGCAGGGAGGTGCTACCCTGCAGGAATTGAAATTCTGTTCTGATTACCTGACCTGCTTTAACAACTTCATCCTGAATTACCAAGCATTATAATAATAAAATGAAGACAATTAGCAGTCTAACTTAAATTGGCAAATAGAACAACTCTCCCTCTTCCCCAAGAAAATTATGATAAAGGAGAGTAGGCGAGTAGCAGGTTCTGGATATTTCCACCATTTACAGCTTTGAGTTAGAGCAGTACAAGGTTCCTTCTGCTATGATTCAGTTAACTGGTAAGGGGCAGAAGTGTCCTCTAGGGAAGGACACAACTGAGAATGATGCTGCTTCCCAGTCCTTTGTTGGTTTATGTGGAAGATCTTACAACATCAACATCTTTGCATTTTAGATTTTAATTCCTTTTTAAATAATGAGGGTCAGCCTTTCTGTCTGTAATCTAACCAGAAAGAGGGTCTCTAACAAGAAGAAAAGTATAGATTATTTTTAGTCAAAAAAGCAGTCCGTGTTACAGCACATCACTGCCTAACGTGGTCATGTTTACCAAAAAAAAAGAAATTTCAGAAAAGAAAAACTGGTTTCAAAAAGGGCTGGATGTATTCAAGAAATACCTTGCTGCAGTCTGCTGCATTCTTTTGTGCAACTAAGTAGGAACACGGTCATAGAGTCTGTTACTTGCAAATGTGTGCCCCTGTGTGTGTTCATGTAAGTACAAAGCTTTATTGCAGATTTTATGGAAACCTAGTATTTTAATCACTTCAACTACCTAATGTTTTCATAGGCATTCCTAAAGCAAGGTTCAAATGCTGAAGAACAGCTTAAATTAACTTTTGCTACAAAACTGGTTAAAATTATCAAAATGAAGGACTAAAAAAAGCAACTTAAAATAAGACACTGACCTCCCATTTATTCCAGTAGTTTGGGGAAAAAAAATTAGAAAATACCTCACATTTGAGTCTAGCTGCTGTTTGTGCAGTGATGACTGGATATTGGTCTACAATTCATGCTTGATGGAAATGCTGGTAAGGGATCAAAACCTCCTTCCTCACGAAATTGCCACCAGCATTCCACTGCTTTAACTTGTGGAAACCTTTGGGGTCTAAATGCAACCGCCCAGACCAGTTCAACCTCAGCATCTGTTATAGCTGGATAAGTCTTTGGTCCCTCCTTTCATCTTCTGTTAAAGAAACAGAAAACCTTGCAGCTCTTTAGCTAAGAAGAATTGCTGGAAATTGAGAATTGATTGTAGGCACAATTCTATCTGCCACTTTTGTATTCTGCTATAACAAGCAGCAGCTTTTCATGTACATTTCCACATCACTCTTATTAGTATTACCTCTTAGCAGTGTTTTGTTACCAAAATTGCTGTTAAAGTCAGTAACAAAAGCATTAATTGACTTATATCACTGCAGTAGCTTAGCAGAAGTGAGTGAATATATGCTAGAGAAAAAAAGTGTAGGCCCCTGAACTACTCTAACAGTAAAAATGTCCTTCCTATGTTAAACACTGTATACTGAAACCTTGCACAGACTTGCTGCACCAAAATCAAGTTCTTACTGCTGTACTTAAACAGATTTAAAAGTACTATGCAAGACTCAACTGTGTAAAATCTACTTCTTAACAAGGTTTCTACCCACAGCCTTTAAGCCACCTCAAATGTCTAATGAGATTCTATATTCTGTAAAATTGCCCATTAATATTTTCTTTCCTATTCTGTCCACACATTAACTTGATTTAAAATTAACCTTGGATTCATTCTTGAAACTGGAGGTTGTTTGTTGAGCTGTTTTTACTTTTTTTTTCTCTGAACTTGCATCAAGGTTTCTTTAACACTTCCCCTCCAACCCCACCCCCCACCTCAGTTCATGAACAAAGTTTGCTTAGTTGCAGCTTACGTTTGATATGGACTTGACACCACAGTACCGTATGTTCATATGAACATCTGATAACCTGTGAAACAGAAATCACATCTCCCAGTTTGTAAAGCATTAGCTACCTTCTCTCATAGTTGCAGAGACTAAATATATCACTTGCTTAAAAAAAGGAAAAGTTAAAATCCCTTTATTATCCTCATCTGTCCCTCCAGATCTATCTGAAGCCAAGTATTGGGGGTCTACATGTGCTAGCCCTCTTTGTGTACAAGCTCAAAAGCCTCTTCTCTTCCCCTCTGGCCCCCAGAAGAAACATGCACTTCAAGCTGTGAGCTAGGCCAGGCCAGTGTATTTGAGGTTCTGCTACAGAATAAACAGTTGTATCTTGCTCCTGTGAGAGTGAGAGCTTCAGGAGGCACTTCCAGTGCAGATCCTCTATAGTCACAATGAGCTTCTCCCTTTGGGCACACAAATGACACCAGGGTGCAAAGCTGATCACCTGTGAGAGCCGTTTGAGAAGTGTGAGACACAAAGAATAAATAATCCATTGCATCCTGTATTGTTTTAGAGAGGGAGGGATTGTCCTACTCCTCTCTTCCATGCAAGTGCTCAAGCTCTGTGTCTGTTGGAGGCAGGGGCTGCAGTGCTGATGGCAAAGGGCAAAGATGGCCAGGGCACAAGACAGCTGAAAAGGCTCAGAGGAAGGACTAATTATTTTATATTTTCATGACATGCATTTTGTTTTCAGCAAACTACCTTGTGCAATACAAACCTATCATCTAGGGATGCACACCCTGCTTCTGCAAAGTCTGTGAATTGCTAAGTAATGGACAAATGACTCTTACTGTAGAAAACTCATCCAAAAGGGTAAGCAGAGTTTTTTTTTTCCCCTCAATAGCATCTTGCTTGGTTAATTCCCATGGGCACCCTCCAAACAAGCACTGAGAGAAAAATGAATGTGGCCAAGTCTTTCTGAGAACACCAACAGTGTAATGCAGTGTAAAAGGGACTAATTGCCCAGGAGAAAGGGCAAAGCCTGATTTGCTGCTTTCAGCAGGCCTGAAAGAGATTTTGAAATATTTTCCTTCTATATGCATAGTTAATTAAGGCCAGCTGAAATGTCAAAAATATAAGAGTATAAACCAGAAGTAAAACATTTTCAGGTGACCTTTGAAAGTGAATTACAAGATAAGACCTTATCACTAGATTCTACTTTGATAACTGCCTTAATCAATGAGGGAATAATTTTTTCTTCTCAACTTTGCCATGAAATATGAATAGAGGCCATAGAAAAATTTCTTTGAATTATTATTATTACTACTACTTATTCTCCTTGAAGAATTATGGCTCATTGTTGTATCATGGCTAAACCTTGATTCATGTTTTTGAAAAGAAACAGCAACTTTAAAAGCCATGAAAAATCACTTGTACTTAATTACTTCCATGATCTGTTAGGTTATAAACACTGCTTCTAAAGGGAGAACTTTTTTACCAAATACAGGCCATGCATGTGGGCAGAATGGATGCTACAAAAAGGGTAGGAGTTCAGTACCTTTGTACAAGACTCTGTTTTAACAGAGTAGTCAAGAGGAATGACTAATCCGTTAGTCCTTATAGTTACAAAACACATCAAACTAGCATTGGGAGAGAAATGCTTTCATCTTTCAGGAAACAGCTCAATATTTCAACATGGTCTCTCTAAACATGAATTTGCTTTTTAAATTGTGTATCAATTTAAAAAAAAAAAAATCAGTAACCACAAACAAGTTAGCTCTGCTATTCCAGAGTCAACTATGTCAACACAGTTGTTCCTGAAAACTACACTGCTCCTTCCACCACTGACCATTTACATGACATCTCTTCTTGTCAAAAAGTTGAGCAGTTTGAAAGTACTACTATGCAAAATAAGACATGTATCTTTTGGGGGTTTTTTAACCAATGTAATCAGCTTAAATGCTATGGACTGGTGGTGAAAAAAGACCTTGTTCCTCAAGTGTTAATTTAATTTTCATGAATTCACCTAATTATTCAACTTTGCACCCTGATAACATTTGCTATTTTCAAATCCATTTCCTTCACTTGTTTACTGCATGTGTAATATCTTTTCTTGTTCAAAGCAGTCTGTTAGAGTCTGGGGTTAACCAACTTGGAACTCTTGTAGCAGGAACTCAAAATTGAGTGATGTAAGCAAGAAATAGAAATGCCAGAGCCACCGAAGAGAAGACATGCTGCATTGCTTACTTAAAGCCCCATCCTGTCCCCCCAAGGACAATAGCTGCTACCAGGATGGCACCAGCGATGGAGCCTATTATAAGATTGGTGGCACTAGGACCTGTGGTAAAGGATTAGGGTAAGACAGACATAAGAACCAACAACTTCATTCACATTATGTGAAGCATCTGAAGGGTAGTCAAACAATTCAGGGAATATGGACAGCACACAAGGTGACACCTCTAGACAGTCTCAACAAGCCCAACTTAACTTACTTTTCTTTAACAATACGAACAAACAAAGCTGTGGGTCTCTGCATTGTGCTATGCTGACTTCTACCATAGATAAAAACCTAGTATTAGACAGTGAATTCCATTGTAACTTACTCCATTATCTGCTTCATGAACACTCAGCTGAGAACACCAAGAGAGCTGTGAATAATTCCTTAACTTAGAGGGGAAAAGTATGAATGCTGTATGTTTTAAGACTACAGAAAATGAGAGAGAAATAAAAAATCAAAAAGCCCTCTCTTTTTTCATAGAGCTCCTGAAAGGTGTAGATATTTTAATATGAGTTGAGAGCATCTAGCACCACTTACTCTGAATCCAGACACCCTACAAGTTACATCAATGCTAAATTTACAATTGTTTGACAAAAGCAAAGGATTATATAATAGGGAACGAAAGTTGAAATAAAAGTTTATTTCCACTAAGCTTTCCAAACATCAAAGCACCTCTTCATCATCCTCAAGAAGCTATGAACAACAAAGTGGGGAAGGGTGGAGCAGAAAAAAGAGCAACAAAAAGAAGCAGCACAAAATACGTTCGTGCAATTTTCTGAAGAGGGCAAGAGAACACCTAAATAACATACTAAAAATTGACCCTTAAGTGCTCTGTTTACACAGGACAGAGGAAAACTGACAACAGGCTTGAGTAACATTTGCTCTGTACAAAAACTTCCTATTGCAGTCTTTGATGTAAAACCTTACAAAATGAAAGCAACTCAACAGTTCTGCAGCATGTCACACACTTTTTGTTTAACCATTTACATATTCAGCAATAGCCTTCAAAAACAGCTCTTACTGTTCCACTCTCCCCAAACCAACATTTCTACACAGCAATTGAAATGTTCCTAATTAATCGTTCTGAGCTGAGTTTGGAAAACTGTCACACAGCTAATACAAGGAAGAAAGAGGAGCAGCCAGAGAGCAGCAAAGAAAGAGCAAGGGCAGCTGCAACAACTGAAAGTTTTAAGCTGTTCGGTCGATACTACAAAACCTCCTGCCCAAGCCCACACACTGCAATAAACACTTGCCCTAAGTTTTAAAATTTACTGCAGCCACCTAACTTTATTGCCTCCAGTACATGTTTCTCACCTTAGTGCTTCTGGAGATTCTGATTAGCTATAAGGAAACCAAGTTTGGAAAATTGCTTCCTGCAGTTCCTACACAAAGAGTATTCAGGAATATGAATAAAATAGTTGGACTGAAGAAAAATATAATGAACTTTATAGGTGAGCAGTGCACAAATTTGACAACAAAAATCAAAAGGTAATTCTGCACAATTTGGAAGAAGGTATCTTATTTGGACTTACCTTTAAGTCACACCTGGCTCAAATGAACAGGCTTGAGCACAGTGGAGGGCAAGTGCCATCCTGCAGGCATTGTTGTTCCAATTAAGGCTTGCTTGTAACAGCAGCCTAATGAGCCACCATATCTGACTGAGATCTACTGTTTGCTCTGGATTTCATCAAATGATCTCACAGAACAAAAGACTGAAAACACAGCAAGTGATTTATCTGTAATAAATTTGCCTTGAAAATATAAAATAAATAAGCCTTGAAAAATTCTAAAGCCAATTTCTTCCTAGCTATAGAATGCCATCTTCTCACAAAAGAGGTGCAATGATTAATTGATAGTAACATAGCCATAAATTAGATAAAGATGTGCCAAATCAACTTTTACATCCCTCTTCTCACGATGTTCCCTGGTTGTTAAATGCCCAGGGATGTGTATCCATTTCATAGAGCACACCTAATCACCAAACACCAGTTTATTCTTTAAATAAAGAAAATCAGTATTGGTTTTATTTACTATAAATATTAAATAATTCAATCAATTTAAACAGAAGATACAATACTAAACAATCAGGCTCAGGTAATAGAGAAGTATAAATATAGAAAAAAATCAAGCCTGCAATAGGTAATACGACTAAACAGCAACCATTTATTTATGAGACTGGAGTACTCCAAGTGTTGAATCCCAGTTTCAACATACAGAGATCTAAGAGGATCACTGATGAGTCATACCTTACTGTAAGGATCTATGCCTTATGTTTTATTAAGCATTACCAAATAAATTGTATTATTAATAAACCAGAATTTTGCTACCAGTAAAAGGACGTTTACGAAGAAAAATAAAAATCCTTATGTTTCAGCTCAATAAACCTCTCCAGTCACTGAATTCAGATGCTTGACAAACCAGAAGTAAGAGGAAGGTCTTAATAACCACCACACTGTGGGATCATTTTCCATCCAGACTATCACGAGAGGCAACACTTTGGTACGTCGCTCTTTCCACCACACTACTGCTATAACTTGCAGACAGAGATTTATCAGGAGGAATCTCCTGCAGATAACTGCCTGGCACACCTCCTTTTCCTGCAAGGACACTGCTCTGGCATGGCTATTGTTCCATCCCTGGTCATCTTTTAGGACTCTGATACAAATCCTACTGAAGGTGTTAAATCACAACACACCTGAAACTTCAGCAGACTTCAGACTATTCCCAAAATCTTCATCATCCAATAGATTCTACAAGAACGAACACACACCATTTGAAACTCTGCCAGTATTAGAAAAGGCAAGTTTACTGCAGACTGTCCTGCAGGTAACAATAACTGGTGATCTGATGTCTTTTCTTGCCTGTTGCTTTGCCAGCCAAATCCTCTGGTTTAGGTTATCAAAGCTAAGTATCCATTTTGGTATGAAATCTGAAAAAAAAACTACTGCACTATTTTGTCCCACATGACTCCTGAAATAAGTTCATAAATCATTAAGTAATTAAAGTTATTTCAGCACTTTGAACATGCACTTACAATTTGGAAGTGAAGTGGTGAGGAAGCAGAAGGATAGGTCCTGGCATCAGGCTATGATGCTCACACCCTCCCCTGCAGCTGGTAATGGCCAGCCAGGCATTAGGAACACAGAGGGAATTTGCAGTCCCTGCATGCTTTCTATAAACCAACAAAAAGTAGCAGTGGCTTGCCTTGAATGCACATTTGTATCTGAAGAAACCAGAGGACAGAGAAATATTGATGAGATGCAGGAAAAAAGAATGAATAGAAACAAAAAGAATGAATCAGGAAGTGAGCGATAAAAGCAAAGGAGAGATGAAGAAAAGCTGGCATTGGTATAGAAGGATACAGGAGCAAGAACAAATGGTCAGGGACACTGGTCAGAGCTGAGTGGCTTGAGACAGCAGGTCTCAGGACAGCAGGAAGAGACAAACAGAAGAGAACAAGGCAGAATGTAAGCAAAAGGCAAGTGGTCCTCAACTTGTAGATAAATTTTCTACTCCGGAATCTGTCCCCCAAACCTCTACAACTTTCAGAGTCTTCAGTGTTAGCAAACAGTTGTAAAAGCTACCAGTAAAACACAGATCTGATCTTTCTCAAGGAAATGACCTATTACCTTCTTTCTTCTATTTGTTTTCTAATAATTGTCCTCTGTGAAGACAAAGGTCTCTACTCTTCTGAGAATCTTGGATCACTTTCATGCACAGACAGGTCCCTAGGGCTGCAGACTCAGACGCATGGAGCGCTGCCTCACTGGACTAGAGCTGTGTGTGAACGCCTTCGCACTCAGCCTGACTGGAAATCACAGACTCTCCTGCTAATGAGTCCCCCCTTCAGAGGGGTGCCACTGTCACATGCCAGATGTCATATATAGTACTAGAAACATGGAGAAGTTGGAACTCTCAGAGCAGCAAAACAGCAGTCATAACATCTGTAGTGTGCACAGTGAATGCAGAATGAAGACAGCTTTTACATGGGCCTTTTTATGTATATATATACATGAACACAAATTTATATAAATCAGAGCCATTGTTAAAATTGAGGTACTGGGATAACACTTAGGATTACCATTTTCTAGAACTATGAAAAGACAAAAATTGCTCATACATATTCTTTATACATGAATACTACACTCCAGCACTGTGCTACCTTTGGGTAACAGAATCCTAGCAACAGAACCTTCAGCAGCTTTACAGTAAAACTACCTGTCTGTATGACTATCACCAGCTTTCATCTGCCTACCTTGATCATTAGACTGAAAGCCCTGCATGTAATAGAACAGTTCACATTACTCAGTCTATTTTGCAAAAGAATCAAGAAATCCCTTTTTTTTCCTCCTTTTCAATTTTTTCTTTTTTTTGGTAATTTGGTGTAATGGAAACATTTAGTTTTTTTCCTCCTTTTCATTTTTTTTTTTTTTTTTGTAATTTGGTGTAATGGAAACATTTAAACATTTAATTTTATGGTGACAATGTAAAAATTCACAAACTTATTTTTTTATGCCCCACATTATCCCAGACAGGAGAAGGTTTAACACTGCATGAGCAAATCACACGACACAGACACAGTCAAATCACACGACAAATACGGTCACCACAGGACAAAGCTAAGGGGAACACAGAGGGCTCAGGTGCATACGGTTACCTCACACACTAAGGCACCAGACAGAGAACTCAAACTGAGAAAAGTGCTTACTCTATTCCCCACCCTGTGCCTCCAAAAATCACCCCCAAGGCCAGAATGGTCCCTGCCACTGCACCTATTAGCCTGTTAGCGGCCATGCTCACTGTGTGGAGGGAAAAGGGAAGAATTTTTCAGGAAATCATCACATATATGTCTGAAATGAAAACATGAAATAATTCCTCAAAGGAATACTTTACAATCCACTGTTGGATAAACAATTCAAATCTCCTCACAAACCTTTGTTTACCAAATAGCGTAGCTTTAAAAATTCTGAAATGAGCTCTATTTGGTTTTCTTTGAATGCTTGCAAACATTTAAGTAAGAAGTTTTCCTGTAAATTCCTTTCAGCTTGTGCTTCTATTATTTACTCTAAAAGGGAACTTATTTAAAACAGCCAAAATATAAATAAATTGCCAATAAACAAACTTTCTTTTTGATTACCAGAAACTTACTGTATCCATAATATAATTAAGAAAATGAAAACTGTTTGGAAACAATTCCACCTCAGAAAAAAACAAAACCCCCCAACTTTTAAAGTAATTCCTTTACTAATTAATAATATTTTTCTTTGTTACTGCATTTATCAATAGGACTCTCTATCTATATGACCTAAAGCAGGTAATACCTTTTAAAAGCAAAAACCTACCCTAGAAACATGCTTCAGGTAGAAATTTTGATATGTTCAGATAGTCTCTCAAGACACTGAGGCCTTACTTTTAATCCTTAAGGGAACACTTTTCAGGAAAAAATTCTGTACATCTCCTATGTTAGAGATTACAAGTTTGATAGGTTCATGGAGCCACAACGGACCACAAGCAAAGAGCTGAATTCCCTGTCAAATGGGAACTTAGGGACAAAGTTCCTATTTTATGGACTCCATGCTGAGTGAAGTGTGTTTTAAAATATTTTGGGGGTTTTTATCCTGTTTCATAACTATACACACACAAACACACACACACACTTGAGACATAAGTTCTATATTTAAATAAACAAACAGTACTCTGCTAGTCAAATAAAGGCCTAATTCTGCAAATTAAATTGCAGAGAAGAATCTCATGTGTATATGGAGTCCCACTGATTTAAAAACTGCTAACCCACACTCTAAACTGAGTTTCTGCAGTAACCAAAAACTAACAGCAAGAACTCTTTGTCTTCCCCAAACTGCTAAATGCTGTGTACATCTGCTAGTACAGGATACAGTAGGTTGCTGAGTTTAGAGTAATTAAAGAGTCATGTATTAATAGCAACATAATTAAGGACCACATATTTTTTTATCCTGAAGTAGAGAATGGAGCCAAAAAGCAATTGATGGATGATGGAAAAGTCTGAAAAGTGTAGCAGAATAGCAGTCAATTGTCACTTATCACAACAATACATTAAAAAATAGCAACACTCCCTAACTATACATGTTCTAATTGTAGCAAGAAAAATGCTTGGAGTTTTGGTGCGAAAAAGATTAAGCCTATTAGATGAATTTTCACATCATGAGTGTTTCACTTCATTCAACCTTATGGCTAAGGAAAAACAACTATTTTGGTTTCTGTCTTAGACTTGTAAATTGGCATATGACATAGGGAGTAAAAAAGGATAAAAACTTAATGGAAGCTACTCTTGCGTATGCTGAGTCATTACAACAAAGCAAAGTACTGCTGTACTCTTCTGAAATCTCACAAAGGAATTCCTCTATAAGCACACAGAAAGAGATCATAGTGTTCAGTCTCTTAAATTCATTTCTAGGTGATTCAACATCAATAAATTACTGTAACACTGTAAGAAAAATAATCCATCTTTTGAGATCATTGAGCCACCTTGAACAAAAGCACAGTCTGCCATTTTGCAGAGGACTCCACTGAAAAATGCAGTCTAAACTTTGCCTCTACCTGCTGGCAGAATTCCATGCACATACTATCCATTTAAGGCTTTTTCCCGCAATAATTCAACATTGATGTATTAATTTTCACTAGGGTATCTCCATTCTGAACTAGATGAGGCAATCTGACTTACAGTAATTTATCAAAAATAAGTGTACCTTCTGTGTTACCCTTCCTATAGACCTTTTCACAGAGGAGGGAATACTTTCTTACCTACCAGATTTAGAAATGAACAAAGTAAAATTCATATGCTCTCAGTCACAGCTGTAAATCCTGCTCTCCTCATCCACACACACAGAACTGAACAGCTCTGCAGTGTTAGTCTGTGGATAGATAGAATGTAAGAGAATACAGTAGTGAAGGTAATCTCACCCCTAAGGAGTTACAGCTGTGCTAATTATCAAGCATTAGGAACAGGCCTGCCCTTAACAGGTCACAGCTGGATCCAATTAGAATGGGTATTGTAAAAGAGCAGGTTGGCTGGTCAAGAAGGTTGGATGGAGGTTGCTGGCTGTGCGGAGAAGAAGGAGTCAGTGCTGTGAGGAGCTGCCCATGAGAAATCACCAAGAAGGTATGAAACCTTTGCAACGAGATGGCACCATTGATAGTTATTTTTTTTTTAAGACTCTCTAAGCAGCATTGCACTGTCAGGAAGGTTTTTAGAGGAAATGGAATGATAAGTGGCTTGTAAGGCAGGGTACAAACCAGGCAGCTCTACACTGAGCAATGCTGGGAACTGGGAGTCCAGGAAGCGCCTGTACAGATTTCCTATACAAATCTGGACTGGTCTACAGAGCCTCCTTCACAACAGTAACTTGTTTCAAGATGATCTCTTCAAACACTTCTTGGCAAAGGTCTACTGGAACCATTCTGCCAAGGGGTAACACAAAAAGGCACACAAGACAGATAGAGCCATTCCAGAGGGATATTCCAAAATCCTGTCCTTCCTTGACACCTTGGTACTTTCAGAGTAATCAATTACAGTCTGAGTCCTCAGGACCAGGTTTTTGAACAACTTTTATCTTTTCTCCATCTACCTTGCAAATGGAGCAGAAGAACCTGGAACTGGGGACTTTGTAAATGCGTAAGACTGAATAAATATAGTCTGATATTGAACAGTGCCCTGATGACAGGAAAGACATTAAAAAAAACCAAAACTGGACAGTACAAGTCCAAAGATATCCAAAGATATTCTTTGGCAGAGGAGTCGGAGAGAAACTCAAATACTTTCCTTCCTCTTTGAAAAAACTTTTGGATTATTTCCTCAATACCTCCTCCTTGTATTTGTACTTCATATATAGTTGAAATACATACCACGTACATAAGAGCAAGCACCAGTGATTGTAAGAATAATTTATCAAAAATCTTAATATTTTTATTCTTTCATTGCAATACAATTTCAAGGAATCTGATTTTACCAGGAACATTCCACTTTTCCCTTTTTTATACCACAATTCTCTGAATTAGTTGACTAAGAAAACTGAAAATCTCTAGTAAAATATAAATATTCAATTATCATATAAAAAAATAAGAGCTACACTAAGTCAGATTCCAATCACAACAAAAATTACCATTAAAAAATAGAGAATAAGGGACAAAGGAAAAAACATTACCTGTTGAAATCTTCCCCAAATTTAAGTTAGAAAAGTAAAAGTTTTATCAATTTTCAAAGTAGAAAAACCTATTTCCTCTACATGAAGCAGAATTTTACTGTCTGGGTCTAAACGCAGCTGTACAATATTATTTGCTTTTTATATGCTAATTCTGCTACCATGTATCAATAGAAAAACATCATAAATACTTAACATAAAAACTGAAACAAAACACAAACCCTTGGGTCCTTCATCCTTCTTGCCACCAGTATCCCTGACAGGGTCATCAATGCTGCAGTCTGTCCCAGCCCAGGAGAAATTACAAATGCAAGTGGCTTCATTGCTACAAACCTAGCAAAAAAAAAAAAAGAAAAAGTGACAGCACTTAATTTCTAACTACATTTTATTAACATATCACACTGCATTTATTTAATATGCAATTAGACATTTAATACATGGTATAAAACTTGCCTATTTGTATATTGTAACAATAACATTGAATGTTTGGAATGACACAACACTCCTGGAAGTTTGCCTCAACCCTCCTAATCTCAACCCCTCTCACATGCTGGGAGAAGCAGAACTGGTTCTATCATCACTGGCACACACCTGCACAGGCTGTGAAACATGACAGCAATTAGCTAGATTAGTTAGATCTTCACCAGCTATCTGGACTTTGAGCCTGGATGCCCAGAAGGGATACAAACATTTGCCTTTGAAAGGTTCAGGATATGGTTACACTTTCCAACCTCTCGTTTACAGCTCGCACCCATGTAGAACAAAGTCGATTTATTTTCTTTGGTTTTGTCAGCATTTTTCCTAAGCAGCAATGAGGAATGCTTGCCTGGCTTCTAAAAGAGAGGGAACAGTTCTTCCTCAGTTTACATTTACCTGAATGACCTCTAAAAAAGAACTCAGCACTCTAAAATTTGAAGTATATTTCTTAGACACAGAAAAACCTATCCAGTGGACAAAACCTAAACCATCATATCAATACTAAGACTTTGTTAGTTATAAACTAACAAAGTTAGCTATAAACTTTCCATATGAAAAAGAACATGGAATGGTGCTGCTAGAAGAGGTTACTGTGGAAAAATGCATGACACAAGAAACAGACATAAAGGATGAAGTTTTTATTATAGGACTAGAAACGAAGTCAATCATTGGACAAACAGCTAATAATGTCTTTGGACACTGGAACATCACGTGAAAAAAATCCAGGAAACAGCCTACCAACAAATGATTCTAAGTAACACATGTGATTTTTTAATTCAACTTTTATAATGCTCTGCTTTTAAGAAGCACTCACTGGAGAACCTTACCTAAGAACTTGAAGATAAACACATTTTATGGCAGGTTTGATCAACTGAAATACCCTTTTAAAATTAGGAACTGTAATAATCCAAAACAGAACAGGTAAGATAGTTCACTCACCCTTCATGTCACTCTCAAAAAGTACCAAGATGATTTCTAATCTCCTAGATTCAAATTCTTACTTGCAAATTTTAAAATTTTTATATTCTTGATTTTGAACCTAACCTTCTACTTTGAAACACTCAATTTTATTTTCAAGCATAGACAACAAGAAGAAATAACCCCTTCTCGTACAGTCTAGCCCTTTAGGCAAGTATGTGTCTCACTGAATCCCACAGTGGAAAGGTTTTATTGGTATTTAAAACAGTGATCTGTTCATCAAAACAGACGTAACATCTTAGACAAATGAACTTGTAGGTAGAATAACAGAACATAATGTGCCTGAATGTAAATTGATACACCTTGGATCTGTTCAACAACTGTTTGGAACTGTTCAAGACCTCCCTCTCTGCTGAGGACCCACAGTTTGGAATTTTAATTATTTAAGCCATGGGCTATAAATCTATGAACACAAGACCAACTTCATAAAGGTGTTAGTGGGCAGGAAAAAGTTTAATTCAAGATGGCAAGTAGCTTGAAATGTGGGTAGTACATTACAGAAGTCCTTCCAATAACTAATGTCAAAGGTCTTTCTTGCTGCTTACAAACCCGACTCTTTGGATATAACTGCAGAACCAATTTGAGAAGTTTCCTTTCTAAATTTTTTTTATGCATCACAAAATGGCAGTCTTCCCCTGAATCCAACATTTGTAGTTTCACATCAAAAGGTCTCAGGAAGACTTTCAGATGTTAGGATCAGGTAGAGCAGAGAGAGCTGGGGAAGCTGTGCTGCTCACCCCCAGTACAGACTCACCCCATGACCAGAACAGACTTTTCCATTGGAACCAATGGGACAGCTGCTTATGTTCAAGGACTGAATTGGCAGGCACTTTTTGTCCAGACACATCATCTGAGGTCCACATGGAGCTCCATCCTCCACATAACCTAAATCCGTATCATCATCTAAAAGAACATGAGCACCACTAGGAGAAATAAGTTTTAAGACAGTATTAGTATTATGACTGGAATCCTTTGAAAATATTAAAAGCATGTTGGTGTAGACACTGAAAGCCCCACACCATTCTTTCATTCAGACAGACTGAACAAAACTGTAGAGTTTTTCTGTCTGTCCACAGCAAAGACAGTGTTCCAGTTGTCAAAATAAAAATAAGTCTAGATTAGAACTTAAATACTCAAGAAGGGCACCTCAGTCTTTGGGGATTTTTAAGTCTCTGACAGATAATTTTCCTCTTTTTTTTTTTTTTTTTTTCCCCCAAATGCTGTGAAATATTATTGCTTGAAAAAAAATACTAAAAAACTAACTTCCCATGTGATTTAAATAAAACCACAAGTGGAATAATGGAAGAATTAAGAACCACTGTTCACTCAGGAGCCAACTATGTAAGAGTGTTCTCAGGGTGACAAAAACTGCAATGTTGCCAATGTCTTCAAAATACAAACCCAGTATTGTGCACAGACCCAGCAGTGCAGCAGACTGAAAACTCATTTACCTGTTCTTTAAGTGAACTGTAGCTGAACATCTTACCCTGCCACAACTCTGCAGCTTCCTCCTTCTCAGCCCTCACTTCACTACAGCTGTGTCTTTGAGTATTTAACACTCAAAATCATTATATTTAAAATACAGGTCTTTGGCAATCACAGACTTTCTCCACCCCCAGAAAAACATAATGCTGAGCATTAAGTTCTGACTGATGTTCTGCTACTGGAACAGGGATCAAGCAGAAGATTCAGGAGTATAACCCCCATTTTACCCTCTTTAAATGTGGAATATCAGGCTTTTTATGGTTTGGGGATATTTTTTAATCAAAAGAAATACTCAGAATAATGATTTTGCTGCAATTACCTAAAATTCACAGACTCTCATATTTATGTCTCTCTTGATTCAATTAGGTTTGACAGAGATAAATCATGTTGGAATACTGCATTATCTTTTACCTGCAGTCCACTATGCGTCCTTGATGATAAAAAGAATTTGGGATAATTTCTCCTTGAACTTGACCAACTCGTGGAACTCGAGTGAGATTAGTACAGAGCAAAAAGCCACAGAAAACATCACTGGAAAATGAAAACAAAAATCAGAATATTACTGGAATAATATGAAGTAAACTTACAAAAAAAAGAGTCTGGCAATGGTGCTGCTGATCACAGTAATATATTACCATAAGCCATATGACAGACTTTCAGAATGCAAGCCTGGAAATAAAATATTATTTAAATGACAAAAGGCAGAAACAAGTCATCATTCATTCCAATGCACCAGTGAACGCTCACATGAGCACAGAATGTATCTGTGCTCTAAGAACAATCCAGAACAAGTAAGAGGAGCCAAACTGCACAAAGCTTTGTCAAGTTAGGCTGAATTGCTTTTCTCTCTCTCTGGCAGCTTACACACCATACGTTAATGTCATGTTTGAAATCTTCATTGCATTTTATTTCCCTTACAGGACAACAGAACCCTAACAAAAATTTTTAGTGTGAAGTTGTGTGTGCCCAAGTTTTGGTAAAGAATCTTCTTTTTTAATGTTATTTTATACATGCATATATTTAAATATATTTTATTATAATATATACAACATATCTTCTTTATCTTCAATAGAAGGACGTTAACTAACACTGATTGTCCTAAGTCACAGAAGCAGGTGAATGAATGCTGGAAATTGACTTTGTTAAAACTGAAAAGAACATAAATAGCCCTTCAGCCAGAGCACTGTCCTGCATCTCTCTACCAACAAAGAAAAGCTTTTACAGAAATGAGGGGTTTAATATACACATTAGAACACAACTAGCCTCATCTAAATTAAACAACTCCTTTTCTTATGATCCTATCTGAAAACTAATAATATTAAAAAAATCCACTATGCAAACATCAAATAGTCAAAGAAGGAAAATGCTATTCCAAAACTGAAATTTGTATGTACATAATTAAAAATTACAAAGCAGAAGTAAATCAGGAGAAATTTAAGTCTATCTACTAATGATCATTAACTTGAAAAGTAAATTTAATCAAACATTCATCTGGTAATGATCACATGGAAATGAATCAGGCCTTTTCTCTAAAAAATCCAAATGTCTAATGGTCCTCTCTGGTCAAAATAAAGATTGGAACAAACTTGAAACAGCATAATCTGGTGTCAGTCCCAGAGCAAGTGAACAGAATGTGTCTATTTGCAGCCTAATTTATCCCTGCCAAGGCTGAGGTATTTTTTTTGTTATGAACTTGTGACTTTTTGCTGTCTTGTCCCTCAGCTACTCTGAAATAATTGAAGTCACAGTATATTCTTCTGAAAATCTAGAATTATTTACAAGTCTATTGCTGAGTCACTTATAGATTTGTCAGAGTGCAAGTTTTTCAAGATGCAAATCTCATGACGGAAAAGAGATTCAAAATAAAGCAAAAGAAGCTGCAGAAACATGCATGAAAAAGTAGAAAAAGTAGAGCCATTACCAATCTATTTAAATTACAAATAATCTCTACCAAGCTGAACTTACTGTTTGCTGCACTGAATCCATCGGTCTCCATCCTTTCCACAGTTTCCTTTTGTTGTGCCTTCTGTATTAAGCTTTTCATAACAAAATTTGTCAGATCCTGAAGACTCTGTTGATGAAGGAAAAAGAAACATGTTTTTCACTAGCAACATGACAGCTTTGAAACCTGCATAATTTATTGCAGCCATTCTCTGTAATTTTTTTAATACAAAACATCAATTTAAATACACATGTATGTGCGCAGATGGTATTTTCCAGTGACTAAAAGGGAGAACACACTAAACTGAAATACCTACTGATACGTTCAAAATTTGCTCTGAACTTCTAAAAGTAGCCTCCATGGTGTCTGTATTGTATTCTGCATATGAAATTTATCTGTGGTAATTTTGTTTGCTTCATAACAGTTGCACGTAGATTTAATCTAGTTGTTTTTCATTGCTATTTTTCCTGATCTGCATTTCAGAAAATTTTATATAGGACATTTATGATAAGCATATGTTCTGACATCAACTCAATGTTGATTTTATTCTATTTTTCAGATGTTCACAGGAAACCAATCTTGAACAGAGTGTAATTTTTACTTATTTTTAGCAGTAAAATTCTGAACTAATAGGATTTAAAGCCATAATTATTTACTGATGAGCTCATTTGTTTTTTCTAAAAATTAATCTAAAAAAAGAAAATAGAAAAGCACAACAATTATATAGAGGAAGATAAAATACTAAGACAGAGTGGCCCCAGTGGCAGTTATGATTAGACAAAATGCACAAGAACACACTAAATGCCAGAGCACCGGACGTCCTGGTAATTCTCTGCTGAATTGTCTCCAAGTCCTTACACAGAACATTCAGCCCCCCTCTGCTGCAAGCAAAGCCCATTGCAATTGCAATTCTGTTTAACTCAACACTTCTGGACTTAAATCCATACTATGCATATTTAAGTTCACACCAATGTACTAACTTTCCTGACTTGGAGAATTGTATAGAAAGGAGAGGCAAGGTGGAGCAGCTTTGGCATGAACCACTGATGGGATAATGGAACTGGTGACTGTCATTAAAGAAAAGCCAAAAAATCCTCAACCCCCTCCCCCCAGCAGCATTTGCTGCCTGCCCTACCCAGATCTGCAGCCACATCATCGCTCTCACTGACACCACTCCCAGATGCAGAATTCCACTTGGCAAGCAAGCCATTTTCCCACTGCAGGCTACTCACTCTACTGATCAGAAAACTTCAGCTTGTAGTGACAAGAACAAAAAAAAACCCAAAAAAACACGAAAAATCCAAAGCAAAAGCAGGCATGAACTAGAAATAAAATACATTTAAGGAAGTTAAAGTCAACCTACTAGATCCCCAGATATATTTGCACTGATTATCTCTTGTCTTGCATTCACCATTATAGCAACGACCCTAAACAAAATACAACATGTTAGGAATGAGAACTGAAAACAACTTCATCTCCTTCCCCTCTCACAACAAATGTCTCATTTTCACCCTTCAGATGCATGTTGGGATGTAGGCTCCATGAATTTGGGTAGATCAAGTACACATTTTGGCCCAGATTCCCAAAGCCAGTTTGTGTCCAATACATACTGACATTTAAGCAGTTGGAAGGAACATCGTTGGAAAGAACTTAACATGGAGTGTAATAAAATATCTACATATTAAATGTAGAGATACCAAGTGGATTTCACTCTAAGTAGATATTATTACTATTCATAGAGTGCATAGAACACAAGCAACATTAATGTTTAAAGGATAAAATTTATGAAGAAATATGGAACACAGGATTTTTAAAAATCAATACCAAAACAAAACAAGAATGTGTATTTAGCTGATTTCTATTTGCTGATGTGCAGGGATTTTAAAACATTGCATACCTGATTAGAATCACAGGCATACCCATCTTGTTTATGAAGATTTGGTGGACACTGAAAAAAATTAAGAATATTTTTTGTCATGTGTACTGTAATAATACATCAGAGTATCACATATGGAATTTTCCTACTTTTAAGAAAATTGGACAACATGTAGAGGGGGTTGAAAACACAATTAGTGCAATAATCTTCATAGCTACAAATAGAAATGAAAAAATTAATATCTCGATCCATTTAATACAACGTTCAAATCTAACTTCCTGCATATTCCAAGAAGAAATTAAGGAGGTGAGACAAAATGAAAGCGAATGTGTTCAGTAAGAGGATATTTGGTAGCTAATACTGGGGCCACATTTGCTGCACTGCCACAACATGCATTTCAGTTCCACTACAACAGTGAGGGAGCACCGGGTCACAGCCTAGCAGGCTATTCCTTACACAGCTTCAGGGGGCTTAATGATCGTAATTGTTATGTTCCCTTGGCACTGGAAATTCTTTTGTACAAACAAATCGCTCGGTCTAGAAACCTCAGACTATTAAAGTTTTGGTATTAAACCATTCTTAAGGTTTTTCCTCATCTAAAAGGGACCTGTGAAAATTTGGAAAGAGAATGCTGCTGCACTGGACTGTGTTAGCCAGTACTCTGAGGGCAGCTTGAGAAAGCCCTTCTCTCTCTCGTTAAGAATGCTCCACCTACACAGTAAAAGATTTACATTAAAGTTTTGGCAATAGCTACTTGTCTATGTATTGATGTCTCAGATGATAAAATTAAAGGAAGTAATTGGTAATTTATTGGCAATTTTAACTACAGCCAATGCCCAAAGAGATTGTGATTTGTCCTGAATCTCATTTCTTCAAGTTATGAAGTTCTTATATAAACAGAATAAATATATAAACATTCAATATTGAAAAGGAGTATATGTCACCTAAAACATCAAAGTTGCTGTGAAAATGGAAAACATACAGGATGTTGACCATTTAAAAGAAATCAAATTCAAACAATATTCTGGTTGTTGTTTATTCCCATATTTTATATTAGCCATGTTTTCAGGACAATGCATTAGATCCTCAACTTTTAAAATTCTCATACATGTGCACACTCTTAGAAAACATAAGACACTTTATACAAGTCTTACAAGGAGCAGTTCAGGGATCTGGGGTTGTTTAGCCTGGACAAGAGGAGGTTCAGAGGGGACCTTCTCACCCTCTACAATTCCCTGAAAGGAGGTTATGGAGGTCATAGAGGTCAGCCTCTTCTGCTCAGGTAAGAAATGCCAGGATGAGAGGAAATGGCCTTAAGTTGTGCTGGATATTAGGAAAAATATTAGGTTTAGGCTGGATATTAGGAAAAACTTCTTCACAACAAGGGTTGTCAAGCATTGGAAAAGGCTGCCCAGAGACACAGGAAAATCTCCATCCCTAGAGGTATGTAAGAGACGTGTAGATGCAGCATTTAGGGACATGGTTTAGTGGTGCAGTTGGCAGTGCTGGGTTCATGGTTGCACTCAATCTAAAAGGTCTTTTCCAACCTGAATGATTCTATGTTTCTATATTCCTTTAGTTGTAATTTTTTACAATTATATTTTAAGCCATTTTATCTCATAAAATCTTAGTGTTATTACCTTTGAATACATTCACATTTGCAGTGTATTCTTATTATTTAAGTTATAGACCAGGCAAAGAGTAAAGAAGGATGCCTGACACAAATATTATACACAAAACCCCAAGACTTATAAAAACCAAATAAACCTAGAGAAGTAATCTTTTGAGTCCACTTAGATTATTGCTTTCATGAGTTTACAATAGTTTACACTCCATTATTACATCATCATTTTGGCCATATGACTGTGCAGTCTGTTAATACAATTTTCCTCTTAAATGAATACAAGAAAAAGACTGCAAACAAACATCAGCAGTGCAAGCAGAGAACATTTCTGCACACATACCTGTCCAGAATCCCCAGTGCAGAACTCTGCAATGTCACACTCGTTCACTGCGTATCGACAGTCATAACCTCGTGGGAAAAACTAGAAAATTAAAAACATAGTTCAGCACTGGGAATACATCTACATAAGCTGCTTCTACCTGAAACACACTCTGAACTTTAACAGGCTGTTTGTCTCCTTTTATTCCACAAACAGTCACTAACATGACTTGACTGCCATGGACAGCTGAAAAGAGCGACTGATATATGGCAGCAACACTCACAAGACACGACGTATTGCAGCAGGGTCCATCACTACAGTGAGCTCCATTAGAAAGAGAGCACTTCTTACAACAGTCTGCATAGCATTCCTGAGGAAAAAAATAAGCAAAAAGTGTAGTTTTCCATTTTAAACAAGTTTTTTTTCCTTCATAATCTTTCCAACATCCAATTATTATGTACCAGCGGACAAAAGATTCAGCTTAGCACTGAGCACTGATGATTTGAAATTATCAGCTGGAAGAAGCCTTTGCAGTACTCAAATACTAAATGGGAAACAGTGACATACAATGCTACAGCAACACAGGGATTCACACCTTCTGAGGCCTGCGCCAAATTTATGCTGCTTAGTTCAATAGTATTCAATGCAGAAAAAAACTCCCAACCTAATTACAAGTGCAATTATATTTAAATACTAGAACGAGAACTCAAATCTGGAGGGCAGATTTTTGCAAAAACATTATTGGACTATTTCTGCAATACAGAAGAAAACAAAAGTTACTTGTTCTGTCTGAAAACAGGCACCAATCTCCAAAGTATCAGTGAGGAGTCTCCCACTCCACATATGCTATTCAGGAAAAGCAAAGAGGTAAGCACTTGTCCAGTGCAACTGAGAAACTGCTGGGAAACAGCTGTATCTTGTCATTGGTGTAACAGGAACTGTTCAGAGGACACTGTCTTTGCATTCATTGTCATTTGAAAAAATGTTTTAACACAGGCTTTTAACAAAATTGTTTCCAAACAACAGGCAAAACAAATTCATTTCCATAACCTTTCCCCCCTCTCTTACCAGTCACTTAATTTATCTTAATAAATTTCATAAGAAAGAGTCATGGAGCAATTGATAACTCTACTTACCATTCGGAAACCACAATCACATTCTTCTCCTGCTTCTACAAATCCATTTCCACACTCAGTGGCTTCAAAGAGCTAAAAGAAAAAAGCCCCCATCCCAAAGTAAGAATAAAACTAGTGTTAAGTGACTTCCGTGTTACACACAACCCATTTCTGCAATGCTACACAAATGTGCTGTCTCAGACAATGCAGCTGCCATGCCATCAAAAACATGATAAATAGAGACACTACAATAACATTTAAGGGAATGACATTTGAACTTCATTCCTGTTCCATGGACTCCCAGTATTCTGTCAATTCCTTCAAGAAATCGGTCTACAATGTCATTCTTGGGATTTGCTCAGGTAACCACACTTGCTCATGCAATGAGCTACTGTCTGTTCCTGTGCAACGCTTGTGCATGAAAATAATAAATAGAAAGAAATGCTGCCAAAAGGAAGTCCTATGTGCCTTATTAGTAAGTTATACACAACCACATACAGAGACTACTAAACAGCTAATCCTAGAACCAGATACATACAATGCAGATAAATTCTGCAGCTCAGGATGATGCAGATTCTATAGTGGTTTCACACATTCTAATTTTGATTAAAGGTACTTTTCAGTCTTGTCACAGAAATAATTCTGTAAGCAGCTTGTCTGTTTTCAACATAATTCTGCTTTAAAATAATATAGGAATATCAGGCATCACCAATTTAATTGGAATATTAGCAGGAGAAAGACATCCACTACCACATGCTTGAAATGACAAGTTAGAAGTTACCAAGTTAAAATGTGAACAGATTAATCTAAGGGTGAAAGATGTGAGCAAACCTTTCGGCACGGGCTTAGTGGAAGTAAAGCTATGGAGAACCAGCAAGATATGAAACACTGTATATAATACAATACAAATTATATATATATAAACTTGTATGGAATTCTTCTTTGGTGGTTTTGGTTGGGGCAGGGGGGAATTATAATGCCTAGTAAAAAAGAAATACAACATTTCACTTTTGTTGTATTGACCACATAGTTAATCAACAGCACCTACAATTTTGGCTGTCAGAAGCAAAACAATAGTGAAGAAATATCCATATGTGCTCTTCTTCACCAGTAATGTTGACAGGATTAAATAAAGCATTCAATTTTTTTCCCCCCCTCTGTAAGCTTCTGTCTCTACTACACTTAGGTGCAAACAGCAAGATCTCTTACTCTGAAACTGAAATTCATTTCTCTATCAAACAAGAAAACTACAGAACACAAGCAGGCACACACAAATTTCCTATGGCAATCAGGAGCCATTTAATGTTCATATACATGTCAGAGCATAACTTAGGATATAATTTTAAAAATGGCATCATGGTGACTGCTTAACAACTCTGTTTTACTTACCAAAAGATTAAACACACAATTTTCTACCTTACCTCCTGACCTCTAAATAAAAGCATTCTAAACATTGTATGACTATTTTTCCCTCCCAATGTACTTTAAAGCTGTGAAGCACTGGCACAGATAATATATAAAGATAATTCAACCATTTCCCCATGAGCCTTTCCCCCAAAATAAATCCGATTTTTATTCTGTCAAATTGAGTCAAATTGACAACTTCACATTACTTTGCAAAACTGAAGCTGTGCTTTTCTATTTCCCTACTTATTCATTTGTGTAAGAATTCTTGCATTCTTACTCCATAAGCAAAGATTGCTACCCTGGGAAAAGATTCAAAAGATTCACTTGAACAAGCAAAATTTTTTTTTAGTTAATTGTGCAAGGTGATGGTCCACCAAAGGGTATAGCATAGTAAACAGAACAGCCTAATAGCCTCATGTGGTATTAAATTCTACAAGGACAGCAGTTTGACACTATGATTAAATAGAATATTAATGCTTTGGATTGCTCTTACTTGGCAAAAAGAGCCACATGGAATATTTTTATACTGCTCAGCTATACAGAGATGTCAGGCTAACATTGTCTTAGAAAAAATTATGACCTTGGTGAGGTTTTAGGCAAAAAAGCAATGGTAGAAGGAAACATCTATGAATTATAGTTTGCTAGACGTATATTTGAAATGAAATTAAGCTAATGTTGAGAACAACCAAAAGTTACTACTGTCTATATGAAATCAGCTATGGATTTCTATTTCCCAATGTGGTATCTGGCATTCTTTTTAACAACCTCAGACAGAAAGTCCAAGAATTGAGTATAGGTGGAGTGTACACTTCTGGATTTATTTTGCACTACTTCCAGCTTAATAAGAAGTGCATTTATGCTGAATGTGACATTTATCATTATTTGAGTATGAAGAATTATGGAAATCAAGTTGCATTCCTCTCAATATTATTTTAAAATGCTAAGGGGCTGAACAGCTAATTACAACCTCAAGAAAATACCCACACAGATATCGGAATAAATTTGAGAACAGATGATGTCAGTAAAATCATTACATTTTCATTACAAATAGCAATAGTGTAGCAGATGTCCTGACTACCAACTTATTTATTACCTTTGTTGGCCTGTTAAAAAGGCAGGCACCTCCCCCACGAAGTAAAAATTCTTTGTATTCTGCAATGCTGCATTTGGAGAATTTCCTGGAATGGTATACCCTAAAATGGCAAAGAATTAGGTGAGTAAATGCCTTGAAACACCATCAGCTACTGGAAAGGGGCAAAGGGGTCACAACTTTTTTTTAAATACTGTAAATCCCAGTTTCTTACAACCACTGTATGCAACAGTATGACAGCTCAGTCTCATTCTCAAATCACAAAATCAGAACAAAAGAAAAATTTTAAAATGTTTTGCCTTTTTTATATTTCTTCTTTATGTACAGTATATGAAACTGTAGGTTTTAAACTTCTTAATAAGGTAAACCCACATTATCATAGTAGCTGCTATTCACCCTTTCTATTGTATGCATAATCCAGTATCCTCTCAGGTTTTTTTTAACACCTACAAGATGCTACAAGAAGTTTCACAGCTTAATACAGACTGGTAGAAGAACAATTTCATCCCATTTTCGTCTGTCATATTTGCTAATCTCTTTTCATGTCTCCCTAATTCTTATACTAGAAGAAAGAGTAATTATTTTTGCATAATGTTACAGATTTCTCTCATATTTCCTCAATGCAATCTTTTTCCCAGACTATTAAAAATGTACAATCAAAACTATTACAAAGTATTACAAAGTATAAAAGCACACTACAACCCTTTAGTAGTAATTTCTCGCTCAGAAATTGTCTGATATGTTTATTAGTCATGTTTTGAGATCTGGAAATGAGATCTATTCACACTATAAAAGTTGGGGTAACCATGCCATAAGGAGGTTCGCCATTCCTTTCCTAACAGCTCACTGCCACTGAGCTATTTCCCCACTGAATTATTCCATACAGAAAAAATGTCTCCTGATACTGATGGAGTTAAGTGAGAAGGCTTTAAAGTGCAGCTAATTATTCACTCATTTCATTAGTCAATCCTTTATCAGCTTCTACATGACCATCCTCTGCTCCTGGATTTTTTTTTTGTTTACTGTTAACCTTTTTTACAGAAGAGGCTTATTCCACAGCCTCTTCTTCTGATATTTCCATCCAAGATCAATACTTTGATCAGTTCACCATATGAAGGAATGCAGTATCTATTCTGATCAATGCTTTACCTCGGATTCCAGAAGCAAACTTATGGAATGATTTTCTGCTGCACTCCTACAGTGGCTGGCAATTACAAGTCTGCAGGGAAGCCACAAGTAACTCTACTGAAGAACTAAGCTCCTTCAGTCTTATTTGTAACTAATTTTCTCTATGATTTTTGCAATCAAGCTTCCACAATGAGCAAGATACTGACAGGAAGTGATTTGTAAGACTCAAACCCCTATATTTCAGAAGTTATTCTCTTCTAATCAATTACTTACAGTATAGAGAAAAGAATCTTTGGCAGTGTGTGAGGGTGGAGGGCAATGAAGTTCCTCCCATATAGATGTGTCTCCCCTTCAGACTTCACTGACCATTTATTTACCCAAGGACTGAGTTCCAACTGTTTCTAGTTTTTCGTTTATTAGCGCTAAAACACATGGATAAAACTGAATGCATAAGAATTTCTGCCATAATGTAAACTATGAACTCATTCCAGAGCCCTCAATTACTGATATTTATGACATACCCTGTTTCCTCCATGATGCAACCACCCCAGGATTCAGTGCAGTCACACTCTTCTCAGACAAGACCAAAATACAACAGAAAAGGAGAGAAGTTATAAATATGCTTACAATAAATATAAAGTACTACAAAAATGGAGCTTGACTAATTATACACAGATTTTGATGGTTGCTTGGCTGTACAAACTCTAGCCCCAAAAAGGAAACCAGCCCACTTGAAGACATACTAATACCTTCAATAAATACAATACTTTCAGATTACCATATCTGCAGGTTCTGCAGACTCAACAAAATTTCAGGCACTACACAAAGCTAAAAATAGTTGGCAAGGTTCTTCCCTCCGTGCTCTCAAAATAGGCAGCACAAGGCTGTCTGCAGCACACATAATATTGATGATTTTAAATGTTAAACTAACACCTTTTGTTTAAATGTTTAAATTTTCTCCTCCCTAAAAATACAGAATATCCTGAAAGAGGATTGTTACTGGACAGGCCAGCCTTTTTCCATTTGGCATAAAATTATTAACAGTAATATGTCAATCAGCCAATCAAACATTCATTCGAAAAAGTAGTTGAATGAAAATGGATTTACAGTTTACTTACAGCTATAGCACGTAAGTCAACAGTGACCAAACTCATAACATAAAAACAAAAGATCAGCACATTATGGTTGGTAAAACAGAAGCTGCAAACTGCCCATAAAATTATCTACCAAAGGTAGATGCACTGTAGTTACTACTGGAAATCCAGTTTCTCCGTGGAAAATATCCAAAGATCATTTTTGTGGCTATTTCTACTCTCCCCAGGTCTTTCTTTAGTCTTTCCCTATAAAGGGCATCCAAATAAGGACACTAAGCTATCATATCAAAAACCTCTATTTTTCAGTTAAAAAATATTCTGAGTTCCAAATTGTTTGAACTCTGTTTTACCTGTAAAACAATTATATAGAAAATAGTTTAGCAATTTGCTAGTTTACACAATTCAAAAGCAATGCTTTACAAAACAATATTCCTAAGCATGGTTTCCCAATTCGCAGATTTTTGAAGTGATTCCACAGTAAAGTCAACATTATCATTCACATTTTTTAAGAGGAAACAAAGAGAGCAGGTAGCCAAACTCCTTACACAATGCAAGTGAAAACCAAGCAATTTTCTTTAGCCCTGAAAAAGGGTTTGCAGCAGTTTTTGTACCAACACTACAGCTGTTAAGGTAACACAAATCTGGTCTGACTGTGAAGCAGCAAGATAACGAGTTGAGCAAATGTCACACTGGACTAGGTTACAACTCCTTACCATTTCTTTAGTTGTAAATCAGGTATTTTTGCATTTCAAGAAGTCAGCAATTGTTCTATTGCATTCACAGATTTCATGATGATAGAAAATGAGTTCTAAATTAAATGAATTAATGGTGCTTTTATCAATATACCTTTGAATATTGGTTATGAATCTAACCTCAACACAGGACATCACTGAGGTCATGCAAAATGTCACTAGACTGGAGGCTCTTATTTTGGTGAGGCTGAAATTTCACTACATACATTTCCAAAAGCAGCAATTCCTGTTCTATAGTTACAGCAATTTTGGCATTTCTTTCAAACACAATAAAAGAAGTGTTTGTATGTAGCTAAGGAAGACAAAAGACTCCATGTACATACTCGGCTTCCTGGCAGCTGGCTCCCATTGTATTCCAAGATTCTGAGCAAGACTCTGTGCTAGTTCCTGTGCCATGGGCAAAGGGAGGCCGTACTGCATTCCAAGAGAAGCACAATTATAAAAAACAAAAACCCATTAGTTATTGCAATGAACACTACACTGGCTCATTCTGCCCTACCACATACCTACTACTTCAATAATTCAGTGCAGTCAATCACAATTCTGTGTGCATATAAAGAAAATAAACTCAATAAAGTATGTAACAGATAAAATATTCCTCTCCTAATCTCAGGCAATCTCTCCCCACTGTTAATCTAAAGAAAGAAATTTATTTGCTATATATGCAATACAGTTTTGTAATAATAGGATTTAACCCATGTAAAAACAGAAGAATTTCATTATCAATTTAACACTGCACTGAGGAAAAAACCCAAACAATAGCAGTAAAAAATCAATACACAGGGACAATTTGTTTTATAATTTCAATGTCAAAAAATTTCAGGAAGAATTACATGCCATTGGTACCTCAGAAGATCAAGTGTCTTACAATGGTAAAACACAGATATTCAGTGCTGTGTTTCAAATACTCCTGTCTGAGATTTTTGGGTCTAAATTCCTATTAAATACAATAAAAGCCAATTCAAGTTCTTTTTAAGAGAATAATGCAGACAGGAGAAATACTCTCTAAAAAGAAAGGCACTCTGAGCAGTGGTTTGACGATAATCAAGAAGGCTGGCTGTGAGAATCCTAACTTTTTAATATGTATATTATCTTTAAAGCCCTGAATACTGAAACATATGAACTCTTGAGAATATAATGTAGAGATTCATTCTACTTTATTTCACTTTAGTCATGAAAAAAAAATTACCTCATTCACTCCTACTCCTCTGGCCACAGAGCAAACACCTCCAAAGTAACTTAAGCTGCTCCTTTTGTAATGAAATGTCACATTCCTTACAAACAAATAAAAATGAAGAAACTATAACACATTGACATTGGGCACCAGGAGCTTATTGAAAGAGCATACTCTCACACATACTATGATAGATTTCATGCACATACATCTATTTCTAGCATAAAAAGCAACTGCAAGTTTACAGACAGAATACCAGCACTGGGAGAGATGGTTTTCTATAAGCTTTGACATAAATACTATTTTTCTCTTGTAGAGTCAGAATCAGTCTTAACCCACAAACAAACCAAGGACAGAAATCTTGAGTGCCAGACTCCTAAGACAATACAGTGGTAACAATTCTTTAAAAAGTTCACGATATATTCCAATTTATGATTTGTCATGAAGGAATTCTATTCTGAAATGTACCACTACTGAGAACTTTAAAAATTATTATCTGAATCCAAACCAATTTAAGTTTTAAATCCAAATGAAAAGACTGAGAAAGACACCTAATGGGAAAATAATTTAATACTGCTCTTTAACCTTGCCTCCTTTCATTAATTGCTAATAAGCCCCAAATAATTTAGTTAAGTAATGTAATCTGGAAGATCTAAATTATTCAATAAAATGCCTACAAATTACTATGAATTACACCTATTTTAACTTCATGGTCATAACAATAAATCTACACAGCCTACAAACAACTTACAGTGATCCTGCATGTTGTATGAATGACCTAGCCTTTGAAAACTGATGGGTTTTTTTTAAATGACAGGTTACCCCATACAGGTATGTATTTATTTTTCGGAACATTCCAACAGCCATCAGAACATTCAGGCTGCAGCTTAACTAAACATTTACAGCCAGGGACTTTACAACAGACAGGATTGCAGGCACTTTTGGAAATGTTCTAGTTCATCTCTTCCCCAGCTCCAAAGAGGCTCAGCTGGAGCATGCCACATTCCACTAGCTTTGGAACATATCCAAGCATGGGCACTCCATAGTCTCTCTGTGCAGCCTGTTCCAGCATCTGAACAACTTCACAGTGAAAGGGGTTTTTTGCCCTACGTTTAAATGGAACTTCTGGTATTTGAGGTTGGATTTGATACCTTTCACCATGAGAAGAGCCTGTTGCTGGCAAACTCTTCAGCAGGTGACACAAAGCATGCATGAAAGTCACTAAGAGTGCATGTCAGCAGCACTGTGCCTGTATTATGAAGAACAAAATCAGCATTGCATTGTGATGCCTGTATTAAGGAAACCTGGAGGAAATTCTTCATCTCCTGTTTTTATCTTCTTCTGCAGAAGATGAACTACTGGAGAAATTATATTCACCATGGAAGACATTGGTTACTCCATCCTCACAGTACGTCATGCTGCTGGGAGACAGCTTAAGATCTTTCCCTATGCTGCACAGGGGAACACACATTTCCTCCTCTTTGCTTACAATGCCACGAAGTAAAATAATCCTTGCTCCAGGCTGAAGTCGTGCCTAGTGATGCAAGTGGAATTTCCCTTCAAAATGCATTGTCTTTCAGAACAATTCATTACAGCTCTAAAGGAGAAGACCTTCCATTAACAAATCATCACTGCAGCCACATGTGTGAATAAATTTACTAACTGGAACACTCTTGTGGCAATACATAATCCTGTCAGCTCTGCCCTCTCCTGATCATAACTGGAAAAGCAGCACATTACACACATGATTAGCAAAGCTAAATGTCCTTAAGGGCTCATCTAAAGACACTTCACATGTGACACTGTCTCCAGGTTGCAAAGACATTCAAATATCATTACAGATAACTATCGACATGACCATGGTATATACTACACCTATAAAAAAAGGTGTTAAATATAGATTAAGCTTCCTAAGGAAGGCAGATGTTGATTGATACAGAGAATACCAAGCAAAAAAAAGTAAGAAAGAAGAGACAAGTAGAGAAAAGCAGCAGAGAGGAACTAACATTCTAAGGATACATACGAGAGCAGGTGCACAGCATCGGCGTGCTGCTTGATGTAGTGCTGCCGGTACTTGGAGAAATCGTGGAGCATCTGCAGAGGGTCAGGGTGAATGTTAATGCGGTCTCTGTCTGTCCAAGTCTCCACAGCAACCAGAACCACCCTGGTGTTCAGCTGCTCCTTGTATATCTGAGGGCAGAGACAGGACAGGCACAGGAGTAGAACACTGGGTCAAACATGCACAGCTAGCCAGTAAGAGTAAAGCGGAAGGACAAGAGGGATAAAGCAGGAGGAAAACATGGGGAAATAGTTAGCTGGCAATGCCTTGCATTTCCTAAAAGCTGATATTCTGATCCACTTAAATTTTATGTTTTAGAAGGGAAAAAAAAACCAACCCTAGTTGCTTTTTTTTTCGAGCCACTCAATTTTTTTAAAAATTATCATGGCAAATAACTTTGCCACTGAATTTTGCAGAAAACTTGCGCAAAAATCAGGAAAGTAGAATTGTAAAGGTACACTGGGTGATCTCAAGGAAAAGAACTGTATCTCAAAGAGCAGCAAAAGACAATTTTAAAGTAGGAATTATTTAATTTCTCAGTTTTCCAATAAATCCAAATTTTAATCAATGCTGGATTTCCATTTATATAGTAGGATCACTTAATTCTCACATTGCCTGAGTGGAATTAAGGAAAAATATTCATTTTTCTATAAATTTTAATGTTACTGCAGCAATAGACAAGGAAACAACAATCAGGCATTAATAATAACAAAACAGTTTTAAAATACACATTTTAACATTGGGCATGATACTTTATTCTGACATAAAACTACTGCTGTCTTTAGGTTCAGTTCAAAATATGTCAAGTTTATGCAGAACTCATAGATCTACAAAAGATGCATTCCTTATTCACCCTGACCAGAAACCCAGTTTTGTATCAGGACAGCATTATCCTTATTAAAAAGTCAATGTATAATACTCAGCTTAGATAAAAAAGGGAAATATAAAAACAAGAGATAGGAACCAGATAAGCTCAGCTTTGTCCAAGACCTTTGAAGAGAGTATTAGCATGCTTCAGTCTCAGGGAGACAGGCTGAGAGCATCCACAGAAAATGGTTTACAACATGAGCAAACCCAATGAAATTAAACTGCCTGAAGTGACAAAGGGGTGGATCAATAAAGACTCTACTTCTGCTTGTGAGAGGAAAACTCTATTTCCTGAAGCAAACAAAAACAAAAGAATGGAAGAGGAGGCAAAGAACCTGAAGACCTCTGAAAGCCATTATCCTTTTCCCAACAATAAATCAGTAAGGAATACAGCCCACACCCTATGGACACAAGGGAATAACAAGGCAGAAATCCTGCTCTTTTTCATGCTTTATTTAAATAAAAAACCATTAAGATGTCATTTTGAAAGTTCTCTATGAAGGGACTGAATTCTACACAAGAATGAAGCTTGTGTTTCTGCATACACGTAGATAAAAATGGAAAAAAACAGACGTAGTAGAGAAAGAAAAGATGCATTAAATAACTTTTCTTAAAATGCAGAAAAAAGAGAAAAAATAATTATCAGATGAGGAAAAAAATAAAGATGCCACCTTTTCTTTGGGTATGTCCAATATGAATTGGAGAAATATTACACATATTTACATTTTTATCTGCTATAGAAATTTTTCTTTAGGCTGTTGGCATTTTCAGATCATTACAGAAAAATATTCCAAAACACTTCAGGTATTCCATATATTATAAGTATATTCACCTAAAGTTTCAATATACGTCCAGTACACTTTATATGTAAGAACAAATACTGCACTGTTTCCTCCGAGTCAAACTGTTGACAATGTTTTGCACTGAATCATATCACACAGTTCCACTGGTATCAATAATGTCACATGGAAAAGGGACTCAGAGTCAGCATTTGGTAGCCTTTGTATTCATCCCTACTAGAAAATCTACCTGTTTTCACTATACACAGAGCTCTGAAAGGTGTGTGACCATGTGTATCAAAAAGAGGAAAAAAACCCACCAAATTAATTTTACCACAAATATTACTTTTAGTTTATATGCTGTATGCAAAATTGTTTTAAATTTAACACAGATACAATTATGGTATCTGTGTCAGTTCCACCCATTTATAATGTAGTACAGTGGCATTTTTTTCTGTTTTTAAGCTATAAATAGAGATTTATAAAGCAGATTATTTTACTCACACTCACTTTTTCTTCCAATAGATATATGTATCCCTTGTGAGCTATAGTTGCAGTTTCAATCACTTGCAGTTAAATACAAATATAAATTTGATTAAATCTCATTCTTAATTGGTGACAGATAATGAAATCACCCCTGCCAAAGGCAAACTCAGTCACAAGCTTTAAGAAAAATGCCACAGATAATCTGGTAGTTTCTTAAACATTCACCCCAGGCTATTCTTCTGCAGAGGAACTTTAGAAGTGCACTTTAAAGTGTAATTGAAATTTGGTATCTGAAAATGATATCATTTTTAATACAGTGCTAAAGTAGAAGCCAGTGAATCAGTTTTCAGAAGAAATCTTGATACTTACGGCATCTACAAGGTTTACCACAGACTTTGCAAAATTGTTTGTGTATGCAGTTGAAGAACGGTGCCTTTTGAACTAAAAGAAGAGAAAATAGATTACTAATTCTTTATTTTTACAGCATGAAAGTAAAATTAATATTTTAAGAAAGAGTATGGGAAAACTCTAAACACCTTTCAGATCACAGCTTATATCTCATATTCAAGAATCCCTGGAAGATAAAGGAAGCCATGTATGTTATGCAGCCTTTCCCAACTGTAAAAGGGGCATTTAACCACAAAAAATACTATGTTTAGAATCAGAGTTCAAATGTTTGAGACAAAATTACAGGTAAACATGAACATAAACATGAGCTCAAAATTGAGAGGATGCTTTACCCATTAATATTACTTAACCTGATGAGTTAAATATCAGACTGTAGTAGCCACATTCCATCACTTTAATTGTAAGACAAGAAGATGAAGCATTTACCACTTATCCTGTGCACAGCTCTTTGCAAAGCCCTCCTTTTCTACCACAGCACAAATACTTTTGTGACATGTAGCAGTAGTCATAGGAAAAGGCAAAATGGGAGAGGGAGTGCATGGTAGAAGTAAATATATGTATGAACATGAAAACAGTTAAGCTGAATTTCTTAAATCCTAACTTCACTTTTTTTTTAATAGACCTAGATGAGCTGTATTACAAATTCTGCTTCACAATGTCTGTGCATGTCATTGCAATGGTTTCATGTCTTTCCTCATCCTGCCTCATAAGCCCCTTCTGTTCCAAGTCAAATTTTTTAAGGATGCAGCTATGGTATCTGAACACGAATCCTTATAACTTTCAAGAAACTGTAAAATTATAAACCAAGATTACATTACACAGTATGATTTGCAGATAGGAAAAAGAAGTCTTCAAAATTTCACAGAAAATGAACATGAAATTGCTTAGAACAGGAGAAAAAAGGATTTATCAAAAAACTTACTAATTTCCACTGCTGGTTAAAAGCAACAAGTCTCATTGCCTCACAGTGTTCCATGAATGTGTAAGTTATTCTCTCTATGAAACACAGTACTTAAAAAGAGGCCTTGGAAGAAGGGAGTCTTCTCTGACTAACTGAGTTGCTGCTCTCAGGTCCAGTGCTAGTAGGTGCCTAGGGTGCACACTGAGAGGAGCATTATACCATGGACTGCTCCCCAGAGAGCAAGGACAATGGCAAAGGGGGAAAGGGTAGCTTTGGCTTTTTGTTTTGAGCCAATCCCAAACCTTTCCAGAAGTGGAAAGGTAAAATAATATGCTTTGGAAAATGTTCTTTTGGAAAATGTTCTTGGTTTTCATGAAAAAATTAAAATGCTAAAATCAACAATAATATAAACTTAATGTGGTTAAACACAGATTTTAAAAGAAATTAATCTAAACCAGTAAAAAACACAACAACCTAATTTAATGTGTTGAGATATCTTTATTGACAGAGGAAAGGAAATGTTGTGAAAATACACAGTATTAATGATTTAACACAATGATCAAGGAGGTTTAAGATACTTGTTCCGATGAAGACTTTTTGTGCAGGGGAAACATGCCCTCTCCTGGTAAGTAGAAAACCTTGAAAACCTATTTAGTGAGCTCCTGGACTGGCAAGCTGTGACTCCTAACTGTGAACACTTCCCTAAGTATGTCAACTTTATTCTTTGAAAAGCACTACTATCTGCTTCTAAGTCACTGATAACTATGAAGCAAAAAATCTTGTGCTGTAAGTTCTAACAAATAAAGCTTTAGAGGAGACAACAGTGTCTGTAATAAGTGTAGTGAACACCTTCAAGCACGTCTGCAATACAAGAGGCCAGGGGAACAAGACAGACATAGGAATATTTTTTCTTCATAAGGAACACCAAGCATAGACAAAATGGCCATAACTTCAGTTACTGTGCCCTACTGCTAAATAACAAACACCTGAGCACTCTTAAGAGTAGTTTCCTACCAGGTGGCTTTACAAATGAAAACAGCTCAAGAAATTTCTGTCCTACTTTTCCCACCCATTCAAATTCCCTCCACAGTGCTAAATTAACACAGATAAAATATAGGCTATGTTTGCCCAGACTACTTCTATGATTTATTAGACAGGTGAGGGGAGGGTACATTATGTGTCTATTCAGCACTGGAACAAGTATTAATTACTGCAACCTGTTCTGATATCTTCAATTTCTTGCTCTTAAATATCATCCTTTAGTGTTGACAACAGAACCCATAACTCCATAAAGCACTGGGAAACTTGCAGCAGGGTGAGAGACATAAAAAGCTCTTTACTTCCAAATAAAATAAGTAAAAACTATTGAATCAGCAAAATTTGATTTGAAAAAAAAAGAAGTCGTGCTTACAACAAATATCACTTAGTCTGACTTTTTCCAGTTATCTCTCAAGACAAAAAGAGGAAAAAATTTGGCTTTCATCCCCCCGTGCATTTTGTTTGTTTTTTTTTTTAATGACAAACACTTTCTGAATCAAACAAACAACTTACTTTGCACTCCATTATCACTCCTGTTTATAAGTATGGAATAGTCATGAAGAACAATCAGAGTTTTGTCTACATGTTTTGCTGCATTTAAATTTTAACCAGTAAAACTAAAAGTAACAAATTCTGACCTCTTTCTATATAACTTCAAAGATAGGATGTAATTTTAGAACATTTAGTGTGTTTGTTCTGGACAAAAATGTTTTATTGTTTTACTTTGTTAGTGATGAGCATATTACTTTATCCATATGAAACCAAAGTGTTCCAGATTCATTTTGAATATATAATTGCCCCAGAAATTCTTAGGTAACATTAAGTTTCATTAGGTATTATGGCCTACAGCGTGTCTTACAGTACAAATGTTAATAGCTGCTGATAAATAAAATCCTGGGCCCAGAAAAGGGTGACAATTTGTAGGCTGTACATCAGCCTACAAACTGTCACCAAAAGGCAGACTACCACTGAATTGATATACTTACCATTTTATGGTCATTGACTATCATGAGCTCCAGATATTTCATTTCTTCAAAGACACCACGAGATAACTGATGAATTAAAGAAATTCTTTGAGAAATCATGAAGATGTAGTTATTTTCAAAAATATCTACAGCTGATTTTGTTATACATACATATAAAATATCTATTGTTTAGGGTATGCAAAGCAGTAAACAACTGGGTGACAAATGCAAGTAGGGTAAAGAATCATAGCTCCAGTAACTTAAACACTGGCTCAGAATCTGAGCCACATCACTAGGAAAGTTCAGGGTCTACTCTTTTTGCTTCAGTGCAGACACCACCACTGCTTTCCTCCTCCTTACATTATGTACTATTCACCACAGATTTAATGAGGAAGGAAGTTACTAAAAACATAAGCACCCTCAAAAATATGGTGTGAATTATGCAACTCAGTGAAGAAATTCAGAAAAATCTCATTTAACTCAATTATTCCCCTAACTGATATATATGCATGTGAAGATCATGAGGACTGCCCACTTAGGTTCTCCCAGTAACCCAGTTTTGGGTGTCCTCATTTGGACTTTTGATTTAATCATGCTACTTAATGAGCCAAGTGACAATAAAAACAGGTATCTATAAAGTAGCAAGAGTTCATTCAAAATTATTCTTTATTCTCAAGCAGACAAAAAAATTAAAATTCTAAAGTAATTTCCACTACTAAATTTCGATTTAATTGATGCATAACATTGCTGTGACTTTAGAAAGTTTATCACCTTTCTTCCAAATTTTCTATTTTTGAAGCAAAGTCTTGTTTTCTCATTTGGTAACTCTATTATGGGACAATATTAAGCTTCTAAAAAACACTCGTTTCATAAACCCTGTATTCTCTTGACATTAAAAAAATACAGAAATTAATGAGTTTGGTTTTACAAATGGTCTTAACTCAGAGTCAGACTTCTACTTACTGCTCTCTTTCTTCTTCTCCTTCTCCTCAGCCACTGCAGTTCAGACAGAAAGGGCCATTCAGAACTAGAGTCGGTCTCTGTAAAAATTACAATTTAAAAATTATTTTAAACTACTTATGTACACCATCCAAAAGTACATTAAGATCACAAAAATTAGAAACACCCTTGCTATCCAAAAGCTCATTTTTAAAAAGATAGAAGACATATCAAAACTCAAGTAATTCAGAAATTTTAAAGCATGCAAGGAGATGTGAAGAAATTATAACCTGGGCTTAGAATATACATTTTCTTCCATCTCATTTGCCTCAGTACATTAATATCACTGATTAAATTCAGTGACTTTCAGAGAAAAGCTAAATACAGGTCTGTGGATGAAAATCTTACAGCTGCCTTTTGAAACACCTATATTGCATTGCAGTAATTGTGAAAAAAGGCAGGTAAATATCTATTTTTTCAAGATTTTCTAAATAATCAGCAATTTCATAAATACTGCTAGCTTAATAGTAAAATTTTCCAATATCTAAAAACTCACAAGAAAAACATACCAAGGTCCTGCAACTGCTTGGAGGCTTGTGTCCCATAAGTTCTTTGGATAATATGTGGCCTACTTTTACCGTCCTAAAAAGAAAAATATGTGAAAATTTTATTCTAATTAATAACATCAAGTGAAAAATGTGGCACTTCTTTCAGTATTTATCATTTTTATCATTTTTTCTATAAAACGTAAGCAACTATAGTACCAATTTGGGACAGTACTAATCTGAAGCAATTTATTTGCAAACCTGAGCAATTCATGGAGCCTCTCTGCTTCAGCAAATTGACCAGTCTACAAAAAAAGAGTGTCACAGATGTCTTGGAGATTACCTTAAAAAAGTCCTTTAAAAGCCTTAGCATTAGAGAACACAGATCCCTTATTCCAAAAAATCAAACTAGAATGTCGGCATCTGGTTGAAATCTTCTTTCCACAGATGAAAAGGAACTACTACTATTTATGAAAAAAACCCTAATTGCAGCAAATTGCAAGAAACCAACCAGTTTATCTATCCTCAAGAGGACCCTTTCACCCAGTTTTATTGGTGTATTCCACACTTTAAAAAGACAAGATTTTTAATGCATATTTCTTTAGAAATCTGCCATGCCCCAAATTATCACATTTGAGTAACTACTCTAGAAAATAACTCCTTTATTCCGTAACACCTCCTCTGCAGAGCCTGCCAAAACAAGCAATTCTTATCAAAGGGTAGGTTGCTACTGTTCTGTAACTTCCATAAGAAATACACAGCACACTGAAGGACAATACAGCACGTATTTGCTGGATTTTGGGGGGAAGGAGAGGGAGTTTTACATAGTATCTACAATAGTTAAGATTAATCAAGATGAATAAAGTACATGCTTAAGGCTGTGTTCAAGATATTTATCTCATGTACTGTAATAAAAAATGAGCCTCTGAAAGCTCTCTGTAGCTGTATTATTTCCAGCACGTTTGAGAAAATTATGCATCTCATCTGTTTTCTTATTTAGAGCTCAACTTGAAACCTTGAATTGGCAAATGGTATCTCAGTTTTATAACCAGAACTTTTGCTCTGCTTACAATTTTTAGTGAAATACCACTCAGAGAGATATCCTGGTGGTATAGCAAGCAAGCAAACAGTTTAGTCAAATTTTTTTCTTCCTTGTATAAACACAATCTCCATGAATTTACTGTGTCTGTGTTGTCAGTTTTTAGAATTGCAACCTTTACGAACATGTGCTACATCACAGATACACAGCAGGTACTGCTGCTCCTGGGCAGACTGATTCTTTTAGGTGTAATATTTTCCCATGTCTCTGAAGTTTCATTTGTAGCCCAATAATTGACTGTCCACATGACACCGAGGCCTCTGAATGTTGATCCAGTTTGACAGTATCAGCCAATGATTTTGCAGGTCTTTATTCAGACTCCAATTTCAGCTTTCCAGTCACTACAACGTGTCAGTTCAGCAGCATCAGTTATTTGTCACATACTATACATATACTGTCAAATACATACTAGAGTGAGACAAGCTTCGGAACTGTGGCACAGCATCTGCAATATAGCCCACAGATCAAGCAGGATACAAACCTTGGGAATTCTTTGTCTCAATGTTGCAAAATCATTCTGCTGAAAATCACTCAGAGGTTAGAAATATACCTAGTTTTACTACTGTCTGTGAAACTCTGCCAGCTGTACTAAGAGCTAAAGTTTTAGAAACGGTTGTACTTGTGAAACACAAAATACAAAAAAAAAAAAGGCAAAATACTTGCATAAATGCAGTCCTATATGCCGATCCAGCATAATCTTGAATTTGAATATGCTGGATCACAATCATTTAAGATATACAATGATCACTGACTGAAGACATACAAAGTTTAAGATACCCAGATGTAATTATCTATTTAATTCTGCTTTTTGTGGAATCATGGCAGGCCGAGAGCAATCTGATGCAGCTATTTAGAGAGGAATGTACAAATGAGTTTCAGAGATCCTTCCAATGAATTTATAAAAACTTTACTTCAAGTACTAGAGCAAATTGATAAGCACTTTATGACAGTCCATAACCGTGTGCTTTGGGAAACAGTTTTACTTGCCTGTTTCCACCATCTAAATGACCAACAGCAAGTAGGAAACAAAGGATTAAAGAAAAGCAGAAAAAAAATCATAGGTAAATCATAATTACATAATTGCCACCTTAAACAAATTCAAATCAAGTGTTTTAAAATACTTTTCATTTTCATATTAATGCATGAGACCTATCACTTATTGATTTATTCCAATACTTTTATTTGGTGTTCCTTGAGCAGTCTCCTAAACCAATTAAATTAGACAAAAATAAACTTACTGCAGTGTGGGTCAGATCCATTGGTTCTATCAAGTACAAATAAGTATTATCTTCAAACATGCCACTAGAACATGGAGAAAAAGAAGTGATATTTAGGATTACAAGGCAATGAGTTTGACTCCAGGATATGAATTTTGATAAGACAAAACCAAACTTAGGGCTGAAAAACTGACCAATATTAAATAGATGTTCATTACTACCACCTGTAGCTAGAGCCAAGATTGGGGAATTATCAAGATATGTGACACATTTTAATGGACTAACACTAAACGTAGTGGCAATGCAATGATAAAATACCAGAAGGGGTAAAGATTTGACCTTGGAAAAAGGAAGTCCTATGACACACCCTAGCATGCAAAATATAATCAACAGCTGAGCTGTACTTAGCAGGAATTAATGCTAATTTGTTGCATTTTTTCCTTGTACAATCTAACAAAAAGATCCATTTTTCTGTGACAGAATCATACATGAATACTGAGCATACAAACTGCTGAAATATAATTCTTGTTTATCCTTTACCATAATAAGTCATCTGGGGAAATATTTACCTGCACTTACTGTATTCAAAGGTTTCATGAGACAGCATCAAAACACTAATTCCAATGACAATAAGAAAAATTTCAAAACATAAAAAATCTTTGAGCCTCAAATGCTTCAGCTCCTTCTATATTAAGAGACAATATTCAAGAATAATAATTAGTTATAGCCTTGTTTAAAAAATGAGAACATGCACTTACTGAAGTCCATTACAAGTTGAAAGAGCAACTTTGGAATCCTTCACACCTCTGATATTTCCATGGTAGTAACAATGCTCTCCCCCCTAATAATTTTAAAAAACAAACACACACACAAAATTATCCTGATTTCATGTCTGTTGCGTAAAACCAATGCCAAAAAAATCTAACAGTAACATTAATCTCATTTATGTACTTGTCTTTACTGTCTATCAGCAATAAGCTCAGGTAAACTAAAAAGTATTCTCAAAAAGTTTTATTAAAAACTCAAGCGTGGTTGTCTCTCAGCCATTGTTTGAAAAACCTACTGTTCATCATAAAAATAGTATGAGAATTTTTAATTCTTGTGTCATGTCATCTGAACTCCAACATGCATATTAAACCCATTCTTCATGTAATGATTATAACTCGAGACAGTACAAAAAATGTAAACGCTCTTTGTCTATGACAGCATTATTTCCACTTTGCATCTTACTTAATGAGTTATTCAGATTCTAATTTAAATTCCTTACAAGATATTGTATATAATTAAATCAAAGTACTTCACAGAAAGTAATCATTCTGCGTTTACTCTTCCATCAGTGAGAATGCATAAAACATGCTTTTTAACCGCTAAATTTGATTATGTTTCTCACACAAAGCCTTTCAAGATTTTTTTTTCTTTAAAGATGATCACCTGAGTAAAGAAATTGCTGTTTGTTCTTCGGTCATTTTTGCAATTAACTCTTTCTAGTAAATAGTTTTAATTGAGATCTCACTTCTTTAGATCCACATCAGTAAACAAAACAACTTTTTACTTGGGCATAAAAAGTATTACAAGACACTGCAAAGGACCAGGACACAGTCCTTATTTGACCTCCTACACAAATTGTGTGGGGTTCTGGGGTCTTTTTATCATCTATAATGAAACCTTTTCCACATTAACGTGACCTCAGGAGCTCTATTATCACTTCTAAATACAGCAATTCAGAAAACATCCCCTAGGAAGTTTGGATCAAGTTACTGCAGCATGCAAAGGTAGCCCATTTGCTGAGTCTGAAGTTCTAATATAATTTTCCAGTCAGATTCATGATTCAGCAACCGCAGTGCTCAATGCTAGTGCTGCAGCTGACAATTGCATGAGCTAGACTAAATGCCAGGGGGAATTGTTTTCTTGCATCATTTAGCATTTTTGCCTATTCTGCAGAATACTGAGTCTTAATGGAACAACTTCCTTTGTATGTAACATGAAACTGTTTTTCTTCTTCAGTGGAAGAAAACAAAACAGCATATCTCAGTAATTACACAGCAATGGAGTTGTTTAATTCTGCCCTAATCTGCCATTTATTATTTTATTTGAGATTCTCTACAGAAAGGTCAAAATAATAAACCAGACATCTAATACTTGGACAAACAACAGTCCGGACTTTCCGAAGACACGAATACAACCAGAATGCTTGCTTGCCTCCACTCTAAATACAGATATAATTCACACACAATAAGTTTGCAAGAAATATTTTGGCATTTCTACCAAATACAGAAAAAGTAATTCCCTGCAAATGTAGTTTATAAACTTCCTAGGAACCTTCCAGTCCTCATTTTGTTACTACAAACAAACAAAAAGACTGGTCTGGTTCCCTTAGGGCTGAGCTACCTTGCAGAACTTCAATCTGGCTTTGGATCAATAGCCCATGGCACTGAATTCAATTTGGGAGCTAGTCTGACAAACAAAATTAATTGGATGTCTAGCAATATGCTGATTTTGTAATAACTCCAGAGGTTAAGGTTTCAGTTAAATCTTTCATTTTCTGTTTCACGACTGTATAATCCTTGCAAACAAAAGTCACTGGAAGACTTTTGAGCTTGTTTAATTGTCTAACATTACCATTATTCTTTCTCCTTGCACTTTGTGCAAAGGACACATAAATAGTTAATGAAGACTAATCTGATGGTGACTTCAACCCCTCCACCTCCTATATCTTACATGATGTAATTGTCCTGGCAGTAATGGATTATCTTCACTACTAGCACTACAAATGCCTACTCCTCACCCCAAAACACAGCTTTTGTTTTTTGTACAATTCCTCTTGTATTGCTGAGGTATCTGTACACGATGAGATCACAGTTACTTTCCCTGTGTGGAAAAACACTTCTGAAGTTTATAAGTCTTGCTAAATATTTTTTTCCCTCTTTGTTTTTTTTTTTTTTTTATAACATGTTTTTGGCATTGTTCCCTCAGAATGACAATTTAAGAACACAATACCTTAGAAAATTTTGGTTTTCCGTCTTCATACTGGATCTCCACATAATTGGAAGATAACAAGTCACTGTCAGAGAAAGGATAAACAAAGATGAGAAAAATCTGAGTACTCTTTCTATTGCTATGGGTAGGTTTGAGGGGTTTTGTTAGCATTTTCAAACCATTTTTATTTTCCTTGTACATTAGTTTAAAGAAAAATCAAGCAGTTTGTAGTCAGTAAATGGTTTGAAGGTACACTGGAAGTGAGAGTGTGGTATAGAAGGGTGAATGAAATGCAGTCTAATCCCCTGTATTTTAGCTTTACAATTAGATAACCAGCCTTCTAAATATGCAAAAAAAATACCCCTTGGCTTCAGAACTTTCCTTGCTGACAGTATATGTATTTTAGTTCATCACCATTTTCAAACAGCTTTTCCATTCTATCTTAAAGTGTAAATAGAGTGTATGTAAGGCTGAACAAATAAATACACCATTGTTATGAAGACAGGAGTGTATAATCACTTTCACAAGCTGAAAATACTCTGGTTTTTTTTTCCCAAAAGCAATAATGTTCCTTAAAAGAAAACACAATGCAGAACTCGAAACACAGTCCATATTACCCTTTTTCTTACTTACACTTTTTATTTTCAGATACTTTTCTCATTCTTATTTCCTTTCTAACTCTAGCAAAAAAATTTCAGAAGCATAATAATATTCTATAATATGTCATTTACAGTTTTTCTTTTTTTTTTTTTAACCAAGCTTAGCCAGCCTGTACACGTCCTGCAATAACCTCCGTGCCCCATTCACATCTCACCCTTTTACAATCAGGGTTGCAGCATAATGTCCAGGGAGAGCAAAGCAATTAAAGACATTAACTGGCCCCACCAAATATGCAAGATAAGCATTTTACTTAATGTGATCCAGAATTCTTAGCATTTTTGAAGTCTCTAATGTACACTTGCAACTAAAAAAAAAGAATTTAAAAATCATTAAAAGGTCTGATACTGGTATATATATCAAAACAAAAATATCATTGCTACAAATAAAAAACACTATTATGGAAGTTGGTGTGGCAAAATAGCTCTGATGGGAATTCATGACTAAAAACAACTTATGATAATGTGTATCTCAAACTCAGATTAGGCTATTAGCAATCCTGATAACACTTCAACTCTGGGACTCCTGGCTCCTCAAATCAATTCTTCATGCCATATTTATCAGGCATTACACTCATTAGAGAGCATCCTGCAGAAGTCAGTTACCAGTTAGAAGTTCTTTCTCATGAAACTGACACAGCACACTCTGGGCCTGCAAAACCAATGCTAATAGCCCTGAATAATTACTGAAGTCTAATAATTTGCCTTAAACATCACTGTGAAGGCATTATTAAAATATTTTTTTTCAAGTGCAGATTTAAAAATAAATTCAGTTGCATGAATTAATTTTAACTTTGTGTCATAGTAAGCTATAAACTTTCTGCAGAAAATACAAATGCTGTATAAATAGTGTAAATACCTGACTGCAATGCAAATATTTATTTCTTTACCATGGCAAGAATGAAGCTTCTAACAAGGCATACATATACAAAACAATTAAAGTTTAGAGTGTTAATAATGCCCTTTTATTCTTTGCATCTTCATACTTGTTATGAAGCATAAAGACTACTGTTCCCAGTAGGGGATGGTACAGACAAGGCTGCAGGTAACTGATGTAAGTAAGAAACCTGAAAACTGTAATCACAATACAAGTATTAAAAAAAAATACTGAGAATTATTAAATACAGGAACTGTGCTAATATGATAGGGCCCTGACCAGATTCCAACTTTTACAGACAATTCTGCTTCAATTCATGAAGACTGTTGGGTTTCCTCAAACTAATTCCTGGATCAGCACTTATCAAGCTCACAGCTTCATACCTTCTTTTTTGCCCTCTCTTAGTATGACTCTTATATGACTGATCTCAGAAATTCTTACTATGCTATCTAGTGCTTTTTGCATCTCATAAGACTTGCAGTAAGTGATTTCCCACTATGTGTACTGACTCACAATTAACTATAGCTTAATTACAGCATTTCTCTCAGATTTATCCTATTTTATGTTACATAAGAGCAGCTCAAAACTTCTTTAGTCTACTCTTTGCAGCACCTTTCCAGAGTTCAGTATTCTTGGATTTTGGTTCAGCTTCTGTTGTAACCTAGTTGATTCCTCATCTGCCATCCTTTTCCATTCTTTAGCTTCTCATTAGCTCCAACTGCCAAAAGAATTCCCAGTCGGGTTTTGTCCAAATACAGCGTCCAACGTGACAGGATATCTAACACGGCATACTTATGATGGAAAACTCCTATATGTATATACACAAATACTACAAGTACAAAGCAAGGATGCAGACAGTTTCCCAGCAGACTCTACACTTTTCTCATCTCTGACTTTCTAACATCTAGGGGGTCTGTGTGGCAAGGTTTTGGTTACGGGGAGGGCTGTGGGAGTGGCTCTCTGAGAAGCTGCTGGGAGCTTCCCCCATGTCCAACCAGAGCTGGTGCCAGCCAGCTCCAAGATGGACCTTTGGGATCTGCAGGACAGAAGGCACATCAGTGAAATTCTCCATGCTGAACGAATTCCCTCCAAAGAAAATTAAGACCTGCTGTTTGTGATACACTTCCCAAATGCCACGCTATAAACAAAATGCAACTTTAATTTGTGAAGCACCCTTTTGGCAAACAACACAGTATCCACCACCTAGAAGGTGGAGTGGAAAATCTTTTATAAGACTTTTGGATTTCACAAAATTGTTTCTCATGCAAGGCTGGACCAGAGTGTTTATCTCTAGTTTCTGGTCATTATTATGTTTTTAAGCTTGCCACACGTACCCACCAAGGTCATGCAAGGGCATTTTTCCCTTAACATTTCCCTCAGGATAGCAAGAATTCTAAACATTCCATTATAAAAAAAACCCAGTCAGCTGTTCCTTAAACTGCGTGCCTCCCCCTTGGCAAGCACCTCATTTTTGTCAGGTACCTTGTATCACTTTGTCTCATTTCAAGTGATACACTGGCAAAACATCCAAAAGAACACCTTGCTTGCAAACATTGAGAAAGACAGGAAGGCTAAGGAAATTTGTTCTACATTTTGCTAAAACTCTGGGAATAACAGATGTAAAAATATACATAGAACTGCTACTGCAAATTTCCCCTATGAAACTTTTACCTGTTATTAATGCTGACAAATCTGACAAAAGACATAAGAAAGTTTTAAAGAAGAGAAGAAAAAAAATAACACGTAACCAAAATAACTTTCAAACATTTTTTCCTTAGACAAAAGACATACACAGAAGAGCACTGTAATTTCACCAGGAGGTGTGATGGGGCTCTTTATGTAAGTGGCATCAAAAAGAAAGACCTAGAACACACTGATTAAGAGCTCATGTAGAAGAGCAATTGCCTGAGGAATGAGGCACAGAACTCAAGCATAAAGTAGGGGTCTCCACAGCACAAAATAACTCTTCTTCCTTCATTATCACTTACAGAATGCCTATATTTACCTCTGAAAGGCAAACCTGAGTTCTATGAAATACATTTGCATCTCATCTACACTGGACTGTGTTTTGCCACCTTTGATCCATTTTGAACCATTCACATCCTGCTTCGGGCAGAAAGGCATCCAGCACAGCAAATTTCATTTTCAGTACCACAAGCACCAGAAACAGTGCAAGCTTTAACTGAAATGAGTGTCAATCATGAACACATCAGACACATTAGCATGATCCTATACAATGAACACACAAAGTTGCAACATACTGAATGAACTCATGACAAAATAATTTGTCTGCTGTGTCCTTTTCTGCAGTTCCTTCTACCCTGCCTTGTTTATCTCAGATAATTGTTCTTATTGAGCTGTCTTGCTCCCTGGCTCTTCTATCTTAGTTACACTGAGAAATGCAAAATAAGCAGCAAAGGGATATGCCATTCCCTGTAGCTGCTGCCTTTGAAGGCATAGACCAGCTGTTAAAGTAAGCAGCAGATGCTTTCTGAACTCACATCCACTTCCCTGGCATGTACTTCACTGCTGATGTTTTCATTAGCAGGAGAGCTGCAGAGTAAAAGTGGCTTACCTCAGCTGGCATCTAACTATCCTGATGAAGAGAATTGATTTGGGTAGGAAAAGGCTATGAAATTACCAAAAGATATCACACACAAGTAAGCAAATTATCTTCCAGCAACCTAGTAGACAGCCTGCAGAAAATCAGAGTACAGCAAAAATTACCTTTCTTGCATACTCCCTCTATTATCTTTATATTAACCTATCACCAGGCAATACTTTATTAACTATTCTGAAATGTTTCAAGCTCAGTACCAGTGTCTGAGCAACCTAGTTTAGTTGAATTATTTAACAGAACACCCATCAGATGTTTTTGTCCATTTGACAGAAATAGTTTAGTAGCACATAAAGATGGGGAAAACAAAGAGACCTTGCTGCAGTATTGTTTTAAGACAATCAAGGCACCATCATCTAATGCAATGCCCATCTACACCCTTGTTTATATTAATAGTTTCAATTATATTCACAAACTTGGTTGAACTCACTATTTTTACATGAATGTATTAAATGTCTGTTGTTTATTTAAGAAATGTCATAAACACTCAGTTTTCTTCTGAAAAACTGTGACTAGCTTTCCCATTTTCATTTTAAAAAGAATTTTTTAAAAAATTTTATTTTAAAAAAGAATTATGAAAAAACCCCAAGAATCAAGTAGTTTCTCAAATAATTCAGTTATCGCCCCACCGTTTTTTAAATTAGGCTAACATTGTAATTTCCTCTGGGACCATTCTCCAGTTAATTCAGTGCTACAGAAACATACACCACAAAGAATAAACACCAATTATAAGGTTTAAACAATTAGGTAAAATTTTCTGTTATGTTGGCTGCACTTCACAAATGAAACTAACTTTCCACCACTGTCATCATATTTTCATGTCTCAAATTGTTAAGTCATGTTATGGTCAAATGCATTGGGGTTGGGTTTTTTCCGTTCATGTCAAAGATGCCAAATTTTTTTTCTGTGATATCTTCATGGAAAAGAAATCCATTTTCCTGGAAACAGAGTTTCCTGGAAAGATGGACTTCTATGGAGAAAAGAAGGAAAAGCTAAAAAATATAGAATGACTTTGGTGATTTTTTTTTCTCCCCTTCCCCAAGAATCCTAAATTTTGAGGCAAGTTATCCATAGGAAGGAAGAGGAATTTTTGTCTTTGTGTATTCCCTTTGTTTCTGTCCATATCAATTAACTAATTTCCTATTCTTGGATGTGTCTCAGCCACCACAGTCCCAGGGGTGAAGGTTCCAGTATAGCCTCAGCCCCCTATGCTGGTGGAGGCTGGAATTATACCATAGCTGCAAACTGCCAGAAAATACAGCCAACTTCCCTCCCCACTAAAAAAGCAGCAAGTAGACATTTTCAATTTACTGCTTTTGGTAGTACTGCTCTTTAATGTGTTTTAGTACTACACCAGAACATAAAGCCTGCTACCTTTAAATAGGACATTAAGAGTTACCGGCAAAAAATCTTCTCTTACAGCAGAAGAACAGCAAGTTAAAAGCCATTTTACATGCTGCTGGAAATAAGATCATTAAAAACTAATTTCTAGCACCTTGCAAACATTTGTTTGCATAAATAATGCAGCAATATAGAATAAGAAACTGGTCACATATACTAGGATCATTGATTACCCAAATACAATGTTACAACACTGCCATTTGAGGACAAAAGTGAACTTACTGAAATAAGTCAACAAAGGCTTTTTATATAAATTGTGTTTTATGACAATGACATACTACACATTGCATAGGAAGTTTATTGAGTTTGGGCAGACAATCTTAGTTGAATTGTAAGTCTAACTTTTCAAATGGGATTGTTACCCCGCTACCACACTACAATCTTCCATTTTCATACTAAGAGTATTAACTAAAAACATTATTTAATCCATTAGAGATTATAAAACTATTACTTTTTGCATCAAGTTATTTCCAAAATCAACATATCTGCAATTATTATGCATCACCATAACTAGCATCACACTGAGAGCCTGCAACCAGTCAACACTTGAGTGTAGCAAGGGGCAAGATGTCTAAAATTTCAGAGTAACCCACCTTCCCAAGGACTTCAAAAGATGAGTTCTTTTTCCCAGTCTTCTTGTCAGAAAAAGCTACCAAAAATCATTCTTAGGATAACAAATTATATTTCATCTGGTTTAGACCACGTGAATCTGCAAAGTTGGTAACCCTTTCAAGCTCCATATAAATCTTACTTATTAATTGTCTCTGCACACTGGATTCAAGGGCTTGAGGGGCTTGCATTTCTTTCGAGCTGTTTGTGCCACTGCATCACAGCAAGATGGAAAACAAAGCAAAATTTTCTAGTAACAAGCTCCATAAACTTTCAGATTGCCACCTCTTCTTACAAAATCTCGACAGTTATTAATGAAATTGAATATCCAATTTTCATCACTTTATTGCCAAGTTATAGTATTTGCTGTGAAAAAAGATCATCTGCAACATAGAAGGTAGGCAATTGCATAATTTCCAACAGTGGTAAAGAAAACCAAAAACTAGATCCTGTTTGCATGTAACAACCATTGTCGATTTTAGCTTTAATTATTTTTAGAACATTCAAAAAAACTACAGGAACAAAACCAAAATGCACAGAACACACACAGTGTGAGTGACATTAACTCACCTTAGAGCAACTGATACAAATATATATTCATCATATATAAGTGTATTCCCAATTGTTCTGCCTTTGCTTCTGACTAGACATTAGCAGTACCAGTATGCCAACTACAACCCAACATAGTAGCAAAATGTCTGCTTTTGGCTGAACACATAAACATAACTGAATTACAAGAATGGGTCTTTTTCAAATCATTGTCTACGGGCATTTACAATTTCTATTACAAGTTTTATGACTTACAGTTTTAGAGTATTATGTCCAGTCAAAAACTAGCACAAGTTTTTAAAGTAATTTTCTGGAGCAGAACCAGATAAAGAGTCAAACAACACTAAAGCAGCTAGGAGGAAACCTAAAGTATAAACAAGAAAGCAGCAGGGATATCAGTAAGGCATCCAAACACCCTGTGGCTTATATATAGGCAGTAAGAACACTCCTGATATCACAAGAGCAGAACTTCTTCAGCTAAGGTGCACAGCAAGCTCATTCCCTCTCTTTTTAAAGTGATAGGCACTGCATTTCTTGATTGCTGAGAAAGCAGCCACAATTAGAAAAAATCCGTACATTTACTTATGAACTGTTGTTAAAAATAAGCAAGGACAAACAGCAGGACTGCACAAAGGGTAACATTGCCAGGATATGGGGAATGTCAATGGGCTTGTGATTTTAACTTGGATAACAGCCATTCACCATGAGACACAGACAGGAAATGGAACGAAATCCAAATCCTAATGAACAGGAGATAAGAGTTCTGGTCTTCATTATTGCCTGTGTTAGGCCACTGACCAACAGGCCATGGAGGAAGCCACTCAAGCATGGTCTTGAAGAGGTTCAGTCAGAAATTTAGAACAGATAAGAAGTGGTAAACAACATAATTTGTCTCCTGGGAAGGAGCAAACTTATCTAAGGATGTTTGCCCAGACTTGTGGATATGTGCAATCATTTTTATGGAACATTTAGGGAATGTGCCAAGGGTAGAAAAGGTGAATCAGGACATAACATGTCAGAAAATGGAGAGGAGGTGGCCTAAAAAGGAGTCACTAGTGTAAGCTGCAAGACAGCTTGTTTGTCACAGCCCTGCACCTGATCACTGCTGTGTGTCCGAGCCCTACTTGTAATACTCCCTTTGTGACCTTGCTCTCTATTCTGCATAGGTGTGATCTGTAAGGGAACTTGAGAGTCAGTCAACAACTACAGGGAGATCTGTAGGTGGAAAGACTAAGGCCTAAGATAGTGACCACATAAGAGACCTCAAGCCTAGGCATCAATACTGAATGAACTTAAAGCCTGTGTTAACATCTGTGTCAGTGAATGCTGGCCTGCCCATAAATCAGAGGAGAGCCCGTGGAGAGGGCTGGTGTACCTTTCACCAGCAAACTTTCAGCTCTCATCAGCTGTGGAAGAACTTTTTGAACCTGTTTTCTTCTTATTCACCTAAGTACTGTCAGCATGTTTACGGGGTGCCAGTAAAGGCAATGTTTTTCTTTGTCACTGTCTGTGTGACCAGCCATACCCTACATACACTGCCATCTTGGGAATGTGTGCTCACACGCACTACTCGCTGGATGTGCAGACAGGAGCAGGGGAAAGCAGACCAAGAGGAGGAATTCCCTGTAGCTTAGAGGGCACTAAATATTGGTTCCCTTCACAAATATGTCATGATTGGAATTACTATGCACAAGTCCAGCCCTCATAAAACAACACAGTCATGCATTACACTATAATTTTTTCCAGAGCCTAGAGAACATCCAGTGATCTTCAAACTTTCTTTCTCCTTCAATTGTGTGACATTCCCAGCCTTCACACTAATTCATCTTTTGCCAGTCACTCAAGACTTCACATAGCATTTTGAAAATATAAAATAAATATGAAAATAAAAATGCAAAAGCAACCTAACTTCAAAATTATGCATGGATGAAGGAAAACGTTTCCAGCTCACCTTTACAGCAAAATATCTGACAATTAGCAGCCAAGAAGCCAAACAGACAAATATAAGTTCTGCAAATTTTCTAAAGCCATAACTTGCTGCTTTTGAAAGCTAATAGATTTAATAAGTTAGTGTCTTTAACAAAACTTCCCTTTCATGACAGTTTAAGACCAAAAAAAGACCTCATATGAACCTCAAGACCAGAAGAATGCTTTTTAAAATCAGTATGCAATTGTTTCTGTAAAGTTGTTTCTCCTTTTTTTAGCATGCTCAGTCTCAAGAGACATAGAAGGGGCAAATGCACTTCAGAGCATTACATTTTACCTGTCCAGTATTTAGTATGAATTTTATATTTCTACCTTATTCTTAAACTCCCTAGAAAACCATAGTTCCACACCTGCAGCACTGATATAAAAGCATGTGGGATATACACAACTAAACCATCACTATCCTGTATTACAAGTCAGTTCTTCTAGACCAAAGAATTATGTCAAATTGTCTGTCTGACAGCAAACAGACTCTAGCTGCACCTTTCAGTGCAGCCACACCATTAAGAGTCCCATCTCATTAGGAACTTCATGACTGTAGTGACAATAGTATGATTTCCAGATCATTAAAGATGAGCTATTCATGCAAGAATTTACAGTATTGCTACACACTGACTCGAGCAACTAAAACATCTCATGATAATTCATAGATTAGTTTAAAAAAAGCACAAGAAAATCCACACTTTGCAAACACTACCAGTACTGGAATATCTCCATCTATCATAATTTATTTTACCATGAACAACAAAATTTTAAGGGTATTTACGTTATGGGTGTCAGCAAGTGTTACTGATATCTTACATTAAAAAATGTTAAATGTCATTTTGTATTAATAACTTTGGATAACAGCATCTTTTTTCAACAGATCTTGGAATATTACATGCCCTGACCTTGTACTATAAGATGGTAAGAGCAGGAGTGAAAGAAACTTCAAATCATGCACTTACTTATTCAATGTGAGGTCAAGGATGAATTTAGAGCCAAAGGCCTCAATCTGGAAACTTGCCTGGGCCAGATGTACAGCCTGCAAACAGAAACACACAGTTGTCAAAATATTCACTGAGTTTTATATACAACAAATGGGACTGTGAAAAACAAAGTTACGGAAAACATGCTTATTTTCATGAATCTCATGGGCATATGAAATCTCCAGCCCTTGTACCAAATTCTGATTCAAAAGGATTTTCCTTTTATAGAGGGAAGCAAACAGTACCTGAAAAGCATACTTTCAAATACACACTCATCCCTCTTAAAAAGAGAAAAAAGTTTCACACAAACGTCTATATTTTGCCATAACCAGATGGCTATGTAACATAAGCAATGTAGTACACTGTTCTTTTAATTTAGTTATTGCAATCATTCCCTTTAAAAGGCTGAAATAATTAAAGCATTTGTAATACACACTTTCAAATATGAAAATTATGGCAAGGCTCATATTACCATTATGAAACAGTGCTTCAAAGGAATCCCTTCACAATTAATGGCTTTCTACTTGGCACTGTAGCTAAACCAGTATAAAGAATACTAATGCTGGTCGTACAACAAATCAACATTAGCTTGTCTTACACAGAGAGTTAAGTTTAACTCCAGGATAAGCAGTTCTTGTCAGATAAATTGTATTCTTTATTTTTCTCTATACTGTAATAAGTGTAGCCAAAGACATGTAAAACATGCTTATCTGTTTTCTAGAAAAATAGGGAGATGATAAGAAATGATCCAAGAATTTCTTTTTGTGAAGAGCTGTTACAGCAGGGTTGAAGAGATTAGATCTGAATTTCATAGTATCTTTCCCAATAATAATGTTCTGGTAAAATCATGCTTACTTATACACTAATTTGATACAGTATTAATAATTACACAAAGCTGGAATATTATGACTAAGCCCATTAGTCAAAAGATTAAAAAACCCCTATTTTTGATTAAACACCACAATTAATTCTCAGGTATGTCACAGAAAATATATCAAGTTCTTGCTGGTTTACAGCATAACTTAAATAGTATGAGGGTTAGCTTTTATGGCCCACAGTTCTGTTCCCTTTTGGAAATTTCCCCACAAAGGGTAAGTTCTTTATGTGTTTCTTCCATTCTTGCACTACACAAAGCAGCACTGATTTTCATCTTCCTTCTCAGCAAAGTTATTAATAATCTTTCAGAGAATTCTTCAATATAATTTTTAAGTTGCTATTGTGACTAAAATCAGCTGTGACATCTCCTGTATTACTTTATCATTCTTTGCTGCCAGAATTATCATTTCCCTTTCAATAGGGTCACAGAGCTTTGTTGTCAATCTTCTTTTTTAAAAATAGAAGTCATGTACAAATATTTTAAATACCTTTAATGCCATTAAACAATCTAAGCTAAAGCCTGGTTTTGTTCATTAAAAAAATACGAGTCTAAATGAGAACTAAAAATATAATATTCCTAGCTGATATATCAAATCATATAAGCAAACCAGTACTAAGCTTTCTCTGTGTTCTGTTTTTTGGTAAATGTATATTGTCTTCCCAGTTCACCAATTTGCTAGCACTGGCCTGGCAGATCTGAGTTTACAGCTGCTCTGAATCAGCAGAGCAAAACAGTTTAAGTACAAACACAAACAGGTGGCATGATCAGACTCTGCTAGCATATACATTAAAAAAAAAAAAAAAAAAAAAAAAAAGGGAATGTCAGGTTAAACACATGCCTAGTAGGAGAGGCTTTTCAACCCCAAATCCACTTTTTTTTTTTAACAAATTAAATAAAGGAACAAGTATCACAAGGAGCTTTCCAATCATCTGTTCATGACAAAAACCTTATTATGTTTTCAAAACACACATGTAATTTTTTTTTTTTTAAGCATGAAAATTTCTTATGGGAAAAGGGCTGCTTTATGCCATAAAGATTCCTCTTTAGAGTTGCACAAGCTACTGCTTTGAATCTCCTCCACATGTAACATTTACCTAAAAGGATGTGTCTTCATATTCATGTGACAAACAAGATTTCAATGTTAAATATCTGCAAAATTTACAAGAGCATGAACTATTCCATTAAGATCATTCTGAAATACACGAAATCTCTCCCTAGGCATCAGCTACTGATTTCAGTGACAGATGAATGAGTAGTCTGACCTGGTAAAGCTTTCCTATTGTCCAGTCAAGCCTGTTCAATGATACCTGTGTATCACCCTTCAAGTTTCTAAGCCATGGACCATGTATTCTTTATCTTTCTGCAATTTCAAATTATTAAAAGTAATTTTTATTCTTGGTCTGCATTATCTTAAAACCCCTTCCTCCTGTAGACTTACATATAGCAACATGGCTATTTCTGAAAACAACCACTTCTGTGTAAAAAAACACTACTTGTTATCTATTAGTGTGACTCACTAGCAGATGCAGCCTATGCACAAAAGCAATTGCTGACACTAATTTGATGACCTGCAGCAGGGCATGTTCACCACCAAATTCAGCTGAAACCATTGCTTACAAAAAGATTTTAAATCCCTGCAGTTTAGCAAAAGCACTGTTTTGAATTCAGGTGAAGGCAATACACTGCTGCTACAACAAACACAGATTCTCTTAAGCCAGTTTAACAATAGATAACCACTCCCAAAAGCCATAAACCAGCTGAAGGTGATGAGACTAAATATCCAATCCTGAAACATTATTTTCCTGCAAGAAGTTAGCATAGAAAGCCACCAGTGAATTATCACCAGGTGTTTTAAGCACTACAACCATCACATATCACAATGATGGGAGAAAACATTTCAAAAAAGTACCTGCAATTCTGTTATCCACCTTATAATTTCACTGCATTCTCTCAACAGGTACTGTGTAATACAAATACCCAAAGTATAATCTGAAATACAGTGTTCCTCCCATTGGCATAGAAATATAAATTCAAACAAGCATATAATGTTGATCAGCATATATTTTGAAGAACAGATATGTTTTCGCTGGAAAAATATTAAACATCCTCTTGTCCAGCTTGCGCACACGCAAATGCTTACACCTGCAAAAGTATTCTTTATTTACATAAAGAGGAGACCAAGTTCCTTTGTCTGTGTTTGCTTATCATCTAAAAACCTCTGCAGAGGTTCCTGCTTTGACAGCTACAGCCTAGTCCAATAGCAAAGCTCCAAAATTATATAAAGTTTTTCTTCAGCAAAGACTTACTGATGATGTATAATGATGTGGGTTGAAGAAAGGTCTGAGTCTCTCAAATTCTTCCTGTCTTCATACCCAAATTTAAGGGAAAAAAAAAAAAAGTCTTTTTTTCCCCCCTGTTCTGGAAGTTGAATTACTGGTATAGTCATTGTAATAAGATATTCTTCATACTAGGGACATTCTAATAGTGCTATAGCTGCTTATGCAAAGCAGTAGCTCTCAGGGTTTTTTCCAAGCTAAAAATCCATATATATATGAAGAATTCTAGTTTCTTCCAAATCAGTCATTAGGTTACAGTATGTTTCAATATAAAAATGGCTATAACAGGAATCTCAGTTCTACTGATCTATGTCACAACTTCAATCCTTTCATTGCTTTCATTGTCATATTTGGGCATCATTTGTCAATAATTCACTTTTTTCAGACTTTCAGGAAATTTACAATCATCACCACGAAAAATAAACTACTATATTAGTTTTACTTTCTTCACAGTAAAACTATGCCCAATGCAATAATGTCTTATCCCTTCAAAAATACTAACTTCTGTCGCAAGTCTTTAAACAAAAGTAACAGCATTATTTAACTGACTAATGGTAGCTATGAGTCTTTGGCTATATTCATGCAGATGCAGTTTCCAAAGGACAAGCTCACTGCTTTTACTAATCTATTTTTTCATACAATTCTGCTGACTAAAATAATGGCCAAAAGCTACCTCTGTATTTAGAAGCTGAGCAAGGGGTTTCATCACTCTCATTATGGAAATAGAAATGTAATTCAAATTTAGATGGATTTTACACCATCAAAACAGTTTTTTGCTCTAGACCTCCATTCTAATAATAGCCTAAGTTCTGTCACAAGTCAACGTGACTTATACATATCAGTTCATAATCCTGCTTCCAGCTTGTTGGCCTATCCTCAGACCCCATACAGAAACAATTTCCTCTTCGAGCATTTGTTACATTCCACTGCATGGCACATCCACCAAAACAACCTTCCACTACTCCCTGGAAATAAAAAAATTCATAATGAAACAGAATACATAAATGTCCCAGCAGCATGTGAAATTTGATGTTTAAAACATATATTTCAGCATTTCAGAAAACCTCCTGTCAATTATTTGTCCCTGGACTTTAACAGTAGAGGAGTTACTTTGATGCACTTTCCAAGCCTTGAAGACTGTTCTTTGAAAGAAAGGTTATGGGCATGTGAAAAAAGACCTCTGGAAGCAATCCCACTGCTGTGCATCTCAACACCAGGGGCCAAAACTCACCATTCTCTCCCAACATGGCAATACTTACATACCCTTCTGTAGTAACACTGGCCTCCAAAGTCATATCCCTCTTGAGGATCTTTTTGTAAACTCTACAAAGTAGTGCATCCCTATCTTGGGCCACTTTGCTGCAGTACCCAGCTTCCCACAAATGCTAGAAAACCTATAAACTTAATTTATTTCTATTTCAGAACAAGGCATAGCAAGTACAAGAGTTGTGCTCCCTAACGCTTAGGAAATGAAACCTTTTATAGGTTATTGTGTGAAGCTCATGAGAGAATTCAGAAATACATTTAAAAAAAAAATTAAGAAGTTGTAGAAATAACATGACCTGCATTTCAGCTAAGAAACTAAGATCTAGATCTAGTTGAAGTTGGCATAAGGAAAATCTCCTACGCTGAAAAACCAAAGACAGGAAGACCAATTTCAATCCTCCTGTTAGTAACTACTGAAGACACAGAGTCAAGGTAAACCTTCTGTATTAATATAAATTCCATATAGAATAGAAAAAAATAAAAAGTACACACAATCTTCCATTTACAAGTAGTGCAAACTGAAGCTGCACCACAGAAAGATGAGGGGAAAAAACAGAAAAGACAAAGCCAGGTGAAATACTACAAAGATTCCTCAACAATCTAACACATGTAAGTCACATGGACTCCATTCATTATTTTGACCAGTTTTCATTACACGGGGATTAAAAATGAAAACATGGACTAAAATAGGCATGTAAAGGGATGACTCACTGGTGCATAGGATTTTCTTCTGGATTTTAATAAGAATTCACATGATGCCACCTCTTGAGAGTTCATCAATTGTGATCTCTGGTCTTTTGCAAAAAATACTTTTTTTCAATACTGCTTCCTTTTAAATGAAAAAGAGCTGTTTTCCTTCATCTTAAGGATGCTTTCCTGCCCAACTTTCATATGCTGCATACTAAAATTACATAGAGGACTGAGACAGAACTGTATCTCAACCTTTAAAGCAAGGCAACATAGCAAAAATTATTGCATCCACCTGGCAGGAGTATTTTCTTTATGTAAATGACAAACAGCTGACCTGATCAGAAACACCTGGAGCTCCACCTCATGAAAAATAGCTCAAAATAAATCAAACTTTTTGGGGGAAGGGGGAACATCTTCATAGTCAAAAATACTCTTCCTTATTTTTTCCTTTTTAGAATCTGCAAAACAGTTTTTCTAACACCTCTCTCCTTCCCAAAATCACATTAACAGCTTATAATTATGCATGAAGAGATGGCTTCTTTAGAGTTCCTGAAAGCTTCTGATTCAGAAACTCTTCAGCAGATACAGTCAGCCTCCATATGAATCCAGTTTGAGTTATTTTCCACTCAAAATTTGCTAAGGTTGCCCCGGGCTGTGTTTCTCCAGCAATCCTATTTTGTTCAAACACCTTGCATTGCAGGATTTTTCCTTCTGCTGGCCACTGTAAGGACCTGCTCCTAGCCTTTTGTGACAAGTTGTGCCCAATGCAGTCTTCTTGCTAGCTCCTAAAAATCTTGTGTATGTAGCCTGTGAAAACGAACCAAAGCAACCACCCGGTTCAATGAAGAGATTAACAGTTCCTTCAAAATACTACCTCCACCTGCAGAAGCTTAAAAACACAGTACACAGGTGACTCAGACCTCTTCATCAATTTTAAGGATTCCAGTTTCTTCAGTGTGTTTTTATAAATAGATGCTCATTTTTGAACATTTTGCACTAAAAATAACTTCAGAAGAACTCAAAACCAGCTAGCCTTAATTTGACTGCAAGGAAACAGGTACACAGAATTAAGAGTTTTCAACCATCAAGTATTTAAAATCTGCTTTTGTAAGAGCACAAAGTTAAAATAAAGTATATACTAGAACTCTGCCCCCTTGGAGATAGATCACTTTGTCAAAACCATAGTTTTGACATTTCCTTCTTTTAGCAGTGATAAAAAGCTTTTTCCAAGAAGAAGGAATGCAAGAGGGTCTTGATCACAAGCACCTTCTCAATATGATGACATTTCATCAAAAGGGCATAAAGAAAATCAGTGCTAAGAAAGTAACTTATTTATTCTCTGTTACACTGTTTTCTCTCCAGTGTGTAACTTCTACCAACATTTCATGAAGAACATTGCAGACCCTTACTTTTGGGACGTGATTTTTAAAAAACATTTTAAATTGAGGGGCATAATTATATTTCTCCAACTTCTCCAACATCTTTCTTCCCACATGCACACCATTTCTTCTGGTCTCACCCTCTCCTTATAGTGACTCAGCATTTCTGAGGCATTCAGGCCTAATCCCACAAACTGGCCATATTACATTATTCTGACCAATATATAGAAGTTCCACAGAAAGGAGCCTACTGAATATTATCAATAGTTAGGGACTGTTTTCACATCATATACCTACAAATGGCATATTAAGTTTGACAAGAAAATACAGGTTAAGATGTATAGTCCCAAGAACAGTAAAAGAAGAACAAAAGCATTTTTTCCTCAACATTTTCCACTCTATACATATATAAGGCTTTTTTCACATTATTAAAACAAATCCTAAATACAGATACCTTTCTTTACCTAACCATATTTTGTTATTTAGTAATTATTTACCTAACTACTTCTCTTTATTACCAATGTAAGAGACATCAAAATCTCACAAGTAGGATTTATTACCATATAGCATTTCTTTTAATTTTGGGAAGGATAAAAGCCAATATTGAAAAGAATCCCCCACATAGTCAAAGCCAACCCCTGGGTATCTTTCACAATCAATTGCATTGTTTTGTTTATGGGTTTTTGTTAGGGTTGTTTTCTTTTTACACCTTCCACCTTTTTACCCCCCACGGGCCCCAATTATTGCTCTACAGAGAAGATTCTAGCAAATCTTAAACAGAAGAAAATAATATAATAACAAATATTTTAGCTGTTGTAAAGTAGATGAAAGGGCAAAGAATTACTTCATGCAAGGAAATGCACAAGATGCAAGCTGGAGGTGAAGGTGTCAGGTACAATGATCCAGAAGCAAGACATACAAAAATCCATCTGACAATAAACATAATCAACTCTTTCCTTCAATTAAATATAAATAATAACTATAAAACAACAGAAATTTTATGCCAGAAGAATGAAGTCAACATAATGTCACTCTCCATGAAGGCCCAGGAGTGAGGAACCCTTCTGTGGGAAAAACTGCAGCATTAGCACTCCCTGTGCTTAAAAGGGACACAGTGAGTAGAGAGAAGATCCACTTTACACAATAGTCAGCAGCAAGCATGCCCAAGGAAATCAATACCAATTCTGTCAGCACTGATTTCTGCAGAGCTTTACTCCAACATGTAGATACAAGGCAGGGCATAGGAAAGAACAGCAATGTTCTCGTGAGCAGTGCTGGGTAAGCGTAGAGATTGGTGGACATTGTCCCCAACAGATTTCAAAAAAAACCAACATACAGCAACATGGAGGAAACATTATTCCCAAAAGCAAGTCTGCAAGCACTTTCAAATCCCTTTCTTCCCAAGAGGGGAACAGCAAGGCCTTAGTCTTTTAAGTGTATTTAAAAGAGTGGAGTCACTTGAAAATGTATTAGTTCTGAATGTAGCGTTCTCTTAACTAGCTCCAGTTTCCAACAAAAAGCTTTTCTGTGCCAACCATAACATATTGGTGTATTGAGATGCATCCAAATGCACACACCAGTGTCCATGTTCAATAAGCTAGGAAGCAACCTTTCTTCCTATTAAAACATAAAAAATTATACAGGCACCTCAACCTTTTTTTTCAAATATTATTCAGTGCCTTCTTGTTAATTCCACATCTGAAATGGCACATAATCAATATCAACATAAGGTCATAGAACATGTATTAAATTTGGTGTCTAAAATTTCAAGAGAAATGCTATTCAATAGGTAGGAACTCCATTATAGCTACGTCCTTCAGTAATACCATACACATTGATTTGCTTTATTGTCTCTTCCCTACTTCTTTATATTCAAACAATTTTTATCTTCACTTTACCTTATACCCTGTAGGAAGAAATTAATTTTTTTGATGAAGATTTATAAAAATAGGATGAAATGAATTTAAAGGGTACTAAGTGATATTGTTTAGACTGGTTTATTTCTTTACAAAGTTATTCCCAAAACCAAAGTTTGTTCAATTCCATACAATTTCAAGGGAAAAAAAAAACCCAAACAAATTACTAGCTGCATCCATACAAAATGTAATACTAGATCTTGCCATAATAAATGAAGAACGCAGGTAGTGTTTGACAAAAAACAGAAACATTTACCATGGTCTTCACTGGCCATGCAGTGGCAGGAAATGAATGCTGCATTTATTAGGTAGTGCACAGCACGCTCAAAGCTAAGTAACTCATGCTGCAAGTTTAGAATTCCAAAAAAGCTCCCTATGCAGATACTTCTGCAGTCTAGAGCTATTTTGGAAGAAACATTTTGTTGATGGTGGTGTACCAAAAGTGAAGACACCAGAACCTATGCTGATTAATCAAGTCAACTTCACCTAATTCTCATTTGTTTTATCTACAGTTCCGTTTCTGAACCATTCTGAAATTCAAAATAATTAAGTTAACACAAGGGAAATTACATTCTTGTTTAATTACATATACTCCCTTAATTCCTAAAAATTGTGGTAGGGACCACCATTAAGTCTTGAATATCTACAGATTAAAACAAACACACAGTTTCACATCACATAGCACAGTTTTGAAAATTCTGCAGATGAGCCTCTTTTCACCCTACCTTGTCATGTTTCTGCTGGTGCCTTGCCCTGGTATCCAGGATATGGTAAGGGGTCTCAGAGTCTCTGTTGATGTAATAGATTAGTCTTGAAGGCAGTGTGATTTCTTTCTGGATTGGATTGCTGTAGCTGTTATTTTTACTGTTACTGCTGTTACTCTGTTGAAATGTACTCTCTTCATCTGCCAGTACTTCCTCTATACCACTTGCTGTTTCATTCCAGGGCAGGCCTGGGGAAGAAAGATATGCCAGCCATAAATTCCATGGCAGAATGTGTTTATTTCCATGAAAAAGCTACATATTTGCTTGCAGTTTTCTAACATTTTACTAATCACTCAAGCAAACAAAAAGATAGCTTACTCATTGAGCTAGATTTTCACACACAAAATGTTTTCAGAAAGAACATAATTTATTTAATTGCATTAATCTATATTTTCATATGCAGTCATAGATTATAAATATTTTAATACCTCTCCACCTTCAGGAGGAAAAAACCCTCAACTTAATGGATATGTAGTTACCCCCTACCTCCTCTTGCATAGCTGAATTCTTTCACCAAAAGAAAAAAACCTACAAAAAGCTAAGACTACTCTCAGTGTTGCTAACATATACTGAATTCAGAGTCCATGTGCACTGAATGCTAAACTTCCTATTATGTAAAGGGAATTGATTTCTACTTCTTTTAACTTTGACAAGAGCCCTTTTCTTCAGTAGCAGCTTTTGAAAAGAAATCCTGTATCTTTCTTCATTAAAATTTCAAGACAGTCAATCAAAGCAATGTAACAACATAACAATATTACAAGGTAAGGGCAATGTACCAGCAATAATAACACGATGCACAAACAGCCTGCATTCAGAGCATTCCACATGTCACCTACATGCAAGCAAGAGAAAATAAACAACAAAGCACACGCGAAAATCCGACCCCAAGCAGACAAATTAGCGGATCGCCGTAACACAGACAAAGCCCACCGGAGCTTTTTGCGTCGCATCCCTCACGGGCGTCTTTCCACGCACAGCATCCCAACCCAACACACTGCAGCACCGGCACCGCACGTACCTCTCTTTTGTGAAAGCAACCAAACCAGCGAAATCTTAACTGAGCCCCGGCTTTACACACGCTGACACAGACACGTACACAAAGCTGGGAGCGGGGAGGGAGGAAGGAATGGTTGAAGGGAAATGGATGTTGCCGGGGTTTATCGCGGGGGACGGCGACCGAGGGGCCGCAGACGCCTCAGGCACCCGCACCCCCGCCATACCCACCGGCGGCCGCTGCGGCCGCGCGGGCCCGGGGGCAGGAGGAGCCATGGAGGAGCAGGAGCAGCGAGACGAGGCGGCCGAGGAGCGGCAGGAGCGCGGGGTGGCGGCGGCCGCCGCAGCCAGGCTGCCGCAGGGAGTTGCTGCCGGGCGGCTTCATGGCTCATAGCGCCCCGGGGCGGGGGGGCAGCGCGGCACAGCCCTCACGGCCGGCGGGCTGTGCCCGGGGGGCGCGGGCGGAGCGGCGCGGGCTGGTCCCCGCAGCGGCACCGCCCGTGCGGCTCCTCCTGCCGCCGCCGCCGCCGCGAGGGACATCGGCGGGACGCGGCTCTCCCGGGCCGCCCGCGCCCCGCCGCTCCCGGGTGCCGCCGCCCGCTCTGCGGCCGAGAGTGAGGTGCTGCCTGCCGGCGGGGTGACCGCCGCCAGCTGCGCGCAGAGCTGCTCCGAGCCGGGGTCTCGCGGCTGAAGCGGCAGCTGGGAGCGGGTGCGCGACTGCCCGAGGCGTAGCGCGCAGCCCGCTCTCCTGACGTGCGCACAGCTGCAAACAGCTGGGTTTAGGAACTGTTTTAAAGAACTTTCACGCAGGGTGCAATTGCTTTGAAATCCATCAGCCCTGAGCAAAGTTCGGAAGAGGCTCCGGAGGCGCTGGGCAGCAGCAGGGGCAGCTTGCTCTCCTGAGAGCAGGGGCAGGCCGGGCTCCGCAGCCGGGCAGCTCTGCAGGGCGAGGCATTGCAGAGCAGGCATGCCCGCTGCTGCCGAGGGATGCATAAACAGCTCCGAGTGCTGTGCGGAGCTTCAGGCTTCCCCCTCTCCTCCCTCCCAGCTCTGTTCCTTGCATCCCTCCGGCGTTCTTTTTGGTCCTGGGCGCCGTTCATCCTTACTGCCTGCAGCTAGCTAACCCCTGCAATGAAGGGCGGTGGAGGGAGAACCAAATGCTAACAAAAAAAGGTGCACAGATAGTTCAAAGAAAATGGATATGTGTACAATAAAGCAAGAGGAGGACTGCAGGGAGGTTCATGGTCAGATTCTGACCTGGTGTAAGTCCACTCTGCGGTGCTGCCTTCAGCAGCAGCCTGGACCACAAACACAAGGACTGGTGCATTTCTGTGCAGTGAATAGTAGCTCTCATCTTCCAGTCCAGCATGCCTGGGCTGAACCACCAACATGAAGAATAGTTGCAAAGATAAAAATAACTTCAAAGAGATATGAGAAGATGAATCTGCTGTTTTGTATTCATACTGTGACTTTAGGAGTCAGAAAACCTGAGTTCAGAGGCAAGTTTAGATATGGATTTGTTAGCAAACATTTTGCCCAGCAGACTTCTAATACCCAAGAACAGATATGTTTTATTTTGATGCAAGTCTTGCTGCTGAGGAAATAAAGATGTTTCCTTTTTCTTTTTTGTTGGTTTTTGTTTTTTGTTTTGTTTTGGGTTTTTTTTCGGTCTGGATATAGCTTTTTATTTGTCAGTTAATGCCTTCTAAGCTGAGTCTGCATACCACATGGATTTCCAGAAAGATAGGTAGTGTTCTGTTTCACATAATTTTCTCTACATTCCAGCCTGAGTTCATTATCATTATTAATTTAGAAAGTATAAGCAGTTTTACAGATCATTACCATGCAGACTACTTTATAGCAGTAGTGTCATTCGTTTTTTAAACAATTAAATCTGAATTCTCATGCTGGTTAAATAGATATTGTTTGTGGAAACTCAAAATCTAGGTGTGTAGCAGCAGACAAACACTTTGAAAAGACAGATCCATGGTATTGCCGGGGTAAATAAAAATATAAAATGTGCCTTAGGATTTAACTGTTTTCTAGGTCTAATGAGAAACCTATACCCGTTTTCTACATAAAATGGTCTTCCTTAAATCTCACATTTCCAGCCATTTTCCATGCAGCCCACCCAGCCCAGATGTTCTTCATCATTAGATATCACTAGAATATTTCAAACAACAGCAGCTCACGTTTCTCCCCATAAACATATAAACAGAACAAAGGATCAGTTATGTCAGTGCTTCAAATCTAAAATAAATACAATTTACAAAAATATTTTACTAGCAAAGAGAAAAAAGTAGAATGACCATGCAATTTAAAAAAAATCCAGAAACTTTCACCACACACTAAAAACAAGTCTAGCAACAACGAATGCTGGAAACACTTGCTCTCTGAAACTATTAGGTTCTGAATTTGCTGGCCAGATTTTGAGGTATTTCCTTTTTGTACAAAGGTGGCCTAGGGCAAAGATTTTCTGAAGTTCTTTTAACTCATGTACAAGCCTCCAGCAGAAGTAATCACCTGAAGAACCATCTAGCTCTCCATGAACCATGCTTACTCTCCAAATCCCTGATGGACATGTAGCTCAAGCTGTGCCTCATAAACCTGCTAGAAACCTTCAGATGGTCATATGCAGTTCACAGAGCATAATCAGCTCAAGATGAAGTGTCCTACTACGAATGACAGCTGCCTTTTGTTGTTTGGTTTTGTTTTTTTTAACTTGCTTTCAACTTTGAAAGACACTGCGAAACAATCCCAGATATATTGCACTGCAGATGTCTGAAAACAAAACACCAGAAGCATGGATTATTGTAGCATCTGTATCCAGTGAAAGAAATTGAAACATCTAAGTCAGAAGCACACAGGAAGCAGCTGGCAGCTGGAGCGTCAAGACTGGCTGGGGAGCAAATGTGTACCATGCAAGGTATACACATACTTTCCATCAGGTGTTAAACAGACTTTACATCACAACTTCAGATGATTGCCCAGACTTTCCAATTCCTTCCTCCTTTTTCAGGGTGGGGGGCAGTGAGCACACAGGATGAAATTTTGTAGTGTCACAATTCAAATAAAAAAGGCTCCAGATGCAAAACTGCTGATTATAATCCTGTCTGTTCATATTGATGCTCAGGTGGAACATGTTGGTCCAGACCCTGTTAACCCAGCCATAAAGATAACAAACTTCCAACACAATCAAATGCCTTTTCTGATGTCACCTGAAAAAAGCCACCATATCACTTGTCCTGGGAAAATCTTCATATAAAATATGGGTTTAAAGAACTTGTTCCTTACAAGGCATAAATAATATTGATCTTTCTGAGTGAGCACAATAAGACAGTATCCTACTACGAAAAAAAAAATATTTCTAGATTTCAACAGTAGTTTCTTGTCTAATGTTTATTTCGAGAATCCATGTAACAAGTCCTGTAACAAATCAGCAAGTGGGATATTCCTGAATATTCCCCACAGAGAAAAACTGGTTTTCATTTTAATAGGAAGAGGAATATTTCTGTTGCAGATGGAATAGGAAGAAGACAAATTCAGGAGATGAAAACATGGGTGACTGATTTATCAAAAAGTCTTTTCAAGGATGCCATAAGAACAAATCAAATTTATAACAGTGATCATTAGAGAGGAGTAAAGCACTAGCACAGTCTGTCACTTCAGCAACAACAGGTGATTCCAGCTGGGCAGTTCCAGACTGACCCTGGCCAGTGAAAGGTATAAATGCCATGGAGTGCAGGCAGCACAAACAGCATGGCAGAAGCACCTATTGCTGAACTCTGCTCCCAGAGAAGGGCAGTAGTCAGGTCTGATTCTGATTTACTCACATTACTGCCACACTAGCAGGCTCAGCTAGGGTCCTGCTGTGCTCTGTGCTGTACACACAGGACAAAATGACAGATCCCTGTAAAAAGAAATTTCCTTTTTATTTGCAATAGCAAATAGCCCAGCCAATGCTGTAAATAACAGAAGAAATCTAACAGCTCTAGGAGGGGTACCAAGCATGCTGCAAGTCTAAAAAGTGGTAATTACATGGGGGACTTTGAACAATAGAACCTCATTAGCTGGCACAAGTAATGCACTAAACCTGTAATCTGCACGCAAAAGAGGGTGGTAGCCGTTCTCTATTTCTCAACAGGAGGTTAACAGAGAAGACAAAGCTGTACTGAAACTTCATGCCACCCATATTCCCTTACTTTGTATCATATGCAGTGTAAGTATGGATAATTTATACTGAGAAGAAACCTGGTAATTGCAATGAACAATGCATTGCATTAGCATAACTGGTTTTAATCATTCATATTTGAATACTCACCAATTCTTCACATTCAGCTATTCTTAAAGAGCTCCTCAGTAAGTAGAGTGAAAGAGAATATTGGCTGTTAGAATTTTTTGTAATTATATGACCATCTCTTGCTACACATCCCACCACCTAACAATGCAGCAGCAACACAGCATTTGGTTGGAAAAATCAATACTTTTCATTCATTCTCTTTATTTTAGCCTCTTTAAATACTTTCAAGTAACTGAGGAGGCAGGGAAGCATTAAGTGATACAGTAATGTGAGAAACACATATGACAGATTCAGGAAAGAGAGCACTGTCTCTAGGTTGTTCAGAAGCAGACATGACTTTCCAAACTGCAGATCTAACAGAAAAGGGTTTCCATTACCCTTCACTTTTCCATCTTTGTTTCAACCTCATACACTTTAGAGGAAGAGCTTTCTCCTGCTACTTCCTGGTTCAACAGAGCCCTAAACACAGTTTTCCCATCTATGTACAGTAGTGGAACTATGTACAATATTCAGCACAAAACTATTTTAAACACAGTAATACTATAGAATAAAATACAGTAAAAATGTCACTTTTCCCTCAGAACTGTCACTCATTTACTGAGATCTGTGTGCACATCTTCATTAAAAGCTCCACTCACCAGTGGTACTGCACAAATGAACTTTTTTGTGAGTACTGTATGTTCCAGCACTCCACAGTAGAATATACACAGTAATTAGGACATACTTGCCAGCCCTCTCCCCTTAACACTATGAAATATTAATGTTAAGGTCAAGTGAAGAAAGTAAAATGATAAAAGAATATATCTTACCAGTGTTCAGCAGGGAAGGCAAGGGAACACAGCTGTGCTGCTAATACCAAATGGGTCAGAGGGTTTATTAATTGCAGTTCAAATTGCATCCAGGTGAAACTTGAAATAAATCCTTTAATTCTGGATGCAGGAAAAATTATTTTGAATAAACGTGCTAGACTAATTTCAGAATTAATTCACTGTGTCCTCCTGTGTAATTAACTAAGCCTTCATAGCCAAAGGATTTTACAAGCTGTTTAGTAGGATTCCTCAGCAGCATTTAAGCAACTGCATGTAAGAAATTGTACACAAGACACCACAGTGAGAGTTTATGCCATCAATGGAAATATTCTCATACTAAAAACTCCAATTAATCACCACATTGTCCAAATTATTAATGAGAGAGAGAGCAGAAGCAGAAACATATTGGTCAATGAGACTACCTAGAACACATTTGTCAGCTGTTCTGGTACAGATATACTTAGCAAGTAAAACATATGCCACCAACAGGGAAAAAAAGGCTGCTCTTCTAATAAGCAAGCACTTCTAACTCTGGCTGCGACAGCATCCTGCTTCTTGCTAGCTTGTTTCACTCTTGTGAGGTAAAATGTAAAAATAGTGTCAAGAAAGTAAGATGTGGTGGCAGGGGAAATCTTAGATATGTACTTTGATTTATATATCCTTAAAAAAAATACATGGAGTCTACATCCCGAGCACTTGCCACAGCTGATCAAACATTTCCAAGTGGTAGGTTCTAAAAAAGCTAGATTGCAGCTATTCCAGTGCGGCTTTGGAAAGGGGAGGGATGATGTCATCACTCATTCCCTGACACACTTGTGCAGGGGAGAAGGGAACTACAAGGGATTTCTGGAACCATCAAGTCCAGCCCCCGGCTATTCCACTGCACAGTTCCTTCCATACATTGCCCTCAAGAGTAAATTGGGGAGTTTGTCCTTCTACTACCACTGGAAGGCTGTTTCAGAAGCTCATGGTTACAATCACTAAGCAAATCCCTTCCTTCCCAGACTAAATTCATTCATTCGTGCCCAACAGAAACCCATTTTTTCTTGTGCTCCCCTTTTGTTCCTGAGGCAACACTAGCACTAATGACTCATTCCCTCTTCTGGTAGAAAGGACCAGGCTCTCAATGCTGACAGCATGTAAGCCCAAGTGGTAGGTGAAAATTTCATGAGATCGAAGTTGAAAATACTTCTTAGCACAGAGAGGCCCTGAAGAGTAAAGGCTGCATTAGCCTAAGAAGCAGAAGGAATATGGCCATGCCAGTACAACACATGCTTGAGCTACTAAACCTCACTGGGAAAAGGAACTCACTATCTATAGCTGCTACTGCTTGGAAGATGGTTCACTGGGTGTGGACACACAGCATTTAAAGGTGTTACAGTTGCTTTTCCAATGTTCACCACAAAATAGAAATAATCTTCCTTCAATAATTGGCAGGTGCTGAGGTGCTGCTCAGGTACACAGTCTTGCATTCAAGAGAGACACCTGTGCTGCTGCTGCTGCTGCTGTCATCACTGCTGTCTTACTGTGCTGTAAAAGGTAGGTAAAAATGCTGAGAAGTGGCAATGTTCATCACATGAGGAAAATCCTGGTGTTTCCAAAAAATGCAGCTCTACGAAACAGGCGGAAAAAACCCCAGAAACTGTTATATCCAATTAGGCATCCTGACTTTTCTTCATAGACAAATTTGGACCAGCTTCCCTGCTCTTTCCCTAATTAGGCATAGGGATGAATCAGACATGAAACACGCTACCCTAAAAGATTCCTACTTGATGCTGTATCTAGGCTTTGACACTGATTCCCCTAAAGAGCCTAAAACATTTAACCATCATTTCTCTAGAGAGAGATGGTCTGAATTTTTAAGAAAAATCAGCGCAAAGTATTATCAAATTGTGGCACTAAAGCCTTAGGGTGTCCCCAACACATATTACTAAAATATATTTTTTACCACAAAAATAACTTGCAATATTGGACATGGATCACAGATTGGTGTGTTATGATCCCCACACCAAAGATCTTCTAAACTAATTTCCTTATAAGTTTTATATACAACCAAAGAAAGTCCTCTTTCAGCTTCTCCCTGCCAGTCATTCTGGACCTATGGATTCCCAAATCTTAGAGGTTAGTCAGAGATTTGGTCATTCTCATGACCCATCTCTCAAAAAGAGCATCAACGTAGTTGTTTTGTAACATTGCATCGAAATTACGCACAGATCCTCGTGAACGTTTTGCATAATTTCTGCTATTAATTTCCTGCTTCCTAAGGAAGCTCGAGTAAATTTTCAACCTCTCAAAGCACAGAAAGGATCATGACCCAACAATATTTTACTGCTTTTCCAGACTCGAGCTGATGGTGCCATAATGCAGCAGGTAATTCAGGGGCTTACATCTTCTGCTTTGTCATCATGGTACAAATGCAAATAAGATCCAAAAAGTCTTTCCCAAATGGAGTATGAAACCCTCAGGCTTCATGTTAATTTTCTGGACAAAAATCTCAGCCACAAATCTTTAGAGCACAAAAAAACTGAAGTCCTCACAACCATGAAAGAGGGTAGTCCTCTTTCACACCCACAGGAGCCACACACAGCCCTCCCATGTGGATTGTCATGTCAAGAACCCACACCTGGGGGATGTGAAATTATGTCCTTTACCCCGCTGCTTTCATTTTTCCTTTCACCCACATGAACTCATACTTAGTCACCCTTCAAAGATCTTATTATTTCTCTACAAGCATATGTTCCCCATGGTTTTCGGGAATTGCTTATCCCACTAGTTAACCACAAGTTTAAACACACATTATTATTTGTTGTTACTATGGAAATGTAGCATGTTTTTTAAGACATCCTTGGAAATTATATCAGCACTATTTTATCCTGCATGGAGTATCTTTGTAGCATACATGATTGAAAAAGTGCTACTTTTCCTATACCCCCCACTATCAAGAACAGGTTTATTATTCAAAACCTATAGCTCAAAACCAACTTTTTATATTATTACTTATAAAACTGGATCTTATGAGGAATTAATAATTTGCTTTTCTTTCTTAAATTCCATCCATACCTTATGACTAAGAAATGCTCCAACATTAACTACCTTTCAGATTCTCATCTCTTCATCCCATTTTTTGCATGTGGACACCAGAAGCCCCATAAATACAGAAGAAGGTTGCTTCTTTTCTCAAGGTTGTTGCCTTAAGAAACCAAAGGTTTCAATGTACAATGATGCCAGAACAATTTCTTGGTGCAGATGAGCACAAGGGACATGGCACATCTGTCTGTGCGCACAGGTGCCAGCTACTGCTCAGAGACAGGCATCACCAAAAGCAGTCCATACCCATAATTCAGATTTAGTTGCACCATCTACAATATCACAGCTAAAGAATTTCACATAAATACTAAGAAAACCATAGGAATGCATTAACTTGCAGCAGAAAATGTTTGCTTACTGCAAGCAACTCCAGAAAATTAGATGTTCCTAGTTGTAGCTGAAAAGGACCAGTTTGATGATAGTCAAAACATTGCAAGCATCAAGTGCCTAAACAAAAACCAAAATTTAAAAAAAATCTCACTGCTGATGAAATTGGATTTCAGACCAAATTGTATTCCCATATCAAATGCATACACAAAACTTGGATCATAGGGCTGCAAAATAAAGTATTTACTCAGAGAAACTTGAGTTTTCCTCAATTTTTATTACACGTGCTGATACTGCATGTGGAGCTTGGATTGCAGAAGAATTTCTTAAATAAATAAACTAACATGCTTCAGCTGGCAGAGGTGGATTGGAGCATTAAACAGCAGGGGAACATGCCCAAAGGTACAAAGCAGATTAACTACACAGTCTAAAGGACAGTCTGACCTCTGCTGGCCAAAGGCATTTCAAGGCCCTTCTCACTGGACAGTGTTTTCCTGCCCGTTTTTGGGGTTTTATAAAACATTATTTCAGCCCCATCTCAAAATTTATGGTGCTCTCCAATATAGTTGCATAATCCATGAAACCTCCATTTACCAAAGAGATCCTGTTGAGCACAAAATATCTCTTTTTGCTCATTCTGATTACGGATAAATTGACTTTTCTTGTAGGAGAGAAAACAGCTTTTAAACAGCCTTTACCATCCATTGATTCAGACTCTGTTTAAGCAATACAACAGTATATCACAACATTATACCACCTACAAACTCTAAGAGGGAAATAACAGTAGATGAATGGATGCAGACAAGGAGCATCACTGTAATAAAATAATAAAACAATTCCTAGATCAAAAACAATGGGATCAGAATTATAGTATTTCTTTTGCATTATTTTGCTAAGTAACAATCACAAGAAACCCCTGCAATTCTATTTCTGCTTCAGGAAGTCTGGCCTCTCAATAGTTCCATTCAAAATGTCAGCCTGTTTAATGCCAGCTAAAGAATGACCTTATTTTCTTCAGCCTAATTGCTTTAAACCTGACTTTACCTGGGTGCTGCAGCCCAGCACCCAGACCAGTGTAAAAGAGCACAGGTTACCTCCTAGGAGGTACCATGCCTGAAACCTGCCCTTCTCTGGTTTTCAAGTGAATTTAGTTATTTCTATTTTGAGAACAGCCCTTACAGATATGGGCATATGGTAACAGCCCTCAGTCTGGGCTTAGATAAGATACAAATAGTCTTCCAGTAACATTTAAATGTAGGTTTCTGGTACCCTTTTTGGTCACAGACAAATATGTTAAGGCAGCCAGTTGTAGCGCCAAAACTAGAATCTGTTCTGGAAGCATTGATGTGCTTATCCAGTCAGGGTAGAAAATGTTATTTGGCTGATATGAGCTGTCATGCAGCTGAACTGAGAGCTCAAATTTAAAATATTCATAATCATAATCCTAGCAATCTTATCATCCCCTCCCTTCTCCAAGAGAGCAATGAAGAAACAGCCTTACATTTCCAGAGGTAACTGTTTAACAGAGGGAACATCTTTTGTTGCCAAGCCTGAGTCATCCCTACAGACTCATTTCTTGAAGAAGCGTGCACATAGAACTGACAGCTGATCACAAGCCATCTCCCAACCTCCATAAAATCTTATCGGTTTTAAAGCAACCTAGTAAAATTAAGACACAGTAACCTTTTCTTTATAGTGGCAAACATTAATAAAACTCTCTGTTACTGTGGTTATGAAGAGGGAAGACTTTCTTATTCATAAAACTAGGTCACTGAGGAAATAATGTGCTCACATAGCAGGGGTGTGCAGAGAGCATATTTGCCAGCTTGTTACCACAGCTCGGACTGCCCCATTTGCCTCTCAGCTGCTCCCAGTGCGGTTCTGGCACTGGGCCTTGCAGGGCTCCCAGCAGCAGCGACACAGGAGCGATGACCCCGAGCCTGAGAGCTCAGCCAGGCATTGCTGTGAGCAGAAATGAGGTCTTGAGGGGCAAGTGAAAAGAGTCAGCACAGAGGCTTTAGCAGCTGGTATGTAAGAGTATAAAGATGGTAAATAGCAGGTGGTAACAACTTCAGCTTCTTAAAAAGCACAGATATTGGATAAATAATAATCTTCCTTTGGGGCTTCTTTTGGCTGATGCCACCACACCAGCCGGACCATGTCAGTGGTCAGTATTGCCCACGTAAGCTGAGAGCAGGGTGATTCTCCCAGCTGGCCTATTGCCACAGAGGAGCTCCAGATGCTGGGCTGACAAGTGCCATCAACCTTCTGGGGACAGGCTTGGGCAGGGGGACTTTTCTGGCGAGAATCAGTTTGGCAGAGTAAGCTCCTGCGTAAAAGACTGTGAGGATGAACAGGGAAAAATGCTAAACACCACACCCAAACCTACATGGTTTCAGTCCGAAGGCCTTTGCTGGAAATACAAAAAGACAAAGGAGGCCCTTGGGTGATTGGCTCGCTCCCACCAGCCCAGAGGACTCCCCACCACACACTCACAGGTAGGCACATGGGTCAGGCACTGAGCTCCTTCTCTGACCCATGGCCATCTTCAGGCTCTTCTTTGGAGGAAATCTCACCGCCAGTGAAGATGTCAGTCAACATCTCTCTGAATTTTCCTGCTGCTGGCTGGATCAGGCAGGAGCAGCCCCACAGCAGAATCGCTGCTGCAGCCAGGTCACCTTTCACACTCACTGCCATGCTGAGTGCTGGGGCAGGAGCAGATAAAGGCTCAGTAAAAGCAGGAGCTGGGCAAGGACAGCCAGGTCTCAGCGGGTGCTAGGGCAAGGCTGTCTCCTTCTGTCTTTCTCATCCCTTGGCTTCCTGTCATGTCGCTGCTGGAAATGAGGCAGCTGCAAACAAGGACCTTGGATCAGCACTAGGGGGGCCTTCCCTATTTGTACAGCTCTGGAAGGACCTGAGCTCTCTTGCTTACTTTCATGGTGGAATGTCTCAGGTTTCATTGACTGATTTTCCCATATCAGGCAAGCAGTTTTTCCTGACCTCTTTCTGGCTCCTTTGCTGCAATGCTTCACTGTCAATTCAAAGAAACTGCAAATAATGAGAAAAGAAGTGCCAAATGCTCATCTGGTAACCCTCCTACCACATCTTTCACAGGTCTCAGATGGCTGTGTCAGGAGGAGACAGAGATATCCTTTGCTGCCTCTCCTGAAAACTGATTCTGTTTTGATGAAAGCGGTTGTAATCTCTTCCCACTTATCCTGCCAAGCCCAAGCTCCACCCAACATGAATCCTTGGTATGATCTGCATTAGGCTGCCAGCAGGGCCCTTTTCTTTTCCAATTGACATTTGGAGATAGTAGAGATTTCTTAATTAATTTTTTAAAAATTTTCACAGTAAAGATGTCCTCAAGGAATTTACATGGAGATCTTTCCATTAGGTTCTCCAGCAGACATTCCTACCCCAATAGGAAAGGTGGCTGACTATCTAGAAGGCTCTTTGCTCAAGGCACATAGTAATTAGCATTCCTTGTGCCAAGAGGGAAAGGATTAGACTCTCTCCAGCCATCTGCTGAATATGCCTTGCCAATGTCAGAAGAGCATTTTGCTACATAAACAGCACAAAGCATATATCCATACACAATTTTGAAATTTAGTAATTTTCCATGGAAAATAAAATCTGCTTTTTTACAGTGCAAAGAGGAAAAGTGGAAATACAACACAGCATAATGAGACACTGAAAGTGCTGTTATTGAATCTTAAGTTTTAATTTTGGGCACACTGACACTAGTTAAAAATGGCCATGTAATGCAAGTTCTCAGAGATTTCACAAACCACCTTCATGACATCCATACTTGTTCAGCATACTTTCATGATTAACCTTTTAAATAGAAAAATTGGAAGAGGCATGTGAAATGTAAAGCAGGGACTTCTAAATTTATTTGGAAAAAGTAATGTGGTAGGGCCTTGGAGGAAGAGACACCCATGTTCTCTCTACTCTAAATTGTTACACCATCCTTCACCAAAATGTTTTCAGTTACAACAGACAAGTTGCACTCTGCTGATAGGTAATTCTGTTTTCTGGTGCATTTTGATATATTCTTACATTATGTTTCATTACAGTTTGGAGCAAAACAGACCTGTTTTGTTTTCGGTTGCCTACCAAAGAGGATGGAGCTACATTCTTGGAAAAGTCTATGTCTTTCTTGTCCAGAAGCTGAGCTGCTCAGGATCTGATAGACATCATTACAGAGACTTCTTCATGCCTGACCACACTCCACTAGCCCAGGATTTAGAATTTATGGATAACAGGTACATTGGTATCCTCCAGGTAAATAATGGAGAACTTGGGAGTAAGGACTTCCAAATATTTAGTTGACAGTAATCCACTGAGCTATGCCCCTACAGCTGGACTTTTCTCCTGCCAGGCCTTCAAGCAAAACAAGATCTCAGTGCTTCTCTACCTGCAGCCTCTATTTCAAGGGACAGAAAAAGCAGAAGAGAAAGAAGATTGCATACAGCCTACTGTCAACCCATGTCTTGTGTCAGGGCAGAAAATACTTATCAGTAAATTAAGATTTAAATACCAGTTTCCCCCTTGCTTCAATATTCACAGCCTACTAGCCATATCCTGAAATATAATAAAAACTTACCAAGAGCTGCTAAACAGCCTCAACATCCACTGGTTTCAGAAGCAGAATATCAAATACACTGCAAACACGAAACCTGGATGGAGTTTTATGCCTAAAAAGAATGTTTTCTATCTCTAATTTTTATGATTCCTTTAAAATCAGTACAACAGCTCTGTTAGGCTTCATGAGCCTTGTCACAAGTACAAGCCTTCACACTGGCACATTTTAAAAATAACTAGTGAGTAAGATCCTGCTCTCATTTCTATAAAAACTCCCCTACCGATGATAAAAACTGGTTAATAATTTAACAAAGTAATCCAAGTGTTCTAAAAGTGGCACAGAGCCGTTTATATTTAAAAGAAAATGCTTAGTTATAGGAGATTAATCTGTGAGAGAAGTCTATTATTTAATGCAGAAAACCCTCCCAGACCATTTGCATAGACTCCTAACATCACCTACCCATATGGGTAACTACAGTGTACTGGCTCCTCATGCTGTCCTACCCTCACGATCAGAGAACGGCACTGCAGAGACAAAGGCTGGCTGCTTACAGACTGAAATATTATCCACAGGCCTTAGTGTAGTTCAGCCTGTGTAATCCAGATCTCAATTCCACAACTTTACCAGGCCCCTACAAAGTAGTAAGAAAAGTTGAGTCCTTCCAATACTGATATATTGATCTATAAATCAGAAAGAATTGGATGGTTTGTGTTACTTTTGTGGATTTGGGAAGGTTGCTTAACCCCACATGATGAAGTAACTCCATTTATGTTGAATGCCATTTTTATTGATATTCATTTCAGGTTCTCTAGGGCCTGATCCTTAAAAAAATCAAGCAAATACTTGGACCAGCATCCAGACCATTACAAACTTCTAGCATTAGTCAGCATTTTGATTTGAAACTGAAGGAGGTCAAAACCAGTGAGCACATTTAAAATGTTTTTCTCAAGCATTTTACCTTACATAAAACATGCATAATACCAGTTTCTTAGTAAGAAATACTTTCAAAATAAACAACTAATTGGAAATTATGGAAAATGGAAAAAATAAATATGAATAATTTTATTAGGGCCTCTGCACATTCTTCCTGATTCATCTTACAGGTAAAGCATAAAAATATTTTAAATGGTTTTTGGCTGACATCTATATTCCAAAGTTTAATAATTTAACAGGTTTTTTTTTTTTGTTTTGGCTTTTTCAATATATTATTTTTTATTTTTCAGTCAAATTCAAATTTTATACCAAATCTATGTATATGGAATACTGAGCTTCTGGATAGCTGGAAGTGAAACCTGAAAGAAAAATTACACTTCCAAGGCATTTTCTAATTTGGTTTATAAATAGATGGCTTTGACATGCCACTCACAAAAACTAAGCTATAGTTGGCTTGCCTGGAGCAGCTGCACAGCTGGGAGGAGAACATGGGCTGGCAGCCCGGCTGGGCAGTCCCCTGTGTTGTGATACATGCCATCAAAGCACCAGTTGAGAACAGGAAGAAGTAGCATTTTGGCTGGAGGCAGAGAGACAGGAAATAGTCTTTGATTCTACACCATCCAACATGTAAGCCACTGGAGGAAGGCAAGCTAAACAGATCCGTAATTGGAAGCAGCAGGTAAGAAACCAACACAGCTCAACTTCTTGGGCTAGGCAGGTAGACTCACGGTGAAATTACTGTGTGCTATAGTTGTAAAGCTTTTCCTCTGCTGATAACTATGTATCAAAATAATTCATATATTTAAGTAACTTGAACAAATATTCTTGGCGTAGGTATAGTGGACTGGATACCTCAGGGAATGGCACATCACACTTGGGATCTGACCCAGGCTCCTGGCTGGCACTGAAGGTCCTTGCGGTGACACCAGGTGACTTCAGCTCAACCACACGGATGAATATTCTGCTATACCTGCAGCACTCTGGCTCTGAATCAGCACAAAATGTTACAGATTTCAGATAACAGCTCAGAAGTCGGTCCCCTTGAACTGACAGAAGCTTGCTGAACACAGAAGTTAGCTGTAACTTACTGGATTAATGTCCTATTGCCCTCCCTCAACTGGAATAGATGCAGCAACACTAAAGTTTCTTTTGAATTTATTAGATTCACATACTCAAGCTGCAAAATTAAGATCCACACCCAAACTTTCCAAAATCTCAGTTACTTCAACATAATTTGTTTCAAATCCATCTTTCAATTAGATTCTTCCTAGCTGACAAATAGGCCCAGTACATGCACAAATATGAATGGATAAAACCTTGACATCACATAGTGAATGCCATCATAAAGGCCTTTCATACTACATGCAACAATTTTTTTTAATCAAGAAGAGTGTTTCCAGCCTCTTAGTACTTCTTCCAACATTAATTTTCAGTGTTGTAGACGTGTATTTTGCAATTGCAAGAGAAATTCTATGTGCCTTAAGTGACATAATATCAAGAGGCTGAAAAAGAGCAAGTATCCTCCTATGGGCTGCTTGCAAAATGACGTCTGAGATGCTCCATGACCTTAGCTTACATGGAGTCCATTAAGTTTAAAGATTTACTTTAAATAAAAATAAAAACTACCACAACCTTTCCTCCACCAAGCAGCCACGCTTAACAGACAAATAATTTCGTAATTCATAGTTTTGAAAGAAAATTCTTCCTTGAAAGTACAAAGCTGAGACTGTGATGCAAATGGTAGTCCACTTCTAAGTGTTAAAAACACGAAAATGAAAGTTAAAATCAAGTCAACTTGTGCTTGAATTTTACTACTCAGTCCTTTCAAATCCACCTAGAGGGTGAGAATTTTGACTGTCAAGACATTGCGAAAAGCACAAAGTAGCTTTTTAAAACAGTGCTGAAGAAAGAGAAAGGAGAAAAAGAACTCAAACCCACCACAACTTAAGTATTTTACACAAAATTTCAGAGTGAGTTGCAGACTCATGCCTTCCCCACCTCTTCAGATGTAATTAAAGAATTTACTAAGTTACACACAAACTGATGATGGGAAGTTCAGATTTACAAGTCACTTTTTAACTGAAATATTAATTATTTCCACCTAAAAACTTAAGAGGAATAAGTATTTTAACAAAGAAAAGATACAGCACTCTCATTCTATCTAAGACGGACTAAGAGAAAGAACTTAGACTGATGACAGAGACATGCCACAGTATTCACACAAAAAGAAAATGAATATAAAATGCCCTTTAAAGAGAAATCTAAGCATAAAAGGAGGGATAAACATTGCAAGCTTTCACACTGGGAATGTTTGCAACATCATCTCTCTGATATCTGACACAAATTTATCAAGGTTTTGTTCACAGCAAATTTAGGAGACAGTGCAGCAGCAAAATGTGCTAATCTAATGTTACTATTCTAGCTGTTCGACAAGATTTTTAATCTACATACCTATATTTTTACAGAGTTGACATCCCTTATCCTTAATAAAGAAGAAAGTGACAAAGTGAGAAAAGCCTGGGTTTTTGCACAATGCCACTAGCCTGCTTTGGAGAAGGCAATGGCAGCACAAGTCACCTCTTTTAACTCCTGTTCCTCCAGCCTTCCTCATTAAAAGCTATTTAATTATCAGCAGTGGGAAACCAAACAGAAGCTCTTTGTGAACACAGGCAAGAAAGTCCATGAAAAAAGAAAGAAGCAAAACAAACAATAAGAAACTTATAGTGTAAAAAAGCTGTAACAAAATAAACCACAGCAAGTTACCCTGAATGCCATGTTTGTAAAATATTTATCAAACCAAATTAATACTAAGGCTGTTAGAGCAAAATCTTGGACTCAGTACAGAAGCCTCAATCAGAAATCTCAATCAAGAGCAAATGGAACTATAGTCAAACAGGAAAAAAAGGCATTTAGAGACTTGTAACAAAATTATAATTGTAGCACATAAGTATGAAGTTTTAGATTTTCAGTCAGCAAACCCATATAACTTAAAATATTCAAAAGAATAAAGGAAACATCTAGTGGAGAAAAAGAAAAAAACCCAAAAATGCAACCAACCGAACTCCTGTAGGATAAAAAGAAGAATCAAGCTTGAGGAAGTTGGCTTAGAAGACTCAAATTGCCCCAGAAGCCAGGTAAACCCAGGCAAACCACACATAGGCACTCATGGGCACCTTCACCTTTAGGAGCTGGGCTCCCCACTTGAAGAAAATCTCCCCTGGAACAGCTGGGCAAGGGTGTCAGTGCCACCTGTTCTCCACAGCCCCTGTGGACAGTGCCAGCACCCCAAGGGACACAGACCATGAGCACTGGTCCAGCTGCCACCCAGGGAACAAATGGGCAGAGCTTGGGGAAAGGACAAGATGTAGTGAGCACAAACTGAAACACATCTGTTTAAACACAGAGATAAAAACCTTTTTAACTATGAGATTGTGGGTAGCCAGGTGCTGGAACTGGTTGCCCAGAAAGGCTGTGGATGTCCGTGCTTGGAGATGCCCAGAATCTGTGGGATGTGGCTGGTCCTGGGCAGCCTGCTCCAGCTGAGCCTGCAGTGAGCAGGGGACTGGAGCAGATGGTCACCAGAGGTGCCTGCCAACCTCAGTCCTTTCTGTGAGCTATGGGGAGATGGTGGGAACACAAGGCTTGCCAAAATAGAAGTCAGAATTTTGTTGTTTCCCCACACATGCACTAGAATGTGAGCCTTACAGGAAAAACTGGTTAAAAATAAATAAAATGGTTGTTTTCCAACACAGCGTAGAGCTCAATGAAATAAAGGTAAAGAGGGGAGCTGAGGCACTGGCTGCATAGGGAGCTCAAGGAGGATGGGGTAGGCAATAAAACAAGACAAAAGGACAAGGGCCAGACAGAGATCCTTGGCTCCCCTTTACAGCTTCCATGAAAAGGCAAAGGCAGTTATGAAGGCATATGCAATAACTACATAATTACATAAAACTATCTTTGTGATACAGCCGAATGACAGTCATCAAACCCTACTCTAAGAAAATAAAGATGGAGAACTCTGCATTGCAGATGAATTCTTATTTTAAAATGGTGGAGTGTGAGGGAGGAAAACAGAAATTTGCTAAGCACAGAAAAAGTTAATAGTCTCTGTATAATTGGAAATAAAAATACGTAAAATACTGTTTCATTAGTGCTCTCCTTTGAGCTCTAAAAATAAAAAAGATTATGCTTATCAATGACAAATACACATTTATATTCACAAAAATATAAATGTATCCATGCATTTTTAAAAATAAATTTAACACTAATGCCTAAAATAAGAATAATACAGAAGATAATTCTTGATAATATTAAACACTTAAGAGTTCTTTACATCTACAGAAAGTGCTGCATGAACAGTAACTAATTGTGGTAGGTAAAAATATGCTGACTTTGACTCCATTATTACCCTGACTCCAGATTCAATCAGAACTAGAGTGTGTTGGCAATAACTCTGGAAATGGCAATTTGCTAGAACAGATCGAAAAATTAAAGCACTAGATACATTTAGAAATCTACAAAATATCTGTCACCAAAAAGTCAGTATGTTTATTTTTAGTTATATGCAGATTGCAACTAATGCCAATAAAATGAAAAGTGTTTCTATCACCATTTGGACAATTGATTTATTACTCATCATTAGACCTGAATTTTAAGAAAGCTCCTTTTGGCATGTGGAGAGCCAAAAGGGTAGCCATGCACTGCCTTACAACTTTTCTCTTTAGCCTTCAACAAGATGTACATGCACAACCTTTGTTACAAACATTTCTCCCCTCTTACCAGTTCTGAAAATATGAAACAAGCAGCAGTAAAGAGAAGTATTATCCATGCATTAAGCAAATAAAAGTAACATACCAGAAGAGTGAGTGATAGATTCTGAGCTGCACCACTATAGGAGTAGATGGATTTTGACAACTGTTTGCCAAGGTTCAGATAAAATAAACACTAAAAACCAAACCAAATGAAACCAAAACCCTCTGAAGCTGAATATTCATTGATCTAGTTTCAATCTAAAATACATATTTAAGTCTTATGCATCACTTCTACATCCCTCTTCATCTTAAAATTTCAGTGTAATAAAAAGCAAGACATACACATGCCTTGCATCCACAGCTTCAGCTTCTCTGTTCATTCTCACAGCACAATCTCCAGGCCAGCACAGTATTTAAGCTCTCTGCATGAGCTAGCAAGGGTGTATTTTGATTCTGCAACTTTTTTGTGCAATATTAATCATAACTCAGTAAGCTATAACCAACATTTTCAGATGCACCAGTGCCAACATTAATGCAGTATGACACAGCAAATATGAGAAGGTGACCAGATTTAAAACATTAAAACACAATTATATTTGAGGATGTGTGATACTGAAAAGCCTGCTTATGAATCCCAATATTTGGGAAAAGCTGTTTTTCAGTTTTTCTTAAGGGTAGAACACTGACAAAAAAGAACCTAAGTTTAGAAATGTTGAAACTGTTAAATCACAATCTGCAATAATGATGTGTTCGTACGTTTCATGAAAAATGCTTCTGCACTCCAAGAAATAATTATGACTTCCAGAACCATCAAAACACAATAATTAGGACACTAATTACTCCAATGAATCCCAAGCCAACTAAAACTGTGCTATTAATTCCATCATAACTCTGGAATACACCAATTTGGATTGGATCTCCCTTCTACACTCTATAAGCATATTGTTAATTGCTTTTATTTCCCATGAAAGAGCAATCACCTGACTTAAACTTTGGTTATAGTATCATGCTTGAAACTCCATGTTTAGATGGCTGAACAGTTATTTCTTTAGTTAATCACTATTTGATAGCACAGTATTGACTTCATTCAGCCAACTACATAATACATGGGTATTTTCAAGCATGGACTGAAAACTGTAAAGTGTGTCCTGAAATTTTATGACTTACTAAAGCCTCAGGAAACCACATGCCTCTGCTTCTCAGCCATTTACTGATCTGACACATCTCTGTGTGTTGCTCCTGTAAAAAAATCACACTGGTTTAATCAGGCACTGCTACAAACAGCAAATTACTACCAAATGTACAGAACAAGGTATTATACTGTTCAAGGCATCCCAATAATTTGTTTACCATACTCTTAAAGGTATTGTTGTACACAGTTTTGAAGAGAGTTCTGCCTGCATTAATTTGGTCTATGATTACAGATGCCAAACTGTTTTGCATAAGGTAGAAAGCTGCTTAAGACTGTAATGCTTCCAGCCCCTGCCCTCATATAGTAAGTGCACATTCTCAAAAAACTCTTAATGAGTAAGCGCTGCAAGCATCTGGCCTGCCATGTGGTTGAGGCTTCTTGCTTTCATGCTGCCAAAATGAAGTTAGACATTTTAAATGTATCTGTCATCTTTTCAATGCCATCCTAGAGTGTCATTGCTTCAGCTGGCACAGAATAGGATGAATCTTGGCTTCACTGAGTCAAGATATCACACCATTGTGAACAGTTGTTTGAATTATGACTGTCTGCCTTCATAGTAGTAGCTTATTTCATAGCATTCTGTTGTGTTCTTTCCACAACAAATTACAGTAAATAGCTTCAAGGTAAACTCCACTTCAAGAATAAAGAAACTCCAAAAGCACATATTCAATCTTTACTTTATTAAAACAAGATTTGTTCTGCTGAAGGAATGAATGAATTTATAACTGCAAAACGAACAAGGAACAAAACCTTTGCTTCTGGGCATGCTCAGAACTATGCTATTATTACAAATATTTTTCTGAAAAATATTATCAGGAATGTTGCAATTCAGCAGGTAAAACATTAAAGGCAAAAATTCAGTGATTTTAGTTACATTAGTGAAAGAGATACATTTTGCTTTTCCTATCTGTCCCCAAAACACCAAAAGCTGAAAACCCCTCATTTCCAGTATGATTACTTTGTTCTCAGGCACAGTGACCCTAAGGGAAGAAGAAAGGAAGACCGGCAAAGGAATCAAAAATCATCATCCCACTCCTGTTTCACACTGTTCAGTGATGTAAAGCAGCTCCCAAGCACAGGAGCACCTGTGCCAACCTGCCCTCTGCACTTCAGACTGGGACAACATCCTCTTCTGTCACCTGTCAGATTTACTTCCAAACAGAACATACTGCCCTGAAATTTAGCTCTTTACAACATAAAAATAAGAAATCCAAATACATGACTCAGAAAAACAATGGATAAAATGAGCAGAAGATACAGAGAAAGAACATCCAGCCACAGGACTGGATGAGTCTGTAGTATCACTGTATCCTTACAAAACCACATTGTGTCAAACAACCACAGACAAAAGAGATAGAGAAGCAGATAAAAAAATACAACATCAAGCAAAATTATTGCAAAATACATTATCAATAACAACAACATAAAAACCACAAAACACATTCTCATTTGGGCACAAATTCAGCATGAAACTTAAAACACAATTTCAGATGAAGCCATAGGCTCATTATAAACAGAAATAACCTCATTTATCTGAGTCCCAGAGAGAGGTATTTTCATAACACAATTACCAGAACATTGGATACAAACCTGTCAGAAAGAACTGCGAGGTGCAAGTGTCAGCTATCTAAAATTTTGGGGGATTGCTATTTTATGTTTGGTTAGCACCTGGCACAATATGATGGGGTCACACCCATGGTTCACAATCCTAAGGAATAATAAAAATCTGCTTAAAATAAGACTGTTTTGAAAGGCTGAATGAGTACTTTATGCGGGGAGAGACTTTTTAAAAATTATGAAACGTATAATAAAAACTACAAACTTACAGGTCAAAATTGCATAAGTACTGAAGAAGAAATGGTAACATTCTTCTCAACTATTAAAGGTACTGGTTCTAACTGCTGCCAATTTAATTCAAAAAGCATGACTTTATTCCTCTCTACTCCAGCTCTTTTCTTGTTTCTCTATATTAAGACATGCAAACATACTGACAAAACATCTTTGTCTACTAACATTAAAATAACCCTGTTCCACCCCCCCCAAACAAAAAAACCAAAAAAAAAAAAAACCAAAAAAAACCACACACAAAAGGGAAAAAGAAACACAAACAAAAATAGAAACAAGAAATATCACCCTGAAACAACCAACCCACCCACCAGTTTTGGAGAGAAAGTATTTCAGTTCTCAAGTTTACCATTGCTGTAGACTTCACAACCACATTTTGAAGTACTGGCCATGCTGCTAATGAAACAATGTTCTATTCCATAAGGGCAGAAATTGCATTACTTATCTAACAGGAAAGTGCTTGCCTATTTCTCAAGACCTCAGAATTTTCTCCTTCTTGCACATGATATTGAGTATCTTGGCAATATTTTGTTTTGCAAATATGTTCATAATTCTCATTCCAAAGCAGTTTCTGCTTTTACTTCTCATATCAGTCTTTCCTCTTTTTCCTAGTGGTCATTGAGCATGCACAGAAGAGGTTTCTGAACATTCAGAAGTGAGGCACAGATTGACATCCAAGCCTACAGTAAATCTTATTTTGCCAACATCAACCACATAAATGTTTCCAGACTTGTACCTCAAGTCTTATTCTTCTAATAAATTCTTACATACTTTTTTTCATTTTTCTTTTTTTTAAAGGAAAATATATAGCTACTTACACTCTTATTTAAATATAACATTTTTCTTCTAAAAATCCCACCCTGATAAGAGGGTCTATTACCAAAAACAAAAGACATTACAGTCTAAAAATATTAGTAATTTTATAGTCCTCAACACATCTTTATTACTCAAGATTTCAAGGAAAAGTTGTGCACTGGAATAAGACAAATGTACAATGAATGAGTACAGAGAACAGTATTTTGACTCTAAACAAATACACACTAGTGTTCTTAAAGTACAATGTGCATTAAAACTTATTCACCCACAAAATAATTCATGCTTTTCACATGTGAAATACTGTGAAAAATAAGATGGAAGAAGTTAGATAGGAAAACATTATTGTATCATAAAAATATGTTAGAATGGGACTTATCTATAGTTAAAGCTTTGCTTTAAAACAAACTTTATTTAAAAATCTTCTTTTGCTTTATCTAAAAATTAGCCTTTCTATAAAAACCATTCCTTTAAAACTTTGCTTTAAAAACATCAGTTTTATATTAGACAAAATATTAAATTATACAGGCACAATTAGTTGAGGGCTATAAAAATTTATATTATAGCCCTTCATTTTCCAGTGACTTGCAATACAGTCATATGATTCTGTGTCTACTGACAACCATAGGAAAACTCGTCCAAAGAAATCAACTTTTATATAAAAAATAAAATAAATTAAAACAAAACAAATAAAAAAATCTGTCAGACCATATTTGAATTGTAAAGGAACTTATTTTCCAGCAGACACATGCACATCTTTTATTTATCTTAGGAAATAGGCATATACATTAAAAACATCCTCAAAATATTCTCTGAATATGTGGTTTATGATGACAGCTTTTATATTTCCTTCAGATACTGTATATTAAAATAAACCATTTCCAAGTCCACCTTTATCTCAGCCCAAATCTGTGACCCTTGACACTTCAGAAAGAAGTGAATGAAGAATCAAGAACAGTTTCATTTTCTGAGGGGAAAACGCACAGATATGTTCAATGCCAGAGACAGCGGGGTCTGCTCTTTTCCATGTTTCTCTTGTGTTCTGAAAAATGTACTGTACCACTAGAGAATTTATGAAGACCTTCAAGGTAAAATAGATTATATAATATATCAAGCTGAAGATTTGAAAACCAAAGCCTGGATTATGATGATGTTTAACTGCGTGCTTAATTTACTGTAAATGAACCATTAATCTTCGGTTTTAAAGCACAGAAACATCCATAAGACTGGCTTTATGTCTTCTAACCACAGCAAATAAACTGTCGTCATAACAACTATTAAATAAAGAAAGAAAACTAAGCTAAACCACCATGGGTTTAGGGTTTTTTGCCACAAAACCATAGTAGATGGAATATCAGTGGCCGAACTTGAATCTCTGTGGAATATAATTTTTATTCAGCCAGGTTTTTAACCAAATATTTGAACTCAAATACATTTAGATGGATGCTGTATTAGGTTTATTTAAATATTTTACCGAAAATTTAGAAAGAAAGTTTGAACTCCAGTCCATAAAAATTTAACCAACACTACACCAAATAAAGCTAGAAAAGCACAGAACCCCAAACTCAAGGCTGACATTCTAAAACAACTTACTGCTATTTGTTTGCATTATAACTTTTCCATCCCCCTCACTAAGGAATGTGAAATTCACCTACAAACTTAATCAACAAGCTATTAAAAACAAACAAAAAAGCCCCCAAACATCACCCTGTATTTCTTTCAGAATTCAAGATTTCACTTCAGCTACCACCATTTGAACAGTCCCCTAAGGAAACATATTTCCTTACCAGCATGGTCCATTATTGCTTGATGAGAGCCGCAGAGACTTTCAGCCCAAAAAAAAAAAAAGCTTTGGACATGATTTCAGGAACAAAGTCTATACAAAAATGTGTAAAATTATATTTCATTTCAAGAAAGCATTGAATTGATCTGAATTGTATCATACTGTATTAATTTTAATGCCATTCCACAGGCAAGTATATATTATGTGTTGAAGAAGGTGCACATATACACAAACACAAAATACATACACAGAATTCTGCCCTGATTGATGTATCTTCATTAAATTTCTAGCATAGCAACTGAGTTATCTTCTGCACTTTAGAATTACGTGACAAAATTAAAATAGGCACAATTAATTAACACAGCTTCTAAATTACCTTATTATAGTGCACTGTTATGCACTCATAATACCATAATAACAATATGATACCATTCAAGGTCATTTTGCTGATGTACTGGTGAAGACTAGTAAGTATGATTATAAGTGCTTTTAAATCAAATCCACAATTTCTGCAGCTTTACACAGTAGAACAGTGCAATACATAGTGCCCCCATATTCCAGGAACAAGAGCTGAGTTTACAGTTGTATTTATTTCACATTAGACTGGCTTTGCGCTTTCTGGAGCTCTAGCTCTTCAACTGCATTGTCTATGGCCTCCTTTTTTTCTCCTTCCTTCTTCCAGGTGCTGGCTATAAAAAAAAAAGAAGAAAAAAGTTCTTTTGGTAGCTAGCTCTCACCTGGTAGAACAAGACAGTTTCGAAGTAATGGTACAGCAGAAGTTCTTCTAGAGGGTCGGTTCACAGTGCCAGGATGACCCCGATCTCCACTTACTTCCCAGTTCCTGACTTTGGAGGAAGCTTGCTCTGGTTTCTTGGGAAAAGATTCTGATGTGACTTTCTGCCTTTTTTCAGGAATCCCTGTTACAACTGTTGAGTTCAGAAAGGCCCTTTTTGGTTTCCTCCTCACCTTTAATTTTTTAGCATCAGGCTTCTCTTTCTTAGGGTGCTTTCCCACTGCAGTTTTCCTTGTCTGGCACCTATGGATGGAGAAAGCAGATTTTTGGGCACAAGGCTGAAGTTGTCTTCTCATCCCCTCTTTCTGCTGTTTTTTAGTCCTGGATGTTTGTTTGCCTGTGGTTACTCTGGTTCCTCTCCTCGCAAGAGTACATCTGACAGACTTAGATCCTGCAGCCTTTCTGGAAAAAACTGGTTCTTTGTTAGTGCCTTCTTTTCTCTTCCATATTGCTTTTGGAGTCTCCCTCTCTAACCACTCACTCCTGATGGAGGTCAGAGGAGTTTTGGTAATTCTATTAAATGGAATTAATCTACAATCTCCTTCTATCACAGAGTTCAAAGGTGAAATGATTAGGTGTTTAAAAGAGTTCTCAGATACAAGACAATCTGTTCTTTCTGTGGCAACAGATGGTCCATCTGCCTTTTGACTTGAGGCCGCATCACTACCTTTATCTCGATCGGGCAGGAAAGATGCTGAAGAACTACAGAAGTCTGACCAATTGAGTGACTTTGATGGTGTGCTCTCTCTCTGTGTATCAGCTAGTTTCTTCATATTTGCATCAAAGCTGAGACTTCTGAAAAGCTGTCGAACATGAGAGGGCTTTTTGGCCTTTTCTCCAACTGTACTCTTTGGAGGTGTTTTCAGAATTCGATTTGTCAGTGGGTCATAATATTTGAGAGAACACTGTTTGTATTTATATCTTACAGAGTCCTTGCTATCTGTGGAGTGATGATTTTTCCTCATTTTGGGAATATCTGTAGGTTTACCTTTGCACTGTTTTACCTCTGGGCACGAGAGTACATACACCACTGTCTTGGGCTGTACAGGACTCATGATCTTGCTATAGGACTCTGGAAGTTTAAGGGCACATAGTCTAGTTTTCATGTTTGGAGTTTTTTCATTCTCCAGCCATGCAATGCTTGCTTTCTGATCAGCTGGATCAGATTCCCTTCTAGACATTTTCCTTTTTGCTACAGGGTAGTTCAGCAGACTTGTTTGTGTGCCATGGCTGACTTTAACCACCTGACACCTTGAGGCCAGGCGCCACGTCCTTTTCCTAGGCATTTTTACAATTTGTGGGTTGCATAGTGTATCTGAGGCTAAAGATGGGTTATCAAAATCAGAGCCACCACTCAAAGCATCATTAAATTCTGGCAGTGCTTTAACTGGTGCACTTTCTGTTCTATTACCCTCAATAATATTGATCCTTTTTTCATCCTTCTGCTTTTTTTTCTTCATTCTCTTCCCCGTACAGTTGGCTGAGGATTCACTGTTAAAGTAGCAGCGAAAACGACCTTCCCTGAAATCACGCACTAGTTCTTCAATTTTTATATCATCTTCATACATTATTTGAGACCAAGTTTTTCCCACAAAAGAAGGAGGCACGTGAGGCAGGGCTGGAAGAACTGGTTCTTCGGTATGAACTACAACATCCTTTTTCACTGCTTCTATTTTCTCTGATGACTCAGTTTTTAAAACAGAAGAGAGCTGTGTTCCATAGCCTTTATCTTGCAAACATACTTGGACTTCTTTCAGGAATTCTATATCTTTTATAGCTGCCTTGGGTAAATCTGTTCCTACCTGTATTGGTGCATCACAGTCAAAACTCATTTCAGAGCCCTCTAAATTAGTATGGTCCAGAAGTGATGAAAAAGGTACACTGGGATTATTCTCTTCTTTGAAATAGATTTCTTCAGATGTAGTTTCATGGCAGTATTTCACAATTACATCTTCAATAGTTTCATCCACTGAACTTTCATCACCTCTGTTTGTCTTTATGTTTTTGCATCTTGCTAGCCGTGGGGATGTCCCAAGATCAAGGGAGCTGCTGATACCCACAGTATCCCTGAGATGGAGATCAGACACCAAAGTTTCATCCTGAGTTCGTAAACTATCTCGCTTTGAGAGAGATTGACCTGAGGTAATAAAGGAAGAATTGCTGTGGCTGCGTGTAGGAATCCGATGAGAAACCGAAGGGCATTTTGGGTGAACCAGTGCTGAAGCAGGATTCAAGCGTGGCTTCAATAACATATCCCTACTGCAGTCCTCCCCTGCTCTTTCATCACATCCTCTATGCAGAAACAGATTTGATGCCGCCAAATCCATAACATTTTTTCCTGTTTTAGGATTAAAAGAGGAACTGTGGCTTGTAGGACTGAGAGAAAACTGCTGAGGTACAGGGCTCACAGCTGTAGACTGACCTTCATGGCTCTGATCTGCAATTCGAGCGTGTTTCAGATTTACCCATTTCTTATCACTACAAATGCCAACAGACTGCTGGGATATTCCTGGAACACGTTCCTGGTCTCTTTGAAGTCTTTGAAAACCTGCTTGTGTAACAGAAGTTTTCTTTGTGCCCTCACGAGACAGGCACGGAACAGAAGAGCCTATTTCACGAAGGGACTCCTGGTCTTTACTGGAACTCTCCTGTTTCTCACTATTTCTCTTTTTCTGCATCTCTTCTGAGGACGGACAAGAAATCCTAGGAGCCTCTAGAGTGACGGGGAATGGCATGTCATCATAGGTTGGTCTAAAGGGGAGGGGAGAAAAAAAACAGGTTAGAGAAATACTGTAAATATGCTTAAAAATTTTCAAACAACAGCAGTGTCGGGGCTTTTTAAGAGTCATTACCTAGACTGCATCACTTCCAATGAACAAACTGAAATTACTATTTCTGTTGTTCTATCTATCTCAGATATTCAATTTTTTTAGAATTATGGAGGGGGAAATGCTCCACAAAACTAAAGATAACAATTTGGGCATTAGTCTAGCACCCTCTTTATGCAATCATAAATTAAGAATGGCCCTCACATAGATTACAATAATTTTATGAATACAGCACAGCAGAAAAAGTAAAGGTATTTCCTTTGTTTGGAGTGGTAAGCCTATAAAGAGGTGATTTCACTGGTCATACTACCATTACTTAAAATTGAGCTTTTGTAGAGAAATGGAACATAATAATAGGACACAGTATAAAACCATTGTTGAGTATAAATGCCCTTTTCCCTATAAAACATGGCTGCCTGAGAGGAACTCTGCACATGTGGCCAAAGAATTCCATGTTTACTGTTTCTCACAGACATACCATAGCTTCTGACTCACTCCTGCAAGAAGCCAAGTTAGGATTGCTCAGCCTTGCCGTGACAACAGATTTTTATACATTCTGTAACTGGCAGTTCTGTCTTAAAGACTGCCTCAAACACAAGGGTTTGTGTCTTCCAGAATTAACACAGCTGACAGATATGGACTATTTTTCCTATGCAACACAGGAACCCACAAGGCTTCAATGTGTAGCAGCCAGGCAAATCCAATGAAAACAACTTTTAAAAAATGTAAATATAACTGAAGAAGAGAATATTGTGTTTCACTCAAAAATTATAACCATCTTGTGAGACCCAAACGGATGCTTACTTTAATACATGGCAGACATCAGCTAACTGAAGTATTGTGAACAAATTTTATAGTACAGTAATTTCCTTGGTTATATAACTAAGACTACATACAGCTAAGGGACATAGGGCTGAGTAACCAAGAGAAACCTCATATAATGAAACATTAAAAAAGAACTATTACTAAATTAATGCAAAGTAATCAAACACATCAGATGATCAAACAATGCCTATCACCTGAAATGCTGCTTTGCCCTTGCATGAATTCTTGGTCACCTAAGCTCTGAAATAGGATCTAAATGGAATGCCAGATGCAACAATTAATCTTTTAACTTCCTGACTTCGGAGTTTGTCCATCTTTGTGTGAAACATCTTTGCATCCTGGCATCTGGACCCTGCTGAAAGACTGAATATAAAACTAAATAGATTTTCATATGGAGAAACTATAGCAAACTCCTAGGTTTCTAGGTCAGTTAACAGCCTACAAGCACTTCTCAAAAATTACTTTTAAGCAAATGTCCCTGGGGGGAAGAGAACAGAACGAAAGTTTTATACAGTTAGGAACTTTTGACAGTTTTGCTACAAATTACCCCCTTAAGTAGAATAAAGGTTTACTTTTTAAAATGCTCAATACTATTTCCTTAGGTAAAAAACTTACATACCAAGTGTTTGGAGGAAGGAATGATTTGGTGGTTTGTGGGTGTTTGGTTTTGTTTTGTTTTTTTACTGGGGGAGAGCAACAATATCCTTTGAAATTCAGTATAAGGCAAAGCTCTGATGAATTTTTCCTTTTTCCACATAACTACTACGTATACTGGTTCTGTAAAACAAATCAAGTCTTACAAATACTTCCATAATCTTTTAAAATTACACATAAAGATCTCTTGTACGAGTTCATCTAAACAGTAAAAACAGGTATTTAAAGAACTGTGTGAAACTGTGTATAAATCCAAGTGTTTTAACATGAGAAAGAAGAGAATCAAAGTCTTACCTCAAGTGTCAGTTAAGACCATGACTTTCTTTTCAGAGCAGGACCACAGCATAAATCTATTCATACTTTCTTTTCCATCTTTGCTTTTCTTCCTCCAAACTCTGTCTAGATTTGGGATTACTGTTGCCCCTTCTTCCTCCAACATAATCTAGATTTTGTATATTATTTTTCTCATTCTATTCCTTCTTCCAACAACTTAGAGGAAGATGGGTAGATTGCTTTTCCTTGTTAGTAGGTTTTGTTTACCAAAGCAACAACCTTGTATTAGTGACACCTCCAGAGAAGCCTGACTTAAAGTGAATCCTATATTTTCTCCACAGCAAAAAACACTGAGTGTTCTCAACAGTGCAATAAAATCTATTTATTTAAGATGGGAGGACAATTTATTTATTTGCAGTGATGTGTACAACATATCCTGGGCTAGTCTGGCATAGCCATGCATATTAGCTAGTTCTGGCACATCCATGACAACACCAATGAGTGTTTTCAGACAAAACACCCTTCTGCTTTTTGTCAAGACATATAGCAGAGCTCTATATTGAGAAACTGTACTGTACTGGAATCAAACTGGCATTTTTGTCTGCCTTTCAAAACACAACAAATGAGGTTTAATTGATTTTCCTTCATCTACAGAGAAAAATTTAACACACTGATCCTCTTATCACTCTTGAAACATGCACATGATAAATAAAGAGAACACTTTTTAAAATTTCAGCATTAATGAATTGGCCAATTAATTTAATTCAAGTATTAATTGAACAGGCAAACTGCAAGGATAATGAAAAAATAAACATGTAAATACTTACCTGACATAATCAACAAACCAAAATTATGAGCTCTTTCAAAACATACATTCTCTTGTGTTCTGTTTAGCAGTATATATGTTTAGCAGTATATGTAAGGCCCAGAATTAAAATATTCAGAATAAAACATATAAAGCTCAAATTTTAAGAATTTGTAAATGCATGTGAGATTGTACAGTCTGCCATTGTAAGTGCTGACCTATATATTCCTCCTTTTTCAGTCTTCACATTTAAAAGTGAATTGTTAGTAGTGTTGTTTCAAATCCATAACTAGTGAAGTTTTGTCTTCATATAAAAAGTAATTGTCTCCATTGAGCATGTTTCACCTCAAATGAGCCAAATTTACTGCTCAGCAGTAGAACAAATACAGAAATTCAAAACACATGCATTCCACTAACACATATTAAAATAAAAAGCCTTCTGTATTATACCTGCTGTCATGGTATCTGTGGGGATGATGCTGCAAAACATCTTGAAGGAAACGCTCCATCAAGCTACTGGTACCCGTACGATTCCTACAGTATGTTGTAAAATGTCTGTGCTGGGAGCTGAAAATATGCTGGTGAAAGATGCAACAGATGATTAATCTAATACTACTGCTAACACACAGGCCTGTTCCTAAAAATTCCTTCCCAGGTTAAACATTACACCACTGCTATGAAAATATTTAAATAAAAAGAAAAAACTTCTTTTACTATTTTAAAATCTTAATTGAGATTTTTAAGTATGTTTAGTCAGTCCCAAGTAATACTAGAATGTATTGAAGCATCTTTCTGAGTTGGAACTTAAATTAGTGGTTCTGGGAGCTGCTGACAAATCTCTTCTAACTAGTACAAATACTCTCACAAATCTCACAGCTGCTCACAAGTCTCTTAACCAGAACAATACTATAAATGTATCTATAAATTACTTATAATATTCTTGAACTTAACATGAGCAAACATCCTATAATTCACTGAAATTAACAACAATTTTCTTAAGTGCAGAAGATTAAATAGGCTTCTACTTTCTCATTAAACAAGTCTATAAGACAGGAGACTGACAAAAGAACTGAAAATGGTTGATCAAACATCTCCAGCCTTGATATGTTACATATTACTATAACCCTAATACTTTAAAATATATAGAGATCTCAAGATTAACGACACAGAGAAAACCATAATGGAGCAGAGCTGTGTGGCACTTCAGAAAAGCAGACTGCAGCAGCTGTGCCACTCCATCGGCATCTTTTACAACACGTAACAAATAAGCAAGGTGTCTTCCTCAGGACACATACTGTGCAATTCACAAACTGCTCATTTTTCACTCAGTATTGGTTGTTTGGTGTAGAAACTGGTATTTATGAGTGGATAAAGCCCTAGGTACCCCTTGCTATCTGCTGCCAAATTATGCAGAAGCTGTCTCACCTGTTCCAGATTGCTGTAGTGTACGTGGCAACAGTTGCAGTACCCTTGTCTATTTCGCACAGTGGGGGCTCCAGGCCGAGGATGTTCTTGCCCTCTTCTGTGTAAACTGAAAGAAGCAGGTAATATTGTCAGGACATGTTCAGTTGTTTAATCCATGTCCTTAGCATGGAAAGTCTAAATATCTATCTTACTACAGAGATGGGAAAAACTTGAAGATAAATGTTTCTATTTTAGAATTGCAATGGTGAGACTATGTATTTTAAAGTATTCTCATGCAAATTTCACTAAAGAACTTTTTCCTTAAACACAGAACAAAAGATAACAGTTTGAAAGCACAGTTAGCTGAAAGCTGACAATAATTGCCTCTAAAGAAAAAGGCAGTCATCTTGTCCTTTGTCTGTTTGTTAGTATTTTGAAATAAAAGAAGAAAAGACCAAAAAAACTTGACAACCCCACAGTTGTCTGGGGCACCACAACGTGCCTTCCCCACAGTTTTTAACAATACAAGGGTGTAAGATACAAAGGACCTCCAACCATACACTTAATTCATTTTGTGTCACTGTCATCCATTAGACAAGGTAATAGACAGGCTGAAAAGCAGATTCTTCCCATTTTACTTTGGTAAGCAGTAAGCTGGATGCCAGGTAGATCATCACCTAACTTACCTGCTACTGCTGTCCTGTCGTGGAGAGCTCTCAACACCATGTCTTTGGATTCCTACAGAAAAACAAACTCAACAACCAAGAAATAAACCAACCGAACACATGTACAAAACACAAAAACCAACAGAGTATCAAGGAGATGGAGAGGTTCACCTGCAGCTAGCTACTTCTCTTACATGCATTTATCAAAACTATTATTTTAAAGGAAGATAAAAGGTTTAGTAAGTTCAAAAAAGCATGAAGAGATCCTTTTGTCAGCAAAGTTCACCCAACAACTTCATAAAATAAGCTTTACTCTTTCATAGCTGAGGTGAGATTTTCTACTGATTTGTCTGGGTTCAAGACTAGGCAATCTACATTGGTACTGCAACATCCATGATTACTGAGATAAAACGTAAACTGTCTCAAACAGCTTACAACAGGACAAGAAAATTACACCTACATGGAAACTTTGCGGATGATTCAGAAGTCACTCCTTCCATCCAAGTTCCATAATGAAATTTAAGAAATCAAAGTAAGCAATTTAACTACAAAATGAATTAATACTTCTATTGATAGTTATTACATTTTTAAATGTAACTGCAACAAAAACTACTTTGAACTTTTTCAACTTCTTACCTTGTGCTGAAGAAGCAGAAGCTCCATCAGATGGTTTGATTCTCTCAAACATCTGTAACAAAAAATTGTTAAAGTCAGTCCATCTTCGAACTCACTGTATCCTGAAGCTCCTCCTTCAGTCCAAGCTACAAGCTCTTTAAAAGCTCTAAACTGTTTCAGCTATAGACCAATACCTGATTTAAATGAAGCTGCATTCTAAAAAGAAACTTCTGCTTTACTAGGTTACCCTAATATTACATTTATCAATACGTTTTAGCTTTGATAGAATGGGCTAACTTTTAATTAATGAAATGAAATACTATACTTATGAGCAGAGTACACACTCTGTTAGGTTATTAGGCAGTAACCTTGTCAAATTAATTTAATTACTTAATTTCCTAAGTTGCCTTAACAATTGAGATATATGTAAGAAAACCCATATGAGACCTATAGCACACAAAGTAATTATCTAGGCTGGAAAAGCAAGCCTTATTAATCAAAAGATCTGCAAATCAATTTTGAATCTCAGAATTCTTAATAAAAATAGGGCTGCAGCAACAAGCGGTTACATGCTTTAGGGTGTCCAAACACAAAGGATTTCCAGGTGTCACACAGGCCTTTTATGCTATGGAATGTAAACATTACATCAGCTTTCTAGTACCTACCTTAGAGTCACCAACCTTCCTCATCCACCAAGGCTGGCTCCAGACTAGCAAGCAATAAATGTCAAACAGGAGGCCATTTGCAGTGCAGGACACTTCTCTCATCCCATCTGGCAACATGGAAGTTAAAGAGCCTTTTAAAATAACATTAATAATGCATGTTTTCCATGCCCTAAGGCATGTAAATTTTTCTGTACCACTTTGCAAACAGTTGAACAAAAGGATAAATCTTTTTGAAGTCTGCAGCACATCTTTTTTAATATGGAAGTAATTTTGACACTCTTTCCTATATAAATGTTAACCATTCCTTCTGGAATAATTTTGTTTCTTCTTTCCTCCTCGTGGGACCTGTGTACTAAACATTGTTGTCATTTCCCTGACTATGCACTGCTCATGATAAAATACCTGAGCCGTTATAGCAATTATGGTCAAAAGGAATATCTTAATAGCTCAACTTTAAACGGCCCCTCACCCGCCAAAACACCAAACTCCTTCTACTTTCCTCTGTGTGGCAATTGATGTAATAATATTAAAAAACAAAATAAACAAGAAACCCCTGCTGTTCCTATTAACCTTTTCATCTGGCAGCTGAGAAAAGCTTTTTTGATAGATCAACTAATCTCAGCCATCCTGTTCTACTTCCTATACACTGCCAGGATCTGAAAGAAAGTGAAGAAAAAACACAGAAAATGATCCCTCATGAGTGATGCTTTATGTAAAATAACTTGTTCTACCTGCTTGAAGTCAACTTCCTGCTATTTTGAGTCTTACTGCACACATACAATCTTATGATAAAGCTAGAGGTACGGCAAGTGTAGCAACCACAGAGGAGGCCACCCCATGGCTGAGGCAGTCAGAGAGCTCCACAGCCAGCACGGGACACCACAACCATTCATCCCCATCACCGCCCCAGAAGGAGATTAAAGCGCTTTGGTTCCATCTCAAAGATGCTAAGGAGTGGTAACTGCAGTATGTTGGAGGATGGAGGAAGACCTATTGTCTTACAGGAGTTTCTTAGAGGAAAACCTATTCCCTTTATATCAGTGTTTTGAAAAACCACTAGTCTACATGATATACAGCTTGCTTACCATCTGAAGTCAAGCCTAACCCACAAGGTAATGATATTAAGGAAATCTGCTACGTAGATGCTTTATTTATGTTGCCAAAATCTGGATTGACTGAGATCCTTACTTTTTTAAAACAGGGACTACAGCTATAAATCCACAAAGGATTTTTCAGATGTCCAAGGAAAGACTGCATAATTCTGCCTTAGTTAAGATATTTACAGTGGGAACTATCTTAAACTGTTGGATTAAGAGTAAATAAATAATATCTGTTCAAGATAAAGCTTAGATGTTTTACAACCAAAAAATCCTTTAAATTGTAACAAATATATAAACAACCAGTTACATACAGAAATATTTGATGTTGTAAAATTCAAATCAAGCTATTTTAGCAGCTGTCTCTAAACCCAATGCTTTGTTTTGGCTTCATTGAATTACTCTGTGTACAGCAGGTAGAGAATGAAAAACTTCATTAAAAACACAATCAAAAAGGTATGAAATGTACACAATGAAATGTAAAAAAAAAAAATAAAATAAAAATAAAAAATCGGTGGTGCATTCTGATAGTGTCTGAGTGTCAAAGGCACCAGATAAACTCTCCAGAGTGTCACTCTTGCACCTCAACAAGTAAAATAAAAAGGGTGAAAAGGTCATAAAAACTGCTCCTCGAAATACGCCTCACAAACACTCAGCCACCCCTTCAGCACCTGAGAGCATCTGTGCTGGGCAGGCAGGCGGAGAGCAAGTCCCTCCCCTAAACACAGGCACCTGCCTTCCCCTTCCCACAGCACTACCGCAAGCAGGGAGGCGGCAGCTGCTCTCGGGAGCGGCCTCTGCCCCGTGGCCTCACCGCAAGGCGCGGGTCCCGTCCCGTCCCGTCCCGGCTGCACCGAGCCCGCGGTGCCCGCCTCGCCTCGCCCCGTCTCCCGCCGGGCCCCGCCGCCCGGGGCGGAGCTGCAGGGCCGGCTGGCAGCCGAGGGACCCGGGCCGGCTCCGGCTGTGCCCGCGGGAGCGCCGCCCGCCCCGCCAGGAGCCGGCACCCGCGGCCGGGCGCTCGTCCGCCCGCTCCCGGTTCCCCACTACCGGCGCCGGCTCACCTCCATCATTCCCCACTCGCTCTTCAGTGCCGCCCTGGGGTCAAGGGACGCCATCCTCTGCTTCCTGCTCCGGGTCGGCGGGCCGCGCCCCGCGAAGGGAATGGCGGGAGCTGCGGTTCCCGGGCCGCTGCTCCCGGGCCGGCTCGGGCGCCTCCTTCCCTCAGCGCCGCGCTCCGCCCGCCCGGGATCCCGGCCCGCCGCCGCCATGCGGCCGGGCTGTCGGGAGCCGGCCCAGCGCGGCTCGCACGGAGCCCGGGCCTCGCTTCCCTCAGCGCAGGCGCCGCAAAACTGCTGCAGAAATCTCGGGGTGGCGTCTTTTTGTCAGCCCCGGCAGGGTCACGGAAAAGTAACCTCTTAGCTAAGTTTCATTTCAACAACTGTACGAGTCATTTTCTCCTTCAAAACACGCTGTTTGATGTACTTGAAAGCAAGCTAAAGCGTTATTTTATTTTATTTTATTTATTTTCGGCCATTTAAAAGTAGTTTGCTTGACATGGTGTGGCTTGTTCAAGCAGGTTTTATCAGAACGTTAAAGTCTGACTTTATCAGAGTTAGTGCTAGAGCTGCTTCGCTTAAGAATGTGACTTTACCTCAGGTTCTTTTATTTTCATTTGTAGGGTTTTGAAGGTTTATCTCATCTCCTGTGGGAAACCAGCCATTGCATATTTCTCTCATTATGCTGAAGCAGCAGGGTGTTTTAAGTAATCCAGGCAGACACAAAGTCAACACAACACCCTTATGTGTGAAGACAGGTGCAGATACAGGCTTGGATTATGCAATGGGGGGGAAAACAATCTTGAATGCACTGTAATATGGCAAATTTAAAGTGGTTGCTGTAAAAAGGCGCTGCTGTGTGGCTATGTGATTAGGAAACCGTGGCTTAGAAATGTCCACCCACGCTGAGCAAGTAATTCAATACAAATTTCACATGACAGAAGAGTAGGAGAAGGCCTCCCTTTAGGAAGGCTGAATTTAGTTGCTGTCAGATACTTTTGATACATACATGCCTATGAATATATCTTTCTTGCTGAAAAAATAAATATTTATTACAAAACAAAAGTTGTCTGATGATATTTTGTTGCCTAGTACAATGCACAACTTGGGAAAGATGGAACTTTCAGCTGAGAGCATTTGCTCGCATGGAAGGCTCAGGCACGTGCCCAAATCATTGCACATCAGCAGAGCTTCGTTGTTTAAACATGTGGCAAACGCATACATAGACATTATCTTAGGCTAAAATAGTTTACTTTTATGTTGGTTTATGGCAGGATTAGACTCCATAATCCTGCTAACTCCATAGCTTCCTTAGACGTTATCTTAGGCTAAAATAGTTTACTTTTATGGTGGTTTATGGCAGGATTAGTGAGTTACTGTGGCTCTGCTAACTCCATAGCTTATTGAAACAAAGGAAGCTTGGTAACATAGCTGAGGCACTGAAGTTTCTTTTCCAGTTTCTTTTCACGTGAAACAGAAGCCCTTTTTAGCTATGAGAAATCTATGCAGTCTATCTTATAATGTCATACAACATGTCCTCAGAATATTCCCGAATATTTTTGCAAGATAGAATGTAACATTCTATCTCTTGGACTGTCACTCAAAGATAGCAGAATTTAGGCTTGTGTTGCCAAGTGTTTCTTAGCTTTCAACTCTTTCTGTATTTATGAGCTAGAGGTTGCACCTTGATTCAAATTCAGGTAAGGCATTGAGAGAGATTACTGTCCTTCAGTCTCCTCTTCCCCACTAGGGAGCCACTCCTCACATACGTTGATTAGGGCTGACAAACTTCCCTTCCCCTTAAAAAATTATACTTTCTCCTGATCTAAGCATCAGACATTTTCTCTTTGTTGGTGTCTTTACTCATGTATTCAGATTTTAAAAACTACCCCATACCTATCACTGTGTTGCTTTCTACTTTTGCTTTGATTTGTTACAATTTCACTTCTGTTATCCAAATGTAAGTCAAGGTTGTACCTATGAAATCATTAAGACAAATTAACAAAGACAGATCTTTCCTAAAGAGCATCAAATAGCTTCCAACAGCTGGGTTCAGACTGGAAAAGAGAGAATGTGATGAAAGAAAATCAAGCTTGGTAAAACTAGCTGGCAGGACATTCTTGGCTAGGTTTTTAGTTTGTTGCACATGTACTTTATACATTCTGATGTTATAAGCCTAATTTATCCTTAAATCGTTGTTTTGGTAAAGTTCTTCAAAGGATCTGAGCTAAGTGTTGACTGACTGACAGTTGAAGGTCTGGGGCTTGAGCCATGCATTATTTTTGCCAAATGTTCCCAAAGATGGGTTGCTGGTTTTGGCCTGGATTATAACAAGGCAGAGTGACTATGTGTGTAGATTTTAGAGAACTTCACATTCTGAGTAACCTTAGGGAAGAAATATCTTTACAATTGAGTGGCTGTTCCATAGTGCCTGGCACTGTATTAAAACCTTTAATTCCTAAGAAGGAATTGTAGAAGTAATTTTTCTTTGAAAAATCTGATGTTGGCCACTGGCTGATATCAGGTATGAGATTTATGGAACAATTATCTGGTCCTCTATGTATTCTGTTTTTCCACTTTATTATCAATTCTGTGATATTTAATAAGGTTTTTCAAAATAAAAGAAAATAATTCCTCATGAGTGTAAAAGGCAAGGATAATCTCTTCACAAAAAAGAGGTTCCTGTTGTCTTTGCTCAGCTTTTCTCAAACAGTTTGCTGGGATTGACAGATTACTATTACACATTGATTCTTCTCTATTATAAGTATTTTTCTCATTTTTGAATGAAAAATGTATGTTTAAAAAAATAATAATGCTCTTTTATTTACTTGGATATGGCACTGAAACTAAATTAAAACCAAAGCCAATTTTTTCTCTTTTTTGAAGGAGGCAAATTGACTATGGGCATTCTGCTTGCTTTCTCATTATCTAAAACTGAACTTTGCTTTTTGTTTTGCATTCAAAGTTTTTTTAATTTTAGCATAAGAGCTTTACCTGAGCTAATAAAGACAACCTCAATATGCAGGATATTAGCTTAACCTCAAAACTTAAAAGATACTGTAAAGGTTATTGGTTTTGCTTCTCATTTTCTTGCCAGAACAATCTTCTTAAGTTTGAGACTTAAATTTTCTTTCTAATTGCTTAATTGTTTAATCAACCACAAAGCTTGACAGTTGTGTAATAATTGAAACATGATTGGATAGTGACCAAGAAAAAAAATTTGAGATACCATTTAGAAGTTTTAAAAGACAGCTTTAAAAAAATCATTTTTGGAATGCATGGGCTGATAATTTTCTCCTAAAAATATTATTTTACTTTCTTGTAATCAGGTCTTAATTTTTTGAAACATGACTTGAAATATGAAACAGTTTGACTCTTTTTCCAATATCTTATTAGAAGAAAATTCTCCTATAGTCTATTTTTTATTGTTATTTGGAGGCCATGCTGCTGCCTTCACAGGCTTACCTTGTCAGTTTGTGTGTTCTCTGCTTTTTTTCCCACTAAAATTGCTCTCTGTATTTTATTTCTGTATACATGTACAAAATCTAGAGGTTCTTATTATAATAATGCTGAGAAAAATTCTGGGATGCACTGATCCCAGAAGGTTTTATTACTGCTGTTAGGACTGCTGCTGCTGTTCATTTGCTGGCAGGTCATCCAGAAGGAACAGCTGATCAGACAACTCTGAAAGGATTGCTTTAAACAGTATGGCTACAAAATGTATCCAAATCCAGTGCTTTCAGAAAGTTTCTGTATGATGGGCTTCTAATCATCTTATATTAGATTTCAAATCCATACCTTAGCTCTGCTGCAGTTGTTTTGAATCTCTCCATCAGTTTAAATTAACTTGTTTTTAGGGTGTTCTGTTCTAAAAGAAAATGCAAAGAACATAAATCAGCAGTTGAGAATTTGTATGCTAAAGAGCATCCTGTTTTCAGAGAACACGTTTTCATCATAAAATGCTGAATAGTTTACTGTTACAGTAATTTCTGTTTTCAGTTAATGATCAGTCTGTTATTTTCTCCAAAATAACTCTGCCTGATTTTTTAGGGTAGTGATGTAAAGGAAGAGTCTAGGTCAGTAATTAGGCTAGGAGTTGCCTGTTGGTGCCTGCTCAAGAATTGCAGGATATTCTTTGCCTTCATGTTGTGCATGGAGTTTTTTTATAACTTCAAAAACAGCTGTTCCTTAGAATTTCTCTATTCGTTTTTTCCATTGTTTCATATTTACTTTCAAATATTTCATACTTAATTTCAAATTTTAAAATTGTCTGACTGATGTAGTCAGATTTACCCTTCAGAATTGCAAGATCTTCAAGTATTATTGATCACCAAATTACTTGGAAATGTATGATAATTTCTGACATGTATATGCTGGAAGATGCAATGGAAAGTTGTAACATTACTCCATTTCCTCTACGCTGAAGGGGACTCTGAAGCTGAGAGCCTTTAGCTATGAAGGGAACAGAAACACCAGAGGTTCTTGTGCTAGCCACAGTCAGAACAACATGATGGAAATGCACTTATACTCAGAAATGAATTAATCTCATCTGCATACACAATGTTTGCTTTAGCCTGTTTTAAACCATCAATTTTATTAACAGATAAGGTAACAAATTAATGTGGCTTTTTTAATCAGATGCCAATGTGAGTGTCTTGAAGTATTTTAAATAAGTATAGTAGATGACTAATACTCTCTTATAGCCTACATCACATTTTGTCATAGTAGGAACTCAAGGCATTTTTGCATAAGTAAATATTAATTCCCATTACTCCAGAAGACAATAATGTCTTTCTGATACGAAGATATTTTTCTCAAAGCTGCTTGGAGGTTATTAATTCTGTTTATCAAGAATTTTCAAGCTCCCAGAAGTTTCAAACCAGCTTTTACCCCTTGTAATATTCTGAATTAAATGTTTATATACATCTATTTTAATGGACCTTTTCTGATTTTAAATAGATGGATATGAATTTAAGATAATCCAGAATGTAAAATTATTCTGCAGCTTCCTTGTCTGTAGTGCAATCTTTAGGAGTTGAGGAGTTCCAAATATATGCTATTATGTTGAGTCACTGGATGTTCTGCAGTTTAAGGTGGGGTCAAAATGTTTTCCCAAGGAAGTTAAGTAAGTGCTATTTTTCTCTGCTCTGGCTCTTCTAAATAATGTAAAACTTTTTTAATGTTCCCGCAATAAACCACATAAGATATACTCTTACATCTGAGAAAAAGTTGACTCTACTTTGCTTTACCATGGGAATAATTTAAAGAAAGTTTTCTTTTTCCTATTCAGGAAGCAAGCAGAAAGTTAAACAAGAGAAGTCCTGAGTTTTTTTTCCCAAGGACAGAACTTAATTTTAGGCTAAGAATGCTGGTATGCAAAAACATTAGCCTTTGAAAAAAAGTCTCTTTCTCTTATAGTTTGAAAACACAGAGGTTTTCATAGAAAAATTTTAAAAGGGAGAAAAAGAACTTTGAAACAAAAAGCCTTTTATTTGATTTGTGTTTCTTCAGCATTTCACATACTATTACTTTGGATGAGAATTTAGCCTCTCTCTTTTTCTGATCTATTCTATGTTGTTAATTGTCTGTGTTTCTAATACTGAAGTAATTGGAGTTCAGTTTCTAGTTTACACCCAAGGTTCATACAATTAGTGTAATTTCCCTTTGCCTAGTCTCTCAACCTGAAATAGAGAAGTGGCTGTTCACTTCTCTCTTCTCTTCTCTTCTCTTCTCTTCTCTTCTCTTCTCTTCTCTTCTCTTCTCTTCTCTTTTCTCAGAAGGGAGCCTGTTTGTCCTTAAAATACAAGTAGCAACTTAAATATCCTTTACATAAAATGCTGAGTTCAATCACATGGATTTAGCATTTTATGTAAAAGATATAGACTTCCAATTCATGTAAATTCCATATTGAAGTTCATGCTAAGTGCTGAATTTGGGTCATATAATCTTCTTTAAAAATAGATTGCAAAGTGAGGAGGATTTCAAATTAAGCTTTATGTGTCTTGATAGAGCTTAAGAATCAGAACTAGAATGGACAAATAAATATTGGAGAGTTTCGCTGTCTCTTTGCTTAGACTGATGTCCTATGCCTCATCCCCTGAGCCCACTGCTGATTTATTAGAGATGGTGGTAGTTTAGCTTTTACTGAAGGCCAAGAAAGAGTGAAGGTTGACTTATACACTGAGCCCTTAACTAGCAAAGTGTTTTTCAGAGCATCTAATAATTTGCTTTGCCTCTCTCACAAGTAGCAGGTTTATAGGGATTTATCAGCTCCCAACTCATTAGACGCTGAGAACTGGGTAGGGTTTAGAAGCAAAATTGATATCAGAGAGGACAAATGCAGAGCAGTAGACAGAAACTTGCATTGGTTCTCCCTATCTCACATTCATTTCTATGGATAAATAACTTAAGTCCTTGTGGAGTCAAGGTCATGTTCTTCACAAAACATGTTTGCATCCACTAAACAGAAAAATAGACTGACAAACGTAGCTGACTATAAAAAGCAATTTTAAAAATACAAATGAATAGGTATTGAAACCACCAAACCAGGAGGATCTCAGAACATGCTCAGAACATCTATAGGTGATTGAGTTTGATTTAGATTTGATTTGCATCAGCTTTGCACTTGGTGGTCAGGAACCATTCCTCATTGCAAGGAGCAACTGTCCAATTTAAAACCTTAGCATGTTCATAATTTGTAAGGAATGTCAATGGCTGATCAAGTATTGTAAAGAGTAACCAGCAGGCTGTACAATTCCACATGTGCACAGGTGTTTCTCTTAGTTTAGATTTTGAGCATTAATGGTGCAAAGCAACAACCTTGCTTGATCGTATGCGAGTCCTGTGTAGGCACCCTGACTATTAGCATTTATTTTCAAATTTTGTTTCAACACTCAGTTTTGCTCTGTGTCCTCTGTAGAGAAAAGGGATCCTTTTCAGTTTCCCTGTCTCCATTTTGTTTGTGTTTAAGACCAGCTGTGTCTCAGTGATCATGGTAGCCAAGAGCAATAGTCTAGTTGTAGAATAGTGAGGGACAGGAACTGGTGATTGTTTCCTTCATGCAAATCTGCTTGCTTTTTGTCTTGTTATTCATCATAATAGTCTTTAGCAACTTGGCTGTGAATTGTTAATAGCTGACTGCAGAATGTGAAACAGAAGCATCTCTTGGGTCAGGAGTTCTGCCCGTTGTAGCATCATAATGTAATCCTATTTGAACTCTGGATTTGGGGATTTGTGGATTTTAATGCAAAGAAACATTATATAAAAGGTGGAAACAATCTTTGCACTTGAAATGGAAAAGATCTCTGTTGTAAGCATAGGTGTAAACAACTGTGCTGAGACTTGAATGCTGAGTGGGTAGAGCAACCTCAATCCCTAAAAAATGTGGTTAAAGTTCATCCCTGTGCTTTGGGTTTCTTTGAACCCAGACTGGCTAGGCTTTGGGCAGATTTTGAGACATCTGACTCAATCCAAGGTGCAGTAAATTCTGGCTTCACTCGTCAGTCCTGTCTACAGAGATAACTCTATAGTTCCAGGTAATTGATGTGAGGTGAACAAGAGCAAATTGGTTAATCCGTAAACCAGTACTGAAGATATGAAAGCATTTTGTGGAATATGTAGTGAAACAACTGTAGTTTGCATAGCCTTTTTTGTGCCTCTAATCTCTGTAGATCTCTCTGAAATAAATTTTCCAAACACTGACATTCCTTTCCATGGGAGGAGACAGCACTTTGGCTAAAATGGAAAAATACTGTCGTTGAGTTGGCTGGTTAGCTATTCAATTAATATAATCTTTAGCACTCAATGACATAGATCAGAAGTTTGGTTGTCAAGACACACTGAAAATTCCATGGATTTCAAGTGTTATCTGAGTGGCAGGTATAATTTCTTATTGTCATATGAATACAGAACTTGAATACCTGTGGTCTGAAAGTTATGTAGAAAATAATTCCTACTTACTTGTGGAAAATGAGAAAAAAGGCACATATAAAAGCAAAATCTATGGAGGAAAAAAGGTATTTCTAATGGCATTTTTTCCCAGCTATCATATAAAATACATTACATAAGAATACTTTACTTATATTATATAATAACGTATAATACAAACATCACAGAAATATATACTGTAATAAATTGTTCTCTAATATTCATTATTTCATGGAATTGAACATCTTGCTGGAGCTTGAACTGGTATGTACATACATACATTCATTCATAGATGTATAGCAATATATGCTTGTGTGTTTTGACCTGACTAAAGTAATGAGGAAAGATTTTGCCTTCTGCAGAATTATTGAATTTCTTCAATGTGTTATACATGAAAATCTTTCAGCTCCTTAATATCAGCATGGAAAGAGGTGTGGACCTGCCTAAATGAGCCAAACCTTCCTTCATCGGGTGGTTTGTTCAAATGTGTCGCTGGAGAATTTTGTCACAGTTGCTGACTCTGGTATATAGTGGGTAGTTAAGCCACAAGTAAACATTACAGCTTTACCTAAAGGATAGGCATGAATAGCCATTAGTTTCACAGGAAGGGAGGAAATGACCCTTTTCCTGATTGTCAGGTAGTTAAACGCGGTCTTTCCAGGGTGGATTTTAGTCCATGAGGTATTCAAACAGTGAGGACAAAGGAACAGTGAAGAATTACGTTTCTAAAAAAAAAGACCTAACTGTAAACAGCAGTAAGTAGTTGCTTTTTTGTGTTGTTCAGCTTAAATTAACCCTGAGAAAAACTAAATACCTTTTGTTTGAGCTAATTTGCAAATTCCTGGTTTGTACAATTTACCTGAATTAAGAAACATTGATAGGATGTTGATTAGGGCTGAGATTATCTGCACATACTAATAGGTAACTTGATAAGATCCAGTGGTCCCAGCCGTGGCTTTAATTGTCAGAACTATCAGGCAATTGTTGGCAATCCAGAGAAATTAAAGTTACTTTGGGGTTTTTTTTATTGCTTTGTAATTTGTGCTTTGGTTAATACCAGCAATGCATTTCTGGAAGTTTCTCCCCTGTATATTTTTTCCATACATCCTGTGCTTTTGTTTTGTTTTATAGGGTTAAAAAGCCCCCAAAGAATCAGAAGTGCTTTTAGAAATAACAATAAACCCAGTTTATTCGCTGCTGGACGACCCAATGTCTATTATCTGTATGTAAATCCTCTCCTTTGTTGTTTTTCCATCAGGTATAAAGTAGAATTTCCCTGCTTTGCAAGATCCAGGTGCACTGTATGCTCATGAATGCACATCCCTCTTCAGAGCCCTCTGGCATATTGGCTTTGATAACTTGCCCAGTAGAAAAAGCACAAATAACACGGCAAAATAGAAATATAACTTCCAAATAGAGAAGGAAAATACATGAAAGGAAAAAAGGTGTTCTTTTTTATTCACTAATTTTCTTCCAAGCATGTAACTTGCACAAAATTATCTGCAAAGATCACACTCAAATGATGTCAGTGGTTAATGGGTTGCAAAAAAGTGTATATTAAAAAGCCATGTAATTTGTGACTCACCATTCCAGTTTCACTGTGTCTGAGCATAGAAAGAACTAAAACACTGAAAGATTTAGAGCCTAAGCTTACATTCTTTAGGGGTTTAAGATTTCCACTGTGGTTAATTGAAACTATATATGACTAAAATGCTGCAGTTAGATATAAAGAGTAAACAAGCAGAACTAAACCCTTTCTTATTTAATGCAATTTTGTCTGTAAAAATCTGGGTTGTGGGTTTTTTTTTGGGGTTTTTTTTTTTTTTTTTTTTTTTTTTTCTCCCAGGTATGTTACTATGCTGGTTATACTGTGCAAGTTGGGTAATTGCTCATCAATCAAAAGTCCTTTTCAATGGAAAAGGAGAAAATGTCAGTAGGACAGAGAGGTAGAAAATTATTTTAAATGCAGTAATCTGCTGTTCTTGGAAAAAAAAAAATCTATTTTCCTGTGAAATTAGGAATTCATTCATCCATTCATTCTAACTTCCTCTGCAAAGTGACTTCTGGGCCCTCAGCATTAGGTATTTCCTATTTGGTGCAGTGGTAAGGAAGGGTGGGGAAAATTGCTCGGTGGGGTTTAATCCTCCCTTGATTCTGAAGGATGGAAGAGCTGAGGTATCAACACCAGTATGTTACAGTAGTCACAAACTTGTTTTTAATTTATGGTGAAGGGAACAATGCCTTAGGGACAATCCTTCACTACCCCAAACTGCATGAATCTTTTGCACTCTCCAGAATACTCCCTTCACCGAGAAGGTGAAGAGCATTTGGAAAATTGTGACTGTTTGCTGGGGGTTTTATCTTTTTTGTGGATCATGTCTGGGGGTATCTACCTCTTAATTTCCTCTTCTGTCCTGCTGAAATAGTACTGAGCAAACCTTTGAATTAACTGCCTTACAATAATTAGGTTTGGCAAAATACCTAGAGAGACACAGACTAGTGTGCCATTAAAGGTGAAAAAACCCTCAGCAGATCTGCTGTTAAAAGGTGCCTCTATTTACCCTATCCCAGTATTTACAAAAGAAAATAATTACGGTTAAAAGAGCTTTAATTAGTGAAGATTCACCAATCAGTAACTAGAGAAAACAGTAAATCTTTAAAATACAAGAAATAGACAAGTGAGGTGCTTTCCTCAGGCAACCCCCCCTGTTTGCCCCAATATATTCCCAGGAATCCTGCTCCCCTGTCCTTTCCTTATGGTCCAGGATCTCTGTGCATAATTCCCATCCTCCTTTCATGGAATTAGAGGCTTTCCCACTCATGTACAATGTACATGTAAAAGTTTAATATGCATGTATAACTTTCAAAGTTATAATGGCAGAACAAGAAGAACTGTCATGGAGGAAAGACAGAGAAGACTAGTTTTGCTAGAAGGAGTTTTTGGTTCCTGTTAAAACAATCTGTGGTCTGTGAACCTAAAGAGAATTGCTTAAGAGCTGATAGCTTTGTTAACCAGATGCTGAAATCCCAGTTTAGCTGATCTCACTAAGCATTTTACTTTTCCGTGGGTTTTTGGTTTTGGTTTTTTTGGTGGTTTTTTTTTTTTGTTTTGTTTTTTTTTTTGTTTTTTTTTTTAATGCTTGGTTGGTTTGTTGGATATTTTTCTTCCTAATTTTTCACTGGAATCAATAGATTTGCTATCTGGAAAATTTGGCCTTTACTAGATTCAATCAGTATTGCACATCTTACATGTTTTGCATTAGTGACAGCGGACTACCACTATTAGATTATTGTTTGCACTGGCAGGGGAGGCTGGCAGATGCTTAGCTGATTTAAAATGGTATGGTTAGTGTGGTACCATCAGAGTCATGTAAGCTGTGGTAGGTAGATACCAGGGGAATAATATTTCCATTTTACTGACTGAGAAATTGAGCGACATGGAGATCATGAGGCATGGCCACAAAACCTCATCAGGCTCTTTACAGAACTAGGAGCCAGGCCCAGTCACCTAAAATCCAGTTCAAATTCCTGGCCAGTGTTACACTATCTGACAGAGAGAGTCACTAATTAGTGTTTTGAAGGTCTTACTTCTCTCTTACACACAAAAGGAGATTAATCTACTAATCCTCAATACCGAGTGAATGTATCACACTGTACAGTTACAAAATGATGCTTTCAGTGTGACTTTTTAAACATCTTTCAGCTCATTCAACACTATTTTCTATAAAACAGAGTGCTTATAAAGGAATACTGTTCATCCTCTCCTCTGCAGAACAAAAAGCAGCCCACAACTGTAAGGTCTCTTTCCATTCATCAGCCACCACATCTGTTGCTTGCTTGGACACCGACCAAAATGATTCATTCAAATGTCTAACATTTATTTTTGGTGAAATACTGGGATTATACAGCGTGGCAATATTTCAAAAATGGGTCTAGAAAACCAAGGGAAGTTGGAAACAACTTCCTCAGCTGAAAACAAACACGGCGTTATATCATCCTGCAGCTTTATTAGAGGGAAGGCAGTGGCCAAGTGAAGCAGCTGGAATCACACTGAAGTGACTCTGAACTCTGCAGATCATTTCATTCCTCCTTCTGCTACAGAGCTCAGATCCCTGATTTACAGTGCCTTTTGTTTCAAAGAACTAAGCAAGGTAGGTCAAACTCTCTTATATTTATGATCTTTCTTTCCCTTCCCTTCTAAATAGTGAGTCTACAGCTGCAACAACACTTGCAGGCAAATGTTGTAAGGTGGAATAGCATATATTGGCTAAAAGAGCTTCTTGGAAGAAAGAATGTGATACTCATTTACTTCAAAGGTTACTTTGAACCACCCCAGCTCCAAGAAAAGGTATGAAAATGTGTGTGAATTTAATTTTTAATTACTTTTGAATATGTTAATACACACTCCAAGGAGTTTTACCCGTCAGCAAATGGTAAGTGACCCTGACTTAAATCTCTCTCTCCCCTCTGTGTTCCCTAGTGTGTTGGATTTAATTTTTTTATTTGCTCAGGGATAGTGTGTCTTCCATAGCTATAGCAATTTCCAGTATAATTAGTTAAAAATACATCAGTTCTGATCTGGACAGAACAGATTCTAGAACAGAAACTGGAAATCATTTCCACTTAAATGGCAGATTAACAGAATACTTCTGAAGAATTGCAGTTCTGCAGAATTAAATAAGGTTTCTGTGGTCTCAGCTGGAAAGTGTGTGTGTTTTCCCTAACCATTGTGGAATAAGGTAGGATGTGGATCTAGCTTTCAGTAAGTGTATTGGAAGTGACAATAAGATTTGAAGCCTTGTGTGCTACCACACAATGAGACAGGAATAAATTCCACCTGCTATTCACACTTAGTGATAACAGTGTCATTGTCACCTGTCGCCTTTCTAGATGTGATCTTGCAAGCTAAACAATATCCCAGACCTGTTTTTGTGGACTTAGAAAACATGTATACACTGAACCTTGTCTGTGAATTAAAACACATTTGATTTCTACCTGAATAAAATAGTATCACTGAATAATATAAAAAGCTTATTAATTCATAGCTAAGGAGAAGAGAGTGACTAAGGGTATGTCAAGGTAAAGTAGTTTGTCAGAGGAGATTTGTAGAAACTGATTTCAGGATTAACTTACTTAGGATAGCTTACTTTCATTATCATAGTGCTATTGTTCTGCCTCAGAACTGGGAAATGCAAATATTTTTATAACCCAATTTAATTTTGTTTGATGTCACTGAAACTTCTGGCCAAATTTAAAGCATTATCAGCATCTTATGCCAGACAGATAGGATAGAGGTTCTGTTAACTTTACTTCAGTCCTAGGGATTTTTTATGTGCCATAAGTGAGTCCACTTCTCTTGAATGGAGAATCTCTTTGATTGTGGCACAGTGGAAGTTATTTGACTCTGGAGAATGAATTTATGGTTTGGATTCTCTAATTGCCTTTGTGGAAAAGTCAGGGAAGCTCTGTCTAAGGATTCCTAGTTAGGACCTGATTACAAATTTTTATTGCATGGGTGAGAGCAGAAGAAAACTGTTGATCAAAATAATGCAGTTTCCATGTCCTGTGCATTATGTATTCTTTCTTTTAATTTTAAGAATTTCTTTTTCTGCTGACAGCCAAATGAGCAACTTCTGAAATGCTTCAATTTTTTGTTTATTTTTAATCATTTATATTGGTAAATTGTTTCAAGAGGAAAACTTAAATCTGTTTCCTAACATAGCCAGTTGCATTAAAGAATTTTCTTCTCGTTGTGTTTTTTAACAGGCACTTGAAGTTTGTGATCTGCTATTCGATATTAATTTTGAATTAATAACTCTGCTATTCCCAGCACAAAGCAGCAGCCAGGTTTCCAGGAGATTTAAATCTTTTGAATGGTCTTATTATTTGCTTATTTATTTATTTTGTCTTATGGAATGTGCCAGCAGTTCAGCTGTCTCTCTTACTGTGGTGGCTGCTTCTCTGGCTAATTTGCACTCATTATTTCTGATAATGGTTTAATTTGTGTTCATTCAGTCTGAAGCTAGCAGTTTCACCGCAGTGCTGGGCTCTGTTGTGGCTGGCTTTGCACAAGAGAGCTGACTGTGAGGAGCAGTTCCTTGTGGTCTCTTAGCAGAGGAAAGGGACTGCTGTGACTGGGGTAGGCAGTGTCCAAGAGACAATTCTTCTAGAGGGGAGATGCCATTATGTGGACATGAGCTCTCTCACAATTTCTTTTATTTTTATAGTGTGCTTGGGGCTCCTGAGCCAAAAAGAAAAGTTATGTGTCCTTCCTCAAAGGTAGCATATAGTACTTATATACATATAGTATAGGAGAGCTCAGCTACTTCTGTACTCTTTCCATCTCCAGTATGTTCCAGGGGTTGGGGGCCTTAAAGCAGGAGCAAAAATCCACATATTAGCCCGTGGTTGCTTTTTTCCAAAAGGAATTCCTGCTGGCTTGTTGGTCCTATTTCTCTTCCCCTACCCAGGCTCTCTTGTCCCTTTCTGATAATTCTTGAAGGATGTATTTCAAGAATCAAAAGGCACAAGTATGAAGAACCAGAATCTTTTCCCTCTATCCACTGAAGATATTTGCCTCTTTATTCTTTTGGCAAGTTATTCTGCTCCCAACTTTACCTTCAAATTTACTGTTTGGCTTAGGGCAAGATATGCCTCTTCCTTTCCCTACTCTTGTATGTGTTTATTCTGTTTAATTATAAACAAAGCAGGAACTGTCTTTCATTATGTGCTATAGTGCCTAGACTCTGTGAGGCTTTGATCTCCAGGACTAGGGCCTTTGGGTACTTTCCCAACAAAAAATACTTGCTTCTTTCAGCAAGTGTGAGCCTGGCACACGAGTTTTATTCCCTTCTGAGGCCTTCTAGAGGAGACAGAGAAAGTGATGTGTAGAAAGTTCTGTGCTGTCAATGTAATGCCACTTCCTACACTCCCATCTCTTCTTTCTAGTGATGCCCTTTTAATGAGTTTCAGCCCCACATCATTTTCATGATATGTTTTGGAGATGTTAAGAACCATTGCCTATTTAAGAAACCTGAGTACTGTTAACTGAGGGTGTTGTACCATATCTGGCAGAGTCAAGTGAGAAGTGATTTGTAAAGGTAATATGGGAAGCCTGTAAAACCAGTACTTCCAAGCTCCTAATTTAACACTTTAATCACAGGTGCCATCTGTTCCTATCAGTGCTGGGGAGTGTTCCCAATACCATGTTAGGGAAACGGATAAATATCCAGTGCTCCTGAAACTGTGTTTAACAATGTGAATTTTTCAGTTTTGCAGGAATAAAGCCAGTACTTATTACAGACTTGATCTTAAAGTAAAAAAAAAAAAAAAAAAATAGTTGGCTTTGTGTGAGTAGGAAAACTAGAATAACACTGATACAGGAGTAGACACCCTTAATCTACTGTACACAGTGACCCTAATGTATTAACTGTGAGGACATAATAAAGTATGTTATCCAAAACATTCCAGCTGATAAGACATGTACTGTCAGTATTTTGGAATTGGATGTTCTTATATACTCATGCAAGTGTATGTGTCAAGAGTAATATAAGCATAGCAATATTACATTTATGCTAGAATAAACTGCTGAGTTATATAAATGAGGGGTAGAATAAACCTAGGAAAACAGAGATTAATTTAGAGGGCAGTACACAACCAAGCATACTGTAATAGATGACTAGGAAATTGAATAGGATATCAGAAGGCATATTAGAGGAATGAGTTGTGGTTCTCTGAGTTATTTTTTAACTCTTCTTGTTTAAAGGACTGTAAGTATAGCAGATTGTAACCTATTTTTTATCTGCTATTCAATAGATATTTTGTATCTTGCTGGAGAGAATGTTACTTTGGATTTTTTCTGTAATGATCTGTTGTTACCTGCAATACCTTTTGAATGGCTGTTGTCTAACATATGTTTAATTGCCTTAATTAGTCTGGTGAGTCAACTGCACAAAAAAAAAATCTCTGCATTTACTCTGTATCCTCTACTCTCACTTTACTATTTTTTGTTTGGAGGAGTTGTGGTTAAAGCATGTGTTTGTTGAAACAGTACAAGCATTTAGAACATGCTCGGAGCTGCATGATCATGTAATGATCACATGAATGCTAGTCAGAATATTCTTTCATCAGAAATACGTGAAACAGTTGCAAAGTAAAAATTCCAAGTAATTTTTGCATGAAAACCTTAAAAAGCCATAATTAATTAGAAAAGCAAGCATTCATTATCCCATCAGTCCAGTCACTACGAAGCTGAAGCACTTAAATTTAGATATCTCTGTTGCTCTAGGTATGTAGTTGTTATGGTGGCTTATAGCCAAAGAAAATTCTGCTGGCATTTGAGGAGGAATAGAAAACACGTGAAGCTTCCATGGAACAGCACTTGCTCAGTGTGTTAGCTCAGAGCCAGCAGGATTCACGGTGTACCTGCTGGCTCTGAGGTGTGTGCTGGGACTGCTGAGACACAGCAGTGGGGATGGCAAGCAAAGGGTGCAAATCCAGGCTGCTTTTCTCTTCCCCATGAGAAACTAGACCAGGAGCAGCAAGGGCTGCCCAGGTAAGTGCTGCCTTCCTCCACCACAATGAGCTTGATGGCACAGAAGGGGCCTCCCTTCAGGAAGGAAAAGGTCTCCCAGAGGTGCAGCTGTGGTTCTTCACCATGAGAGAAGGGACAGTGCTAGGTTTGAGAAAGGAGGAGAGGGCTGTGGTTGAGCTGCTAGGCAGGGACTCTAGATTTAGCACTTGGTTTGATCAGAGACTTCCTGTGGGTCATGCTCAGCATTCTACAGTAAACCAGGCTGATGAACCAGACTTCTCACTTGAACCTCACTTCAGTAAGGGTTGTGAATACTGAAGCATTATGACTGGGTATGTAAATACTTTGGCAGTGCTGGCACATACAATACATCAGACAATTTTAAAATCTCGAGTGTCACTGTTCAGCTAAATATCTATTTTTTTTTTTTTTGTAAGAATATTATTTTTTTTTCTCTAAAAAATGGTGCTACTTTTAAGTGTTTCACAGATATGACCAGTCATTTTCCTGACTCTGATGTATGATTTTTATGGTTACATGATTTGCAGTGGCTACAGCAACTCCAACTAAAGAAATATTAAAAATTACATTCTTACTTTTAGCTGTATTAGCAGAAGGGAATAAGAGCAGAAACAAGTGCTAACTGTGGAGTTATCAAGTGCTCTCCCCTTCGCCAGTGCATGTCCTGGGGATGTCTAGTCTTCTTTGTCATCTTTGGGAATGGAAGACTTGGTGCTTGGGATCAGCTTGAAAAGAAATCAGTTTCAATGATATGCAGTAGCTGGTTGCAGACATGTATCAGGTCTCTGATTGTGGAAATAGGACACTGCTCAATTGCAGCCATTGTCTGGAAGATATTTTATATTCAGGCCAGAACTACTGTTATACTTTTCCTACTACATCAGCCTTATTTAGATATGAAGTTGGATTTTCCGTTTTTTGTTTAACATTTCTGTGTTGGCAAAACTGCTGGTCTGAAATTGTAGATTTTCCAATATTAACTGAGTCTGTGCTGTATGAGTTTGTTAATCCTGTAGCACTCACTTTGTGTGAAGTGTTATCAGGCTATTATCTGGTCAAAGGATTCAATACCACGGATGAGGTGGTGTGTTATGACTAGCAGGGTCGTGTTTGGCCTTGCTTGAAGAAAGTTAATTTTGGCCTAAGTTCTAGGACATGTCTAGCTAGTACATTGCAAATACATTTCCAACACTGCTTTGCTGAGAGACATAATGGAGAATGATTGTTATTTGCATTCCTTCCTTATCTGCTAGAACAAATACATCTATATTGAGGCTCAAAAACATTTCCAGTCACATGTCATATCTGTTGTTACCCATTTTTGAGTTCAGGATGACATATGAAGTAATTAGGTTACCATATATCTAATCACCACTAAAAGGATAGTCAAAAGACAATTGTTTGTGTATGTGCCTGTAAAAGAGAAAACATAGACACAAGCCTTGATTCTGCTTTTGTGTATACCAGCTTAAAATGCTCCTTACCTAGTGGCTTTGTCGGCAGGGCCAACTTTAGGCTTACTCTGTAGCACAGCTATGATTTGTTTTTGTAGTATGAATGTATCAGGCACCTGCTATAGGAATGTTTCTGCATAAAGGCAAGTGTTACCTTGGCTTTGTCCTTTTGAGGGAGAAATGTGAATCTATGGCAGTCTGTAATTTCATCAGTATTCCTTGTGTGTTTTCAGATCTATCCTATGTCTTTGTAAAATGTTTGACAGAAATACATGTGTGTACCTCTCATGAATTTGCTCAGCCTTCTGAGTTTTGAACTTTACACATAAACTACCAGGTGGATTTCATGTTTATGTTTTTGAAGCTAGATAAATTCAAAATTTGTCACCTCAAAAGTTCCAAGAAAAAATTATGAGGGCTCGCAACTGAATTCAATATCTGGATAAACTTGCTGCCACAATATGACAAGCAGGCTCCAAGTGACCTTTTGTGAAACCAGTTGTTCTCCAGCTTTTGACACTTGCAAATGACAGAAGTTGAAATGATGCAATCAAATAAGCTTTCCTTTAGCCACAGATGACACAATGGAATGTGATGTGCTCACAATTGTTCAAAAAGACATTGATAGGAGGGTTTGTGTGATGTCTTCCCTCTATGAACTGAACTGTTGAGACAGCCAACCCTCCAAACCATAATTTTCTACTAAGTCAGGACCCATTACTGTGACCTCTGAAACCAATACAGCTGGCCAAAGGCTCTAACACTGTTTGTCACACTGAAAAATAGATTTGGGGGCTACCACTCAAATATTTGTGTTAACTTTTAACTAACATGGACAATGAAAAAACTCTTCCCTTTGACCTTTCTGTAAAATTCAAAAGTAATGAGGACCAAATGTGTGAGAGAGAGAGGTTGTGTGGGCTGAGCTTGAATTTGTGGTAAAGACTGCTAGTGTAATTCAGTTAAGTCCTAACTTGTGTGGTGCCCAGGGAACTTTGAACCCCCAGGAGGACTTTGCTTCAAGTGAAGTGGATGGAAATTGCAACTTTTTTGTTTGTTTTCTTCTATTTTAGACTGAAAGCCCAATGTAATTTAATTCCAAAGCCTTTGCACTGACCTCAGGGCTGAGGTGTGGAGGGGTCAAACAGGATGCTTGTGGCGTAGCCATGGATAGGTTCCAAAGTACTGTCCCATGTCATAACTCTAAGGCCATTCTTAGTGTGACAAGAGCTGTTCTATTTTTAGGCGGATCCAATCATTTGTCCAAGTTGTCATTATGGCTTAGCTATAATAGTGGCAGAGGACACGAACTCTAGGTACTTTTTGTAGAAAGCTGTGAATATGTCAACTGAGATCCAAGTCTGTAATTCCCTGCTGAATTTCAGAGAAAGACTGTTCATGCAACACTTGATGAAGTCTCTTCCCAGCAGTTCTGTGGCTTTATATTTTAGAAATATTTCCTGATTATCTGTATTTCTTAGTAACTCTGCTTTCTCTCCTAAGATCTAAAAGTGCCAAGAGCCATCCTGTCATTTAGAAATTAACTTCTGTTTTACAGAATAGGACAGGAAATGAAACCTCCTGGTCAACTGTTTTCATAATTAAGCAAGTGAATCAAGGAGGCTCAGTTTTCAGAGCTGCTTGTGGCTCAGCAAACAGGAATGGACTCGTCAAACAACTGTGGAGCGTACACTTTACACAGGGTGTTTACTATTTAAAATAAAACTTTAAAAAAAGGACAGGATGAAATCTAAATTCGGTTATATTAATCCATATGCAATAGAACACTGTTCTGTAACCTGTGGCTGCTCCCAATGCTTATTGGCAGGCCCCTAACCACGCTTTCCTGTTTATTGAAAAATGTTTTCCATGCACTGGCTCCCCAGACCGGCAGACACTGAGCCAGTGAACTCCACCAAACCTCCCTTACCCTTTCTAGCAGTTGCCTTAAAGCCAAGCAGAAACTGCTGTCTGAAAGTATTGTTTTCTCTACTGAGCCTCAGTTTGCAAACACATTGATGAGAATTTGTCCAGCTTGGAAAGTAAGCCATTTGTCAAAGATTATACAGGAAATTAGTGACAGAATAAGGAATACAATTAGATTTCTTCACAAGACCTAGACTTGAACTGCAAGACAGTTTTGACTCTGGAAATGTATTAATTTCAGAGTCATGTATTAAGAGATAATGTGTTTCAGGACCACAGAGAAACATCCCTGCTGAATTATGGTTAATGAAAACAATCTGTGTCCTCATTGATGTAATCCAGTATAACTCCACTGACAATCACCTACTGCTTATCTTTTTCAGGACAGGGCTTAACACCATGAGTCTGCTATAGAAGTGCTTCATCTATCTCAATGTCAGAAGTAAAAGTTTCTGGGCTTTGCAAATGTAATTGGCAGTCTTTTCTGAGCCCTAGCCATAGAGTCTAATTTCAGCATCTGTGCACTGGGAGCAGTGGTAAACAATGTTTCTTCTGCTTTTTTACTCCCACTGCTAAAGAAGACTCCCTGCACTGAAGACTAGAGTTAAAGAGGAGGAAAAATACAAGCCTGGAAAAATAATTGCATTCTAAAGGTGTGCTATTTCATTGGAGTTTTAAACTACAGGAGGTTTGGGAAATATTTGGCATTTATTTGGGTATGTGTTTTTTCTCCTGTGATACATCATCTTTAAAATGCTAAATATAAAATTAACATTGTTGGGCAGTAGGCAAATGTTTATCATTGTCATTACAGCAGGAAATTTTTTTGTTTAGTTGCATAAATCTGATTCGAAGGTACAGTTTTTTGTGTAGGCAAACCCACTTAAAAATCCAATTGTTAACCTGACTGTCCTCTGAAACTGTCCAAATCTAATGTTCCAGATGTTAATGGTACTGCTCCATGTTTATACTCTTCTCTCAGCAGCTGTTAAGCTGTTTGAAAAAATTACTCAGATGGGTGGTGGTGGTATTTAATGCAGAATCCACCCCCAAGGGGCATGTAATTACATAAATGCAGCCCAATAAGTATCATTTGTCAGGACAGCAAACCAAATAACATTCTTTCAGCCTGATGTAAATCACAAATGCTATCATAGCCTCTTGACAGAACAGGCTGTGCTGACTCTTACTACATATTTTTTTAATCAAGAGATATAAAATTACACAACCTTTGCTTCCCTTCCCTGTCTATCCATCTACAAATGGGACGTCTAATCCTGTTAATGCGTGTGCACATGCGTAGCTCTGCTGCTGTGAGTAATCCTTTCAAACTGAGCGAATTACTTTTTGGAGGAAAGGTAAGTGCAGGAATACAAGCTTGGAGATGTGGTTGTGCAGGCAGTGCGCTCTGGAGACCCCTCTCGGGTTGTCCTTAGCATGCTGTAATTCATGGCATTACAGGAATGCAGGGCTGAGTTCCAGAAGCGCGGGCTGAATTTTGGTTTAGGGATGGAGAGAGCACTCAGAAATTCAGCAGTAAGATAAATCGTAGTACAGCTAATTGACTGCTCTCAGGCACAGGTCTTCAGTGCAGCTGAGTCCAGCCAAACTATTCAGCTTTAAACGATGACAGAATTTTGCAGAAAAATTGTTTTGATCATTGCAGAGACTTCTGTCTGACTGTGGCTACCTGTGATGTGCTGGAGCTTTGTCTATACTGCAAACTAACACTGTGAAATAATACTGTGAAATAACTTCTGACTGTTTTTCTTTCTGTTGTTCAAACTCTGTTTCCAGTCTGTTTTCCTATTAATTTCTTTTTTCCCTTCTGTTTTGGTTTATATTCCATTTTCCCTCCCCCTCACCTTCCCTCCTACTCACAGAAAGAATTTCTATGAGAAAAATCATGTTGTACTTGCAAGTTACAGAAGCTTTTGCAAGAGAAGAAAACTGAGAAAATTCTGTAATTCTGTCTTAAAAAAAAAAAAAAGGACACAGAAGTGTTTTTATTTATAGCTCTTACAGTGTGTTTTTTGTTCATGGGAAGCTTTACTTTCTTTCATGTATTACCTGTTTCTCAGCTCACCAGTGGAAGAACACCGTAGTGTGTATTATCCCTGCAATATGTTCTATATATTTCTTTCTCTACATTCTCTGCTGTATTAAGGAAATCCAAGATGTTAAATGGGCCTGAAAGTCATAAACCCATGAACATTTAGTTGCTGGAGAAATCGCTGTCTGTCATTTTGTTAACTATAATTTGAGGCAGGGTGGTGGGTGAAATTTTACAGAAGATGGTCCTGGCATTTTAAGTGATTTTTTTCCTATATAGATGTCGAATGCTCCTCTGATTTTAGACAGATATAATCCATAAAACTTGCTTCACACAGGAACAGAGCAGTAAAGTACAAAACCTGACCAGAAAAGAATAGCACAATCATACTTCAATAAAACTTTGTGTCTGGTCTCCTAGAAATTTATCAGTGATACTATGCTCAGCGCTGTCTGTTAAGAAATTAATGTAAGGAAAACAGTTATTGAAGATTTCAAGTTCTGTTTTGATTTGAACATTTCTTGAAATGCCTGTGACCAAATTTCTTCAGGAGTTTTGTGCAAGCAACTGACAGATAAAGGTGACAGATTTGCCAAACTAAGGCAATGTTTTTGGTTTATGATCAAAAACTTGAAAGAATTGCAGTTTACTATTTACAGTGCAGTAAAGCATTTCTCCTTTGACCATTTCATTTCTTTTCTTCTCCAGAAAGCCACTCTGCAACATGACATTTGAAGATTTTGAGAACTACTCTTATTTCTACGATCTGTCTGAGGAAGATGAGTCACCCCAGTCCTCCCTCAGCATTGCCCATATTATTTCCCTTTTCTTTTACAGTGTGGCATTTCTGCTGGGAGTGCCAGGTAATGCCATTGTCATCTGGTTTATGGGCTTTAAGTGGGATAAATCTGTTTCCACACTCTGGTTCCTGAATCTGGCCATTGCAGATTTCATTTTTGTTCTCTTCCTGCCCCTCTATATTACATACGTGGCAATGGGCTTCCACTGGCCTTTTGGGAAGTGGCTCTGCAAAATGAACTCATTCATTGCACTACTTAATATGTTTGCCAGTGTTTTCTTCCTGACATTCATCAGCCTTGACCGCTACATCCGCCTGGTCCACCCCGTCTTTTCCTACAAATACAGGACTGTAAAGAACACCCTCCTTCTGAGCGGGGTCATTTGGATGTCAGCAGCAATTATTGGTGGCCCTGCCTTATACTTTAGAGACACAGCTACAGTTCTCAACAATGTCACCATTTGCTACAACAATTTTCATGTGCATGACAAAGAACTTATTTTGCTGACACATCACATTCTCATTTGGGTGAGGCTTGCATTTGGTTACCTCTTTCCTTTAGTGACCATGGTTATTTGCTACTCACTGCTGATTGTCAAAGTGAAGAGGAGAACTGTATTGACTTCTAGCAGGCTTTTCTGGACCATCACTGCTGTAGTTGTAGCTTTTTTTGTCTGCTGGACGCCATATCATATATTCAGCATTGTGGAGCTGTCTGCTCACCATGATGAAAACCTGCATGACTTACTGCAGGATGGCATTCCCCTCTCCACTGGCCTTGGTTTCATCAACAGTTGCCTCAACCCAATCCTCTACGTTCTGATTAGCAAAAAGTTCCAAGCCCAGGTGAAGAGCACGGTGTCTGAGGTGCTGAAGCTGGCCCTGTGGGAGGTGAGCCGCTCGGGCACGGTCAGCGAGCAGCTCTGGAGCTCAGACAACGCGCCCGTGCACTGCTGTGAAACTGCCCACTGACTGCTCCAAGGGAGCTGACTGGAGATTTGCAGGTCTTCTTGCCTTCACATCTGCCAGTCAGATGTGTATCTTTGCATAGACAGTTTTCTGTAAACAGCTGGCTTAATTGCACTTGCTGCTTTAATGGAAAGGTTTTTTAAGGGATACGTGGTTTGGATGTGTGCCCTTGCAATGCACATACAGCCTGAACTGAAAGTTATCAGCATAGGTGGAATTACTCTAAATGGGCTTTTTGCTGTGGGCTGTTGTTGTGATCCTGTTGGTTTGCTGTGGTTCCATACCTCAGTGATATCAAAAGAACACATAATAAAAATATCCCTCCTTGCCATTGCTGATACAACTCTTAATGGAGGCATTCTCATGGAAGAGGCTGTGGCTGTACATCTCTGGGTCATGAGTCTCCTGATTGCCTGCTACTGCCCCAAGGAGGAATCCCCTGGCTACATCCCACCTAAATGAAGCTATCAGTGGCTCCACTCTGCACCTGGAGAAGAATCCCAAGATGGAGAACCCTGAATTGCTGCCTTCTATTGTCAAAAAAGAAAAATATGGAAATAAAACCTGTCTTCTTCAGTGCTCTTTAACTTATACTCAAAACTAAGAAAGGAGACCCTGTGTTTGGGTCACTTTACTGTATATTGAGCACCAGCTGGGTGCAAAATACTGAGCTGATGTTTCATATAGGTATTAGGCTTATTTGAAATGTGCAAAGCATTAGTGAAAATATTTCCTACAGGTTCTGTGCAACACTTCTTCTTCTATGTTTAAATCTACATAGGTTTACAACTACTGATTCTTCTTTATTGCTCTTTCAAGCAAAGGTAAAGAAATAATATAACATTTTGTTTGGTTAGGGTTAGGGTTTTGAAAACCACAAAGCCCAGGGTTCCAGGCACACTGCAGCTGCAAAGGGCATCCCAAGGGGAACACAAAACTGCCACAACATGCCTTCCTTCACAGCTTTTTCCCGCAACCATCCCTTAATGTCAAGCTTAAAAAAAGGGTGGAGTGAATTCATCAGTATTCTTTTACAAGTCTATTGCCAAATTCAGACTTCTTTTCTAAATAAGAGGCAAGACAGTTCATCCAGGAAATGGAGTCCACTCCCATAAGAAAGATGAAGTCCCAGTTATGCTGTATTCTGTTCCAATGTGTTGGTTGCTGCAGAGTCACACATGCACCAATGCAAATATATATATGCTATGTGGAGTGAACCAATTTCTGATGCAATACCACTTAATTAAACAGTTGAATGTGGGACAAAACTCCACTGAAAGCAAAAGCATAGAGCTTTGGATAAATTTGAACTGTTTTTTGCTAGTTATTGGCCTAGGCATATAGAATAAAACTACCTTTCAGATAATTTACCTAGTTTATATGGCCTGCCAATGCAGTAGCATTTATGCTATAATTGAGGCCTTATATGTAAATAGATTTGCTTTTGTATAAAAAATATATATATGCATGAGCACATCCAATATTTGTAGCTGCACAAATAGAAACAGCCTGACTGTGGTCTGTAACTATTTCTTTGGGCTCTGGTTCCAGAGTCTGAGAGTCAGGCAGGATCAGTGGAATTTCAGTGTATTCCCCTTTGGGTTGAAAAGCTGGTAAGCAGCATTCTTCCTTTGAGTCATTTGCTGCCTGGTACATAGTTGCTCATCATAATATTTTGGCACCGTGCTGCTGTATGTGCCTAAATCAAACATTTTGCAGTTTTTCTTCACATGTTCCCTGACATCTTTCTAAGAATGATGTACTCTCCTGGCTGTGGTCCAAGTGAAGTAATAAAATTTTCTTCTTTCCAAAGAGTATGTTCATTTACTTTTCTTAGCAGCAATGTGTGGTGACTGGCTTTTCTTATAACAGTGCCTTCCCAAAGATTTTGGAAGGTGAAATCAAGCACTGGCCCTTTCTACTATGGGATTTCAGGTTCATGTCAGCTTTCTTCAGCTGTGTGCACACACGTTCCTGTGTACACCACAGAGGCTGATTTTCAAATGGGGGAGCATGTATTTCCCATCTTGCATAAAGGATCAGAAAGTGTGGCCTGAAGCAGACAGGGGGAAGAGAGAGGATAGAATTGAAAAAAGCCAAAATCAGCCTTGATCTATGGCATTAGGTGGATTAACAATTGTGCAATGTAACTGCTACCGTTCACACCAAGATCAGTTACAGAATTATCTAAGTCATTTCTTAAAGAGTAATGCAAGATATCTACACAAAACAGATAATGCTCTGTTTCTGTTTCCAAAGAGTCTCCACAACAATGCCAACAATTCTATGCTGCTTGGACTGAGGAATGCTCATTCGACTCACCACAATGGAAAAAAAGGGCCAAAAAAGGAAAGGAACCTGTGTCATCATGCAGAGAGATACTACAGAAATAGCTATTGACACATTTCATAATGGACAGGTTCTAGTTACTTTTATCTTCTTTCTGGACAGTTTGTGTTTCTGAAGGTTTTTATGTAGATTAGTTTTGCTCAAACTGTTTTCCCAGTATTCCCGTATAGGACATATTGAAGTTACGGAATTTTCTCCTGATCCCTCTGCTACGGGGTGCACTTGGGACACTTTCCTTATTTATTCCAGGGTGCTGATTTTTCACAGACAAAATGACACAGTAATATACCAGCACATACCCAAACACCACCTAAAAACACCTAACACAAATATGTGTGGATTGAGCAGAATAATCTTGCCCACATACCTATTTTTTCACTGTGCTCCCCAGGGTTTTTTGTTTCTTTTGTTTCTGTGCAAATTTCTTTTTAATATCAGGATTTAAAAAAAAAAAAACCCTGCCAAAATTCAACACACACAAGAAATCTCAAGAACCAAAGAGTTTGTATGTGTATGCTTAGCATAAATTTAACACACGAAAATCCAGTCTGGCAGGTCACATAGATGACTCAGTGTTGCATTTTAACAAAGTTACCATTTAAAAATCCAACCATTTCATCCACTTAGGGCTTTAATATGAAAGCCAAGAAAAGAGTATCAAGGTAAGCAGCACATTAAATGGGAGGTCAGAGAAAGTGATGGCCAAGATAATAAAACCTGTATTTTTGAGGCAGAATTTTTAATAACTTGCTTGCCTGATATGGTGCTTGGCAATTTGTTACATTTAACAGCACCATGACAGAATTGGTAAAACTAAGCTACATGATTTAGCAGAAGCAACAGCTAGAGAATTGCCACAAAAAGGGTACTGTTCAGGAATTAGGTTTATGGAAGGTGGCAAGTGAGCCTATAACAATACTCACTTTCAGATCTTTAACCAGGCTTTAAGCCTCTAGCATGCAGATTTTTTTTTTCTGAAACAAATTATAAACAAAGCCCTTACATAATCTGAAGTTGGCAGACCTTTAAACAAGGAGAAAGAGGACCTGCTGTGCCAGATAACCACACAGATGCTCTGTGAAAAAACAACAAAAAGAGTTACTTAAGATGCAGCTGTCAGACTCTGACACTGGGCATCTTCATCTCCGAGTGACCAATGTGGCAAATAAAAGGATTCCATGTCATGGTCACAATAAATCCTGCCAGTCCAATGTAAGGCATAGAATTATGAATTTGTTTAGAAGCTTCACAACTTTGACAGCTTCTACATTTGTATCATTCCTATAGACAGTTTTTGGGATTTATTCCTGCTGGTTCTTCAATCGCTAAAAGAAATGTCAAAATCAATCTAGAAACCAATCTGGAGCTGAGCAAACAGCTCAAACTGCCGCTAATTTCACTGCTTTTTATATCCTTTAATGTGTTTGCATTGCCAGCTATTTTTTCTTGTTAAAGTCAAGTTGATGGGGTAGGCCAGCCAGAGCCTGCAGCCCGTGTCCAACTCCGGTTCTGTGCCCAGGGCACTGCCGGGCTCGCAGCGCCCCCGGGAGGCACCGCCCGCGCCCCGCACGGCAGCGGCTCCGCAGCAGCAGCAGCGTTTGCTGCGCTCATTAACACACAAACTCGACGCAATTCCACTGCAAACGTTTCCAAGCCTCAGAGGGGAAAAAAGGTCCAGAATTGTAGAACAGGTGAGAAGGCATCACGGAAGTGTCAGGCCTATCTCTAGAGCACTGAAAGTCTCTGAACTTAAGTTTCATCCCCTCTCTCGCTGGAGTTTTAGCTGTCAAAGGCTGTGGTGTATTTGGTTAGTCACCACCCTTACTAAACAAAAGGAATTTATACTGTTTACCCACTAAAACATGCACTTTGACTGAGCCCTGCTCCTTTCCCTTAAAACCATCCCTGCCCACAGAGGGATGCCTTCCAGACATTTCCAAAGAAGCAATTTCCTCCACAGATGGAGGAAAGAGCATTCCAGTATTTTAAAGCCATGGTAATCTTAACTCTGAAGTGATGTTCTGCTCATGCTCCTGGGTACTACAGTGAGGTGTCAGAACAATCCTGAAATTCAGTTTCAGCTTCTACTTTACCCATTAAGAAAACCTTACATTTGTGAGCTGGATTACTCTAAGATTCTGAAACAAGAACAGACACTGCACATTTTTTGCAACAACATTTATTCTAGGTATATCAAGACTTAAATCTTATTGAAAGCAGCTACATCCATTGATTGTACATAATCTTCAAAAGCTGTTATTCTCTCTTCCAGCATATCTGTTCCAACTTTATCATCTTCAACAACACACTGAATCTGAAGCTTTTTGATACCATAGCCAACAGGTACCAGCTTGGCTGCAAAACGAACAAACAAAAAAATTTAGTACTCCTTTTTTGGTGGAATCTCTTAAAAATGCACTTTTAAGAGTGAACTGACCAAAGCATATGAAAACAGCCTTTGGTCCACATTATGGACCATCTAATTAAGAACCCAGCATTCATTACAACTGATTGAAAAAGCTGCTTTCTGTGGACCTCCACCCCTTCCCCAAACTAGTGATGTGGGTGGGTAGAGGTGTTTGTTTGCTGCACCAGGAATTGTACAGGGAGATGCAGGAGAGCAGAGCTTAAGTCCTATAGCTTTTAAAACCTGTGTTTGAATCTTAACCAGCCACTGCACTAATACACCTTTTCTGACCACTGAAGTACGGCAGCTCCCCCATTGCAGCTACCTCCATTTCATAGATCAGCAGTGACCACAAGTCCCACTACTCATATACTAACTATCCCAAGGGCCTGCACTCTCCCTCTCCCTGCTCTGAAATTCCCCCATACTTACAAGACCCCCAGACCAAGCCATCTGCTTGAATGCTTCGAACACACTCCTCTAATTTGGCCATGTCTGTCTCATCATCCCAAGGCTTCACATCAAGCAAGATTGATGACTTGGCAACAACAGCTGGTTCTGGGGGAAGAAAATCACCATGAAAAGATAGGCATCTCCCAAAACCTCATGAATATACTTACAAACTGGTTTTACAAGAGCAACTTGGCCAGTTTCATGAACAAGAACCTGCTCACATCGCTGTGACAGCCTCTGGAACCAGTGTACATTTCTGAACTAGTGCAGCTATTACACCCCAAGGTTCAATATGCAGATGCATTATGCATACACAGATTTAATTAGATTACAGTGTTTGTTACATAGGAAGTCCTTCTCAGAACATCTGAGAAGGAGCCTAATGCTGTGTAACAGTTTATTTTCCACAGAGGGAATACTGCAACTGCTACAGTTCTGAACAGTTCCAGACCAGTAGCTGTGGAGTAACTTGTGCACTGCAGCAGTTTCTCTAAACTTTTATCTCCATCTGTGTAGAAAGGCCAGTCTCTGGAAAGAACAAGCAGGAGTGTATGAACCAGAACAAAAAGCATGTTAACATTCCTATTTGCTATGGGAAGGCTGAGCTCACTGGCAACTCAAGTGAAGCTAATTACTCCTGTCTCATTCCAGTCAAGCTGATCTATTATTACAATTAATTAGTCGTTCTAGCCATCCTGTCCAAATGCATGAAAATTGTGTCAAGTGTAAAGATGAGAAAGCTCTCAGCACACATACTTTTGGACTTCTTTGATTCGTACTGGGCCAGACGCTCTTCCCTCAGTTTCTTTGCTTCTTCACTTTCCTGAAAGAGAAATTCCCAGTTACAGAAAAGCACTAAACCCCCACATCTCCAAAGCACTACTAAACTGACTGGCATCTACTCAGATAAAAACAAATCATCACACCTGTCAGCCGAAAGATGGTGATTTTTTGTTTTACTCATCATGTAACCAGTCAAAGTTGGGACAGTTCACCCCATTCCAGCCCATTATTTTCTAACTTTGGAGTTTTTACCTTCCAAGCTTTCCTATTCTGCAAAGATAGCTACACTTGAGAATTGCAATGTCAGAAATATAAGTAACTTCAACTAGATCAAGGTGAAACTCTGCATACATATGGTTATTTCTAAAAAACAATAAGCAATAATAAAAATAGAAAGAGGTCACAAGTACCTCCTCATCATCAGATCCAAAAAGGTCAATGTCATCATCATCTTTGCTGTCTGTGGCTGCACCTGTTGTGTCCTCAACATCAGCAGGACCATATTTTCCCAAAGCCTTCTTTACTCCTGGCAAGCTGAAAGAAAAATGCAGGTATTAGGAACCTCCTTAAACGTCAATGCAATCACTGCCAGTTTATCAATGCACCTACAAATGCATTTATAATGAAAAACTTATGTTAAAAAGAGTAAAAATCCAATTCTACTACTTGAAATCAGAACCTCATGAAAGACAGCCCTCAATGTTCCTGACATGCCAGCTGAATAACCTGTGAATATGGGATTTGCTGTAGCTCATCAAAGCTGGTATGATGCTGCCCAACTAAGTAAATGGACAGGAAAAGCTTTCTTATTGGAATCCTTTATCTGCACTATATTCTGTCTAGGAAAAATTATCAACTTCTTGTTCATGCTTCCCTAGAACCACTTTCACTTGTTTAAAACCCATTAAGTCACTGAAAACACACGGTTACTGCACGGTAACTGCTATTTTCCTATGTTTCAGTGAACACTTTACCCTAAACTCTTGCTCTTAACAGGACAAGGGCCCAGAACTCCCTGAATTTACCTTCTCTTGCTGCTCCTATAGTCCTGTTATCTTACAATAAGCTCATAATTGCATTGCTAATGTGCACGGCTGTTACTAAAGCCACAAAACTGGCTTTTGATTTCAGGAACCCTAAGCAGCTTCCAGATACTTTGTGAAACCACTTCAAAAACTCAGTTCCCTTTTGCATTACAAAAGCTTCAGAAACTACTGGAGATTGAAACACTCATTAGAAGTGTTTCCTTTAAAGAGGACTGAGGCTCAGAGGGAGCAGGGTAGCAGTACTGACCCTACCTGTGCTGTACCTTTTCAGAGGCCTGCAGTCTCCACGGATGTCAATACAGCACATTTCATGAGCATATAAAACCACTAAAAGACAAAAGAGATACTATTTCCTTTCATCTCTCCTGTTCTTTCCATGTCCTTTGGTACTGCAAATCATTAATTTTGCCCTCCGTATTGACAAAAGAGGTTTGCTCTGTTTCAGGAGCTGTATATGTTCCAACAACAGAAAATGCCACGTGGTGCCAATGGAAACCAGTTTTGCTCAAACTCGAAGAAACAAGTGCAACAATTTGTAGGCTAGGTCGGGGAGATATTGCACCTTCGGAGTTTTACCATACCTTGCCTTTTGCTTTTCATACGACTTAATGTGATTGTACCACCGGAGAGCATGGAACAATTCTGCAGGCGGAGGAGCAGCGATCGCTTCGAAGACTGCTATGTCAGCCTGCGAAGGGACGTACCTGCGGAGAACGAGCCAAATTACCTCCTTTGCTGGAGGAATGCAGGAACACGTGGAGCGGCGGCCGCCGAGCAGCGCCGCCCGTGCAGCGGCCGGGGTGACTCGGGGCCCTCCCGCGTCCCCACCGCTGGGCTCCGCCAGGCCCAACTCACGCTCCCCGCACCCCCCCGCCGCCTCTCACCCCTCGATGTAGCTCTTATCAGCCAGGAAGTCATTGAGGACGCGGAGGCCCGCGGCGGACTTCAGGTCCCCGAAGCCCATGGCGGCGGCGCGCGGCCCACACGCTGCGCCCGCCCCGACCGCCACCGCCGCGGGAAAGGGCCTCGGCGCGCCTGCGCCGGCCTTTTATAGCGCCGGTATCCCTCCGCGGCACTGTACGCAGCTGTATTCTTCCGCGGGAGCGAGCCGCGAGGTAGCTCCTCAAGGATTGACTGCTGCAGCGCAGGGCGGGCAGCGGACGGGACACCAGAGGGGCGGGAAAGCGTCGAAGTAATAAGAGTGAAGCTGACTATAAACCCTAGGAAGGTTTGCGGCGTCACACGGGCTTTGTAATATTGTACTGTCGCCACACCCCGCTCTGCTGGCAAAGCGGAAGTTGCCGGAGTTGAGCGAAGAAAACGGCGGAAAGGGACGGAAACTGCCGAGGGAGGGCTGTGCGTGTGACGGTGGCCGAAAAGGCTGTGGGCTAGGGACGGAAATTACGCGCGTCATCGTTCGCCTGTAGCTTGCCGGAAATACCCGAAGCGGCTCGCTCCGGAGATTGCCGAGCGCGGACTGCCCTGTACGGAGATAGCCGAAGAAGGCTCCGGAGATAGCCGAAGGAGGCTGAGGTCAGCGGCGGAAAGGCCCGAGGCCGCCGCCACAGAGGCCGAGGCGGAGCGCAGCCGTCCCGCGCCAGGTAACGGCGGTGCCGCGGCGGGGCTCGCTGGGCGCGGCTGCCGCTGCTCCGGGCGCCTGCCCCGCTCCCGGTGTCCTTGACGGGCCGGGCGGCGGGCTGGGGGCTGCCCGGCGGGCGGCGGCGCCTCCAAGGTGACCCCCGCGCCGGGTAGCGCTGTCGCCCGCCGTGCCCTCGGCCCCGGGTAGGGCATCGCTGCGCCCGCCGCCGCCGAACTGCCCCGTCCGGCCCGGGGGGAGCGGGGCCGGGGCCGGCGCTCCGCGGCAGGCGGAGAGGCCGCTCAGTGCCATCCCTGTGTGTGACTGTAGATTGGTAGGATGGTATCTTGCGTTTGGAGGAGGTAACTCGCTGTCCCATGGGTGTACATACAGGAGTGCATACGTGCTGCTTTGCTGCTGGTGTAGAAGCTTTTACTCTGCCGCTTTAAAACTCGCCAGCAAACATTTGAACTGATAACAACAGTGCTGTTTTCTCTCTTACCAAAGCACCATGCTTCGACTGTTTGCTGTCCCCAGGACCTTAGCTGGGGTCACCCAGTCCTCCAGAGTATGTGGTAAGTGTCTGTAGTTTATATCTGGGTCTCTGGTGATAAATGTATGTGCAGTTCGTTTATTGAAGGACACATATGCATACTCGTTTTGCAGGCTAAGGGATTCTGTGTTGCACTGTTGGTAGAATTGGGATTCTATCAGCACTTTATAAAGAAAATCAGGAGTGGGGGGCTGATGGTTTTCATCTAGCAGTATGTGAAAGTTGTTTTTGTTTTCTCTTTACATGTCCTTCAGGGCGTACAACTGCAACAGCAGCCAGCAACCAAATAGAGGTGTTTGTGGATGGCCATCCTGTATTGGTGAACCCCGGAACCACTGTCCTGCAGGTGTGGGGAATGGCATTCTCAGTTTTCTGGGACTTCCCATCTCACTTCTTGGCAGCATGTTCTGTTCCATACAGCAAAAAGCCACCTGCCTTTACATTGTTTCCTGCAATTCTTTAGGGGTATTTTGACTGACTGTGATCAATTTCAAGTGACAGGAATCCTTGGAGGAATTCAGTGTTTGAAAAAGAAAAATATGCCGTGGTTGTTTGAAAGACGATGCATGCAGCATCAGTCCCAGCTGCAAAACTTTATTCAATGCAGTAACAGACTTGAATAAATTCTGGTTGAACTTCTGTCTCTGAACACTACGTTACCTTGTAGTCTTTTAGAACATTTTGTATCTTATTACAGTGTGTCTTGGGTAAATGAGGGATTGTCTTCTTTTAGTTATTAGTTGTTAGAATTCAGGGTGGTCATCCTTAGCTTCTTTAATTATTCTTGGTGTGAGAAGAAGGGGAACCTGGATCTCCCAGCCTGTACTGAGCATTGTTACTTTTCAGGCTAAAATTTCAAGTAAAGTTTTTTTTAGAAGCCATTACATGTGGTATAATATGTTAGAACATTAAAATACCCGACATGGCAGTATTTCTTCTGGCAGGCATAGCTTTAATGCTGTAGCATAGATCCCATTAGCTGTGGGGGTTTTATGCAGGAAAGGCTGTCTTCATCTGGTCTCTGGAAATCTGTTGGCTCTGTCCTCCTGTCTCTTCTGTCATGTTGTCTTTGAGTTTGGGGTCTGTTGAAGTTGAAGATTGACTGTGCTGGAGTACCTTTACACAGAGTATCTGTGTTGGATTATCAGGAATCATTATGCTTGTCGTGCTCTTTTTATGTTTTTCAATTTTTATTTTGATCCACTTTTCTGTAAAGAGTGTATGTGTTCTTAAAAACGTTATTTGTATTGCTAGTGCTCTGTTGCAGAGAATTCTCTCTGTTATTGGAGGAAAGAGTGAAATGGAGGTCAGTTTTCATTTCCTCAATCACTTACAAAGATTTGAAAAAAATGTATTTGTAATTGATATCCTGACTCTTCTTTGCTTTGTCACAAATTTTTATTTATGGTCACTTCTTAAGATGAAATGTCAAGTGCACTCTGTTCTTGAGCACTGGCAGTGTTACTCTTTGAAAAGCTGCATAGCGTCTTCTGAGGTGAAACTGAAAAGTCTAAGATTTAATTTTCCTTTGTTTCTTATTTTTTGATAGGCCTGTGAAAAGGCTGGAGTTCAGATTCCTCGTTTTTGTTACCATGATCGTCTCTCTGTTGCTGGAAACTGTAGGATGTGTCTTGTGGAAATAGAGAAAGCTCCAAAGGTATTGTTTGTGTTTCATAGGAATTGCAATATAGAATATGCAATATAGAATTCAATAGGAATTTTTTGCTGTGCTTGGGCCTAGTTTAAATCTTCTAAGTAATTGTTGTCATTCTCTTGGACATAAGCATTTGATAGCTGTGTGTTTGCTGTTAGATGCATTTTATGCTTTGTAGTTCAGGCTTCAGCCACACATTTTCAGCTGAAACTACATAAATAATAAACCTCAGATACTGTATTAATTTAGTTGTATGATTAGTACATGCAGGTTCATTCTAAGTAAATACTGCAGTTAGTTAGTAGTTTATATTTTAATGCATTGATATCTGTTGTGAAATAGTTGATTTCAGGAGTAAACACTGTCTTCAGCAGTACTAAGAAATCTGTGCACATTCTTTTGGAGTTCAGTCTTGGATTACACATTTATACTCGCACATAAAATTTTTTAGCTCACCCCAACTTCAATTCCATAGTTTGAGCTTTGTGTCTCTGGATATGTTGGGTTATCGCTAAAGGTGGAAGTCATGATGTGATTGAAAAGTGAGAGGGATTTGTTTACAGAGCAGGAATTTTTATTAATCTCTCAGTAATCTTGAGAAGAATTTTATTCCAAGACTGTATACAGGCTTTGTGCAAATAAATGTCTTGCAAATGATTCATGCTCTGAATTTCAGTTCTAGAGATTTTGCAGATGTCTGCTGAAGCTGTTTGATTTGCCTTGTACCTATTACAACTGACGTTCTTAATGCTGTAACTGCTCGAATTGGGACTGGAAATTGTAGAATTTTATATTTTGAATAAATCATAACTAATTTAACCTTTTTATATAGCAGATTATTAAGAAATATGGCTTCTAGTGACTTTATCACTTAGAGTATTTTTTTTTTCCTTGCAGACCTCTTTATTTATAACAGATAGCTATGTTAGAACTGGGGGGGAGAAGATGGGGGTTTGTGCCCATGCTGAGAAGAAATACATTGTGTTCATGCTTGCTTTTTATGGTGATTGCAGCCAGTTGCTGCTTGTGCCATGCCAGTTATGAAGGGCTGGAATATACTGACAAACTCTGAGAAGTCCAGGAAAGCAAGGTACCTTTCTGTTAGCCTCCTTTGGCTGATTAGTTGTACTATCTGCTAAATGATGTTAAGTTGACATTAACTTCATTCTCTGAACCTAACAGAGAGGGTGTAATGGAGTTTCTGCTGGCAAATCACCCCTTGGACTGTCCTATCTGTGATCAGGGTGGAGAATGTGATCTACAGGTACAACATCCAATTAAATTATGTAGACTTATGTACAATGCTCTTGTCGTAGGTGAAGTTGTGCTTACCAACAGCCTGGATATGTGTGTATTCTGTTGTCTGTTGTAGGACCAGTCAATGATGTTTGGCAGTGATAGGAGCAGATTTAGAGAGAGCAAACGTGCTGTGGAGGACAAGAACATTGGCCCCTTAGTCAAAACCATCATGACTCGGTGTATACAGTGCACTCGATGCATCAGGTAAAGTCCTTCACTTTCACTGGGAGAGTACTAAGCAGGCGTGTTTGTGTCAGTTTGTTACTAGTGAAAGAAACCCCATGAGGGGTAGTCAGTATTTTTAAAAAGTTATTTTCTGATTGTACATAAAAATTTTATTTCTGTTAGTGACTGATAGCTGGTTTCCTGGAGCTACCAGACAGGAAATAGAGAAAGATGGCCAATGCATGAAAGTGAAATCAGAGTTCTGCAGGGCAGAACTGGTCCCATGGTGTTGGTGCCAGAATGGATATGTGACTTCCTCAGCCACAGTTGTAAGATGTATTTATTTTTGATAGCCTCTGGTAGCTATATTTATGCTGTTCTGTAGCCCTGAGATAGGTACTGGCCAACTTGAGCCAGATGGAAAAGAGTACAATATACCCAACTAGTTTTACAAAGAACTTGTTACTTAGGACTAAACTTGGACTCGGTCTGTGTAATACAGTGAGTGTTGAAGTGCTGTGTTTTTTGATATACCTCCCCCTAGTTTTTGTAGCCCTTTCTGAATGAAATTCTGCAGAAGGTCCTGTATGTGATGGCACTGGCTAATGCACCTAAACAATTGTTTTCTTCTTTCAGGTGTATGAAATAATGTTTTATCTTAAGAAAATGAGATGAGGGCTGAAAAAGGTTCTGTGTTGCACTTATACATGCCAGACGTATTTCTCCTTTGTGCACCTACCAGGTTTGCTAGTGAGGTTGCAGGGGTAGATGACTTGGGAACAACTGGAAGAGGAAATGATATGCAAGTTGGTACTTACGTTGAGAAAATGTTTATGTCCGAGTTATCAGGAAATATTATTGACATCTGCCCCGTTGGTGCTCTTACCTCCAAGCCATATGCCTTTACTGCACGCCCATGGGAGACAAGGTAGGTGTCTTAACTCCTACTGAAGACACAGCTTTCTCTGTTTGTTGTACACTTTTGTCTTAGAATATGTCCACCTGTGTTACCAAGGGTTTTCTCTGGTTTTTATTTTCTGCGCTTTTGTTGTAGGCTTTTCCATAGACTGAATTTAACACGAATTTTGTTACTTAGAGCTTATTTAAGAAAAGGAAGAATGTTACAGTTTGCAGACTGTTCTTCCCTTAATTTTACCCAAAAATGTTTTGGACTTGTAGGTTGTGTTGATTGCTTGGTAAAAGATGTGTATTGAGGAAGATACAAATTCATTAACTCACTAATTGTTGAGGATATTATTTAAAATGCCTTGTGACACTAAGCTGTTCAGCCTCAGAGCAGATCTCTGTGTGATTTTCTTAAGTAGTTGTTTAACCCTAAACAAGACCTGAAACACACTCAGGAGACAGAATCACAGAACATTAAGGATTGGAGTGGACCTTGAAGGTCATCTAGTGACAACCACTCCTGCCATGGGCAGGGATGCCTCTCACTAGATCAGGTTGCTCAAGATTTTATCCAACCCGGCCCCCGAACATGCTTGTTTGACCATCCCAAGGGCACTGAAAATCCCTGGAGCTGTTGTAAGTAGTCTGGAGGCGCAGGAAGGTGTCTCCGCACCGGTGGCTCTCCGGGAAGGTGGAGGGTGTAATTACCAACCGTGTCCGCTGGAGGGCGCCCGGAGCACGCAGCCGGCAGCGGTGCTGGGCAAGCCCCGGGCCGGCCTCTCCACCTGCAATTTCGTCCTGTCGTAACCCAGCGGCACACCGTGACTGAGTTACATCCTTAACCCACCTTCAGGAGATGATAAACAGCAAACAAGGATCACATCCAGACAGCAAAGTGTTACATAACACAGCTCTGAGAACATGTGCAGCAACTCTCAGACCAGTAGCTGTTAAACTAATACAATCAGAGCTTCTAACAAATTTGTTTTCACATGCTCTGGTCAGATCTGTTGTTACCTCAAGTCTTTGTGCCCCACACTGGATGCTTTAAAAGACTGTTGTGATTTAACTCAGCAGACAGCTAAATACCACATAGCCAGGTGCTCATTTCAGTCCCTCATGTGGCATAGGAGAGAAAACTGGGGGTGAAAAATGTAAAGTTTGTGGGCTGAAATAATGACAGTTTAACAGGATAGAAGAAGAAAATTACAATAATGATAAAAGAACTAGAATGTACAAAGCAAGTGATGCAGACTGCAATTGCCCAGCCAGTCCCTGAGCAGCATCCCCCAGCCAGCTTTCCCCCTCATTCACATGCTGAGCTTGTTGCTGTGTGGTGCAGAACATCCCTTTGGCCCGCTGGGGTCAGCTGTGCTGCCTGTGTTCCCCAGCTACTTGTGCCCCCCAGCCTCCTTGCTGCTGGGACTGGGTGAGAAGCTGAAAAGTCCTTGATGTGGTGTGAATGTTGCTTAGCAGCAGCTAGAACATCCCTGTGTTATCACACTACTCTCACCCTAAATCCAAACTACATCTCTGTACCAGTTACTAGGAAGAAAATTGTCTCTATTCAGGCCAAAAATAAGACACTGGCTGCTTATATATGAAAAACTGAAAGTGGTTTATTCTTCTAAACAGGAAGGTAGAGTCGATTGATGTTCTTGATGCAGTTGGAAGCAACATTGTAGTGAGCACGAGAACTGGAGAAGTGATGAGAATTTTGCCAAGGCTGCATGAAGATATCAACGAGGAATGGATATCTGACAAAACCAGGTGTGTGGATGTGCTTGTACCCACATGATTTATGCATGCATTAAAGGCACAGTTTGGAGAACCAGAAATGTGCACAGTAGCACCAACTTCAGTATTCAGCTGGTAGTATTGTAAAGCTACAGTGAAGAAGAATAATTGTAAAATATGTTTTTTAATTCTGTAATTGAAGTTGCCGAGTTTTCTAATGTTATGATTTTTGTAACATTTTTTCATGGTAACTTACTTCTATTACTGATCATTTTCTGAGTTTTTGAGAAGGAAAAGTTGAACTTTCAGGGGAAATATTTCTTGGATTTCTCTTTTCTAAAAGTCTGCAATTAGATAACTTACTCACAGAATTATACACAATTGTCTTTGTCTTTAATGATATTTTTGGTGTTCACTTAGGTTCGCTTATGATGGTCTGAAGCGTCAGAGACTTACTCAGCCAATGATCAAAAATGAGAAAGGAGTATTTGTTTATACTTCGTGGGAGGATGTATTACCTCGTGTTGCTGGTGTGGTAAGAGCAGTTTTCAATATAAGTAGTCTTAAAATTAATTTCTAAACCTGGACGTATTACAAATATTAACATCAAGTTAATCATATTTAAAAGGATCTTTTCTTTAAGGTTAGAGGGGAACCATTGTGTTTCCACTTAAATTTCTTATTTTAATAAATATTTCCTGTTTCATGGATTGGACCTTTTAAAGAACTTCTTTTTATCATGATTTCATTTGGAGCATTGGGAGAGAAATTACATTCCTATTTAAAAAAAGGTAAACTGTTTCTTCAGAAATTTAGGAGGAAGCAATTTTCCCAAATACTCTGGACTATCTGAAGACATCTTTAAATTTATTTAAACTGTGCTATCACCACTTTTGCCATCAAAGACATTAAGTCTGTATTACTTATATCTGAATTGTGCTTTCCTCAGTGCTTTCTCTGTGTGGTGATTGATTCTGCAGCTCAAATGAAGTGCTGCATGACTGCTCTGGATTTTGATTAAAAATTTTATGTGGGTGAAGTAGAATTGAATAACTGTAATTGAACTTTCCTCAAGGATGTTTTTGCCCATGGTACAATAGCAGGCTTTGTTACAAGAGCTATTTTTTCTTAGGTAATACCTTTAAGTTTACTACCAGAGCTTGTGTTATGAAGTTTGTATTCTGTCTGCACTGTGGCTTTGTTAAAGTAAAAGCATTCACCAGCCTTCCTCTCTCACCACACCAAATGAGAACTAGTTACATCTGGGTGATAACTCAAGTGGGAGAGACCTGCATAGAATGCAAAGAGCTCTTCTTTGCTTATCATGGGTTCTGAAGGAGCTGGAGCTGCTGCCTGGCAGGAGTCAGACATCGCGGATCAGTTTGTGCTGCTCCAGGCCAGCGGTGGCACTGCTGGCTTTGGCATGCCCTAATATAACAAATATCTACCTAAACGAGAATGTATTTCAGCGGTTTCTTTTATGTTTATGCTTCCTTTCTCTGCAGCTCCAGTCAGTGGAAGGTAAGGACATAGCAGCAGTTGTAGGAGGGCTGGTGGATGCAGAAGCACTAATAGCTCTGAAAGACCTACTGAATAGACTGAATTGTGATACACTCTGCACTGAAGAGATCTTTCCTACTGCTGGAGCTGGGTAAGAGGACAGGCCATGTTTGTCCATAATTAGTATGTTAATAAAATTTCCAGTCTGCAGATCATCCCATGACAATATTCTGAAATTAGCAGGAATAACAATTGGTAATGCATTAGCAGGATTTGTTTGAATGTACAGTCCTCACATATAGAGAGTATTTATGGATTGGGAGTTGATTTGTAGTCTACTCCAGCAAGGGTTGCACACTTACCCCATGTTGTACTGAATGTATGGCTGCTGCAGTTTAAGAGTCAGTCACTGAAAGCCAGTTACGCTCTGTTGTGAGCTGGATAAGTTAGTCTATTTCTATTTGTGGTGTGAAAACCTTAATACAGTTATGATTAGTAATTTGGATTGAGAAATCTCTTCTTTGTCTTTCTTTTTCTGAGATGAAAAAGTATTTTGAGCATTTACAGTCTTTACTATAGTTTCTTTCCTTCCCTCTACTGAATTCTTACCCTCTTTCTTACATCTTTTTGTTATAGCACAGATTTACGCTCTAACTACCTGCTGAATACCAAGATTGCTGGGGTGGAGGAGGCAGATGTCCTCCTTCTGGTTGGCACCAATCCACGCTTTGAGGCACCGCTTTTTAATGCTAGAATTCGAAAGAGGTTCGTATTCCTTGGTGGTGAATAAGCACGCGAATCCATCTGGATTTGATACGGTGCTCGGTTGGAGCTGCAGGCAGTAACTTGAGAGCATTCATTCAGATGGGATCATTGGATTTAGTTCACCTTTTAGTAAAGGGAATGGTGATTTATGTGTGGAAAAAGGGTAGTACCCTGTAGTGCAGAGCTAGTTCATTCTCACTTTGACACTTTACATTAAGTTCATCTACTCAGACATTTATTCCTTTGTTACATTACACAGACACCTCAGATTTTCTGTTTTATAGAATTCTGTTAAAGCATATTCCTTAAAGATTTATTTTCGGCATCAGTTTATTGCTTTTTGTACTGTAACAAATCAGATGTGCTGAGTTTAAAAGCCATCATTCCAGTTTAACATTTTTCTTTGCCAAGTAGTGTGGCTTTCCCAAACATTTGAACATAGCTAATTCAATTTTATTAAGATATGTCAGTACGAGGCAAATGAGGTCTATAAAAGCCCTGTCCTTCTTAATGCTGGGATCTTTGAAAATACATTATTTTAAACAGTAATGGAGTTGAAATTTTGAAAGGAGAAAATGCAGTGAGACTTTTGAATGTGTATTTTTATAAATCTGTGCCATGAGAAGCTACAAAAAAGAAAATTTTCTCACCAGCTAAATTTTTCTGTGTTTATCTGAGAAATAAGTGGATTTCTAAAACTGAATTGGCAGAAGCTTGGGGGGAGGAGGGAATAGAGTTATGAACTTGTCACGTAAGGTGTGTTGCTGTACTGTTTATGGAATACATCTAGAGAAATAATCCTTCTAAAAAACCTAGAGGCTTGCTTAACAGCCAGAATAAAGTTAAACTGCATCTTACCAAAACAATGAATGCCATTTAAATTCCTTTGCAATCCTATTTTAAGTTACTGTGCTGAAGTTCTAATTAGTGGCTTTGGTTGGGTAAAACTCTGTATTTCTTTAATTTTTGAAAAGCATTTGATGTATTTTCAGCTGGCTTCACAATGACTTGCAAGTGGCCCTTGTTGGCTCTCCTGTGAATTTGACCTACAGATATGAACATCTGGGAGAGTCCCCACAGATACTTCAGGACATTGCTTCTGGCAAGCATCCCTTCTCCAAGGTACACAGAACTTAAGAGTGTGACTGGTGCATTTCACAGATATTGAGTAATAATCTGAATTCCCCAGAGACAGATTTGAAGAAAAGTACCATCTTGTAGATGGGGTTATTTGCTTGTAATCAGATGCAGAGATAAAGTAATGATTAGTGTGCACCAAGTATGTATAAACTGTAATACATTCAGGTGTGTAAAACTTTGCAGTGCAGGACACTCCTGGGATATTTCTTGACATAAAACAGGCTTTTCCAGGTGCTGCTGTTTCCATCTAAATGTGTGGTTATTGAGCGTACAGTTGTGTACTGACAAGATATTTTCCTGCTTACAGCAGTTTCTCTTGGCTTTATCTCTAAATGAAACAATGACCATTTTGGAACCGTAGGTTTACATGGAACACTTAGGGAGAAATTGGGGATTTATTACGTTATCTGTCCCAAGGATTGTCTTCGTAGCTATGGAGTGAATTTCTGATTGTTGGCTTGCACAGGTCCTTGACAATGCCAAGAAGCCAATGGTGGTGGTGGGCAGTGCAGCCCTGCAGCGCGGTGACGGAGCTGCCATCCACGCTGCTGTTTCCACCATTGCACAGAATGTCAGGGCCAAGAGCGGGGCTGCTGCTGATTGGAAAGTCCTGAACATCCTACACAGGTTTGCTTAAAAACTTTTTTGGGAGCAGCTTACTTGCACATTGGGCTACACAGATTACCACAATGTATGTGTACAGATTGCTTTGTGGACACATAAGCAGCTTATTGGGTTAAAACCTATAGGGAATATAAAAACCAGAAATACAAGCTAGCAAAAACATTTTTAGTAAAAATGGGTTCCTTGACCTGGCTCTCCATGAGTTTTTATTAATTTATGATATTCAAATGTAGAATTTAAGGTTTTGATTTAGGCATAGAATACAAGAGGACTTAATAACATCTATCACAGTAGGATGCACAGCAGACCAGTGTCGCTTGCTAAATGACTGCATTTTATCTAGAGGAAGAAAAACAAAATGGCAAGAGTATTTAAATAATATGGTTTCTTTGTTTGTTTTTTTTTAAATATTCTTTTTACTGTGCAGCTTCTCAACTGAATAGTTAATAGAAATGCTTCAAAGGTTTCCATCTGAGAGCTTTTAATCTTAGCTATTCAGTTTGTCAGGATATTACTCCTTTTAATAGACAAGCTTTTCTTTGAACAGTCCTTCACCATTCCCTTTCTAGAATTCTGACTGTCAAATTGACCATCTTTGTAAAGGAAAAATTATTTCACCAAATGTAATGGCTCTCAGTTCTGGAGACTCAAAAAATTTCTTCCGCCAAAAGCAGCCTCACTGATGTAAAAATAGTATAGTTAGAGCGGGGCTTGGGCCTCTGAAGGAAACTTGAATATAACATTCTGCTGCTGAAACTGAAATATTTAGTACCAAAATAATGATGAGTTAAAGAACACTGATGATACAAGTGTGGTTTGGCAGTCTTTCATATTGACTTCAATACTTCTGGTGCACCATCCGTTCAACCTTAAGTGTAAAAAGCAACCTAACTTATTGAAACCTCTATGTCTGACTGTGTCAGACAAAATGAGTTACATTGGAAGATCTGTACTCTGGAGAGAATCTTTTTTCTTTCAAATAAGACTGGCACCTGATTATGGAGGATTATGCAAAACTGTTGCTTTGGAAAAGGAAGACTGCCAGAAAATGGAATTATTATTTCATTCTTTTAAAAGTATTTTTATGTGTGAATAAATGAATAGTGATGAAATAGTGGCCTTAAGTCTTTGATGATTTTGAGTAGCTAATGGCCCCAGTCTTTCATCTTCCACGAGTGCCCTAAATTAAAGGCCTGATAAGTTCCATTCATAGCTGAAATGTCATCTGGATCATTGAGCTTCATCAGTGAGCAGCCTGTCACTAGGTCCTGACTTTCAATATCTGCCTTTATTTCTGCTATCCCATCTTAAATAAGTGAGATTGCCTGTGAAAATTTTAAATGGTGTCAGGTTGTCAAAATGCAAAACTAACTCAATACTCTGTCAAAAATTTCAGCTGCCTTTGAGCTTCATGTTTGTCTTGTTACTATTAGGAATCTCTTACATCCCTTCAAAATATTTAGTCAGAAAAAGAGTTTAGGTCTGTTCTGATGGGAGAGAGAGAATTCTGAAATTACTTAAAAGTCATGATGTATTTGTTCCTACAGGGTTGCAAGCCAAGTTGCTGCTTTGGACCTGGGTTTCAAACCAGGAGTGGAGGCAATTAGAAAAAGTGCTCCCAAAGTCTTGTATCTCCTGGGAGCAGATTCGGGTTGTATAACACGTCAAGACTTGCCAGAGTACTGTTTTATCATCTATCAAGGTAATTAGTAGATGTAAATTAAGAAATGTTGCTATCTTAATAGGTGGAGGAAAAGCATAAACAGTGGCATAAAACCCTTTGAGGAATTTTAGCCTTTGTTTTCTGCCAGGGAAAGGGAACTTCTAACACATAACTGAGATACTGGTTACCTATTACTTAGGTAAAGATGGGAAACTGTTGATGAGTAGTAAAGGGAATATAAACCAGTATAGGGCTTCTGAAATATAGCTTCAGACCTGGCAGACGAAACAGCATTAATTTCCAGCTGTTCTGTCATACCAAATAGATGATCTTAAGTTAATCTAAGAATCCTTGTTCCAAGAACCTCCCAAATCTGAGTGACTATAGAGACTGAAGTACCATTTATTCCTGCAGAGTATTAGCCAAGTAAGACCTTAGAGCAGCCAGCCTCATGGGCTTCAGATTACTGGCTAAGCAAAACTTGGAAAATCCTTTTTTTCTGGGAACACAGAAATTCTTTCTTAGTAAAGCATTTCTTTTTATTTTTAATTACTTCTGTTTCATGGTTGTGTACTGTTGTTTCCCCTTTCCATATAGGGCATCATGGGGATGTGGGAGCTCCCATGGCTGATATTATTCTCCCAGGAGCAGCGTATACAGAGAAAGCAGCCACATATGTGAATACTGAAGGTCGGGCCCAGCAGACAAGAGTAGCAGTAACACCGCCTGGGATGGCAAGGGAAGACTGGAAAATTATTAGAGCTGTCTCTGAGGTACTGTTGCTGTTATAAGTTACTTCTGATAAAAGTATACTGTGAGGTTAATTTCCTTTTTGTAAACATTTTCCAATGTAAAGGTAGATTTTCAGGAAAACACATAGTTTGACGAAGTAATGTTCTGTATTGAATCCTAGGTTAATTCTGTGAGTTAAATCATACTGTTTCCCTTTTGAAGGTAGTTCTAATGTTGCAGTTGCTGTATGCTGTATGCTGAATGCATAATGGGTCAAGCTTTGCAAATTTTGCAGGTCTTTGTGAGGTGCTTTCGAGGAAGCTGGTGGGAGCATGCAGTTTCTTGCTTTTTAGAAAGAATACAGCATAGACTCTTAAGACCAGGATCTGGTATCATTAGAAGAGGTCAAATTGGTAATCTAAACCACTCTGAGTTAAAGCCCTAGACTTGATGGCATTTCTTTCTGTGAATCTCTCAGTTGGCTGGTTTGACCTTGCCTTACGAGAACCTCGATCAAATACGGAAGCGTTTAGAAGAAGTATCACCCAATCTGGTTCGATATGATGATGTGGAGGAAGCGAACTACTTCATCCAGGCAAATGAACTGGCAAAGGTAAGCAAAACTGAAGCATCTTGGCATGATTTAATGCTGTTATATAGCATAATGCCTTTTTGAAAAATCTTCATATGTAATACAAGAAGCATTTTTTGACCTACACTGAATGCACTGAATGCAGAATTCACTAAACAAATGCTTTGGTAACAAGCTCCTATCACACAGGTGACTTTCTTTTCCTTTCTTACCACAGTTGGCAAAGCAACAGCTTCTTGCTGATCCTCTTGTTCCACCTCAGCTCACAATAAAAGACTTCTATATGACAGGTATGTATAGTGTGGTCTTTCCATTCTGAAATCAGAACATTTTACTTAGCTTTACAGTAAGGTTCTTATGATTCGTTTAAAGCCTTCCACTAGGATATACAGGATTTGAATCTTTTGAAGAAACAAATTTTTTCAGTAAAATTATTTGGAATTTACATAAAGCACAGACTGTATTTTCAACTAAGTGATTTTATTTATCTTCTTTGTATCCAGTCTTGTAATAAAATGATTTTGTATTTTTATTTGCACTGTCTGTGCACTGACATGTTTGGATTTTTTTTTTTACAGATTCCATCAGTAGAGCATCGCAGACAATGGCCAAGTGTGTGAAAGCTGTCGTTGAAGGTGCCCATGCAGTAGAAGAGCCATCCATCTGCTAGAGACTAATCAGACTTCCACCACCTTCTTCTAGGTTTTTGTTGCAGTTAACTGCTGTGACTGATACGTTTTTTCCAAAATCTATTTGACAGGCTGTTGTATTTTTTTTTCTTCCTTCATTCACATTTTCATCGCTTCAAATAGCCCCATCATACTATAGCACTGTTGTGTCTGAGGGAACATGCAGCACTCAACTTACTGTACCCAGAGGCAGGGTACATGATGATTGTATACAAATAAATTATAAATACCAAGCCACCCCATTACCTGTGTAATTCATGTAGCTCATGCTTCTTCCATGAAAAGAATTCAGTAAGCAACTCAGTAAGTCTTGATTTTCTAGGAAGGGGTTTACATGGCAAAAACATTAAATTGTAATTTCCTTCCAGAGTATCCAGGTAAGTTAATATTAAACCTTGGTCAGAATGTGAACGTGCTATTTTAGTAATGTACTTCTAAAGCAAGTTGTCCCTCATACCTGGTTTATGCCAATGTTCAAACCTATCTCTGCTTTGGATACTTGTGTGTTTCTTCATTTAGTTTCAGTTGAGACTACTCTTGGAGGAAAACAAATAATTTTGATGTTGTGGAAAAAAAAAACCAGCCTTCACACAGCTTCCTCATACTGAACTGCTTTTAAAAATAGCGGAAAGACTAAAGGCCTTTATACCAGTTCAAATACAGAAAAAAATTCTCAGAATAGTTTCTCTGTGCATTGATCTTTATATAGCCAAGTGGGAGAAGGGGTTGTGTGTTATTTTTTAGTTGGGTGGTTGGGGGTTTTTTATGCTTTTGGATAACTTCAGAACAGTGACTTTCTCCTCTGTATTATGCTGGTTAATGTAAATTTGGAAGAAGGATACCTTCCTTTTCAACTGGCTACAAAAGTTCAATGTAATTTTTCCAGGAATTGTGAATGTGGGAACTGTATCATAAAGTCATCATTTCCAACTGCATTATTAAAAAAAAAGGTGTTAATTTTGCATGAGGAAAAACTACACTTTTCAGTGTAGAACAATACTGGGTACGTGGGGGTGCTGCTGTAGAAGTCTTAGTTTTAAAAAATTCCTTTTTTCTTCTGTGCTTAAAATTTCTCAGTAACAAACATGTAACTTTTCAAAACATTGTTTTCCTTTTGCTGAGGAAGAAGACTCTTCCTGGTTATCCTGGTATATCACAGTGTCCTCACACCAGTTAAGTGTTCAATGTTGGACATGGTTTTACTCAGCCTGCCATCTCCATTTACCAGCAGGGACAGGGTCAGTTCTCGTGGTGGTACAGAAAAGGGTAACTGTTCATTTTACTGAGACACTGCTATGTTAGCAAGGCAGCGAGGGAGACTGCAGTCTGGTTTTAATGTGACAGTTCACAGGACCAAGTACAGCATTGAAACCTTGCTCCTGTCCTTGTGGAATGTTACTTTTTTAGCAGGAGCAGGGGTTTATTGGCACATAGCAAAAGAAAAATGTGTGTGATATATGCCAAAAAATAGGAAGAAGGGGTGTCTCTGAAGACTATATTCAGAAAAACATTTGGTTCTCAGCTCCTAAGATGAAAAAGCTTTTCTTCATCCCTCCCCCACCCCATGTTGTACAAACACAGAGGAATAACTTCAGCTGTGCAACAAATCGGTTATCACTTCAGAATTTATAAAGGTTCAAAAGCTTTAGATTTTTTCCCCCTTAAATGTTGTGGCATTACTTTGGGAACTCCGGCATGCTTTTTGGTTTTTTGACAGCTCTACATCCTTCAGTTAGTATATATAGTAGATTCTTGTTTCTGTTCAAAAACTCTCCAGCCTTTATCAAGAAAGGCAAGAAGGGGAAGGAGTACATGTGGTGCTCTCTGTTTCTAATCTCTCTCCCACCTAACTAGTCAAGTACATAATTTTTCATCCAAACTTGGTAATAGCAACAAGGTTCTCTTTTCATTTGACTGTTGGAAACTAGATAGGAAAGAGAAATCTGAATTAGCATTCTTAACCACCAAGTTTAGAGTGTAGCCCACCCCTTATCCCTTCTGTTTGCTCTGGTGGCTGGACAGTAGGTGCACGTGAGGACTTTTACCCAGCTAGTGACAAAAGCATAATAGGGATCTGCAAAGGCAAGGAAGTGACATAGGCTGGGCAAATATGTGAACAAAAATTGCAGGAACAGGGCTATTCACACAACTTACCTCTGTTTATTTTAGAGAAAAAGTTTACGGTCAGTGCTGCTACTTGCTGATCCTGAAGCTGCAAGCTCAGGTTAGAGAATTATGAAAAAGTGGTGATGAAGAGCCGGGATGGTGGGAGATAAACATGCTCTGAGTATTGTTCCTGGTGGTTATGGTAAGGGCTGACCAGCCAGGTGATAACGCTGCCTGAGCCGGCAGCGTGCTGATGCATCTCACTTCACATGCAAGGCTGCTGGGTGCCTTTATCCCGACTCTGCTGGGGTGGGCAGGGGCTTTGTTGCGCTTTGTTTTGGAGCTGAGCGCAGCGCCGGAGGAGCTGCAATTCCCCGAGTGTAGCCCTGCTTCCACCTGGTGGCCAACTGGCAGAACTTCCCAGCGGGTGCATGGCCAGCTTCCTTCGGGTGCAGTAACCTTCATCTCGCCTGCTCCTGGGCACCCCTGCCTGTACAGCCTGCCAGGGAACAGCGATGTGTCCGGGGAGAGAGGGAAGGGGTTGGTCATTAAGTACCCTCCTCTCTGAGCACAACCCGGTATAAACAGGGCTCTGGTGTGCAAACTATTAGCTCCAAACATGACTTAGATTAGACCTTGCCTTTTTGTAGTCTTGTCTTCAGCAGGTGATGTGGGGAGAAGGCAAAGGTGTTTTAATTCAAGGTGAGACCATACTATGCAGTTACACTTTCAAGCAAGTTTAGGCCAGCTACATTCAGATTAAAGAGAATCTATAACTTCAGGCAGATTTAAGGATCTAAGTCTAAAGCTGTTACTTCAAAACAAACAAAAACAACAAAAACCAACCAAAAAAAAAAAAAAAAAAACCACCAAAATCCAAGCCCTGTTCAACAGCCACCTTACTGAAAGCACCAGCATCCCATGGGTCCATCCCTGTAGTTCCAAAGGGAGAGTGCTTAAAACCTTGGGCCCTGTAGTGAGCTGCTTCAATAAAAAGAAACATAACAGAATTCAAGTCAAACAGGCATGTCCTCAACAAGACTGAAATGTCCAGCAAAATTAAGCCAGTCATAAAAATAGCTGGAACTGACTTATTTTTTAATGCGTTTTGAAGCACAGCTCAAGGCAGAAAAGGTCTGTAGCATCTCCCCAAGAAGTACAAGATTTTGGATCAGTGCCTCTTAGGCTGATAAGATTCTTGCAAGACAATCTGCTACATGCTTGATTGGGGGATATGCTGTATTTTAATATTGAAACCAACAGAAAAATAGCTCAGGGTCTTCCTCTAAAGGAAAAGCAGCATGGCAGACTAGCATCAGCCTTAATCCAAAGGGGAAAGGTAATATAACTTCATCTCTGTCCCCACAACGCTGCTCCTCATAAAATACTCCAAACAATGGCTAAGCCAAAACATCCTCTCCCAAAACAAGACAGTCTCCCAATAATTTGCTGTGTTGTCCTTCGAATATGCAATAAGATGAAACCCCCTTTCATGCTGAAGGGTTGGAAGATGACTCTCTCAAGGCACTGACAGGAAAAACAGAGAAAGCAAGAGAAGCACATAGAAGAGGACTTCATGGTGACTACCAAAATGGAAAAAAAGTAATAAGTACATGGGGAATTCTGGAGAGTGGCTAAAAGCTAAGGACTTTCCTGACAACTGCAGTAAGCTTTTGATAAGGAGTACAGGAACCCCACAAAACATCAAAATGTGTAAGTTCTCCTAGAATTACCTGAGAAGCTTTACAATTCCTATTTAAAAACAACAAAAAAAAAAAACAAAGCCAAACACAAGACAATATTTTCAATTTTTTAATAGATGTTAACAGATTATTATTTTCCATAAAATGCCAGTAACACATATTAGTTGATGGAATGATGTCAGCGAAGTGTCCAAAAGTACCCAGGTTATTCCAACTCTCCATAGCTCAGGACCACAGAAAGATGGCCCAGAGAGACATAAATAACCTATATAAAGTCTTGGAATTCAAACAAAATTAGTGATTCCATAATCAGCAAAGCCTGCTATGCTAAACATTGTTAATAATTATGTTTTCCTCCAGCTATATGTACACATCTATTCACAGTGCCTAATGCTGAGAAGCCTACTGAGATTTAGAGGCATAAGAGGTAGTAGAGACATCTCCTCACTCAGCCAATGCTGAATTTTGAATATAATTAACTAATATTTCCAATAAATAGTTTTATTTCTTCTTGTCATCATCTGTACATCTATGTTTTATGTTTGAAACGGAGCAGAGATGAGAACCATGTATCAAAAAGAAACATACTAAGAGCAAAACACTTCATGTGTAACAAAAAACTTTCAAAATCCACTGGAATCCCATGACCCTAGACACTAATTAAGCTTTAGGCTTTGATGTTAGATCAGCTCCAACTATTTTAGAAAAATCCTGTCCTGCATGCCCTTTACTTCTCAATTATCCATCACAGGATATTCCACACCTTTGTTGGAAGCTGCTCTCAGAAGACTTAAGGGACTGTTGATTTGGTCCAGAGTGGGAATTCTCATCTTTCCATCCTGCAGTGGTGACCAAGACCCTCTGCAACCTGAATATAAATGAATAACTGGACTAATGGCAGAGAGGACTGGTGATAAAGTGTGGAGCTGCTTAACCACTACAATTACAGTTAATGAAATATCAATAGACAGAAGCAGACAGTAAAAATAAAATAGTATACTTTGAATTAACAGAGGGCTTCCCAGTAAAACGGGATGGTATTAGAGCATTCTGCTGGGACAGCTTATTGCATTAATTTGTCCTCTATTTAAAGAGGTCTCCACAGATGCCCAACGTACTCTGGACAACCTTCCCACAATTAACAGTCTTACTGTTTTGTCTTTGCTGAGCTTTAGGAAGACAATATCATTTATTTAATGCAGATTAAAATACACATTGATAATGAAGAACAGATTAGTGAAGTCTTAGTTAATTACTATTTTCAGTACAGTTCACTATCAATTAATTATATTATCATGTAATAGCGCATACATCTGTTCCCAACTGGTTAAATACTTCTGCAGCTATACTCTTACTGAAACCCACAGCAAAATTCCCATTGCTGAAAAAAGCTTTAATGAAGCCCCTAACACTCAGGAAAACGAGGCTAGTCTTGGGTATGTTGTGTTGCTTTGCTAGCATTTAGGGCTTTAAACAAAGTAAAGCAAAGTTACTCTGCTGTATATAGGGCATGTCCTATAGTTTCAGCTGTGCTATCTGCCACACAGGAGTGCACTAAAGCACGGGTATGAAGGAGTTTAGCCGCTGGTTTAAGAAGCTCAATTTATGCCATAACTTAGGTACATTTCCTAGAGAAAAATCCTCAGATCATGGACAGTGTTTTTAACGTAAGGACTCTGTGGTTTGGAAAAGTGGCAAAAAGCATGCTGCTTATCAAATACATACAACTGCAGCAGGGTAACTGAAACCCAGATACGCAGTTGGTTGCTATAAAATTTTCATGTTAAAGAACTGTTGAGAAATAAGAATAAACATTTTTTCAAAAATGCTAATATGCTGAGATTTAATGGTTAGCTTTACTCCAGAACTTGCCACTATTACACAAACTAATACCACATCACAGCTGCTCAAGACATTGCTTAGAAGAATCTATCATAACTTTGGATTTTATTTAATTTCTCATCCTTTTCAGTCTTTAAATGCCTAAAGACAAGATCTTCTATACAAATGTGGCTCTTCAGATAAGAACATCTTGAATTAACAGCTATACACTCAGAGTTGTTCTTCCCCTTCACAACATACACCTGCATTTTAAATAAATTGCTAATCCCTTTAGCAAGCATTTGAAGACATTGGAACTGTTCTCTCAGTATGTGTCTTTCAAGAAATAATACCAAGATGCCGACATTGTAACACTATTTGTGGAGAACCCAAGAGTCCTCATCACATGCACAGAGTCTAAGACATGCTCCAGAAATTCTTGAGGTCTGCACTCGGGGTGCGTACGACCTTGGGAGAGAGTCAAGGTTCATTTCTTGATGCAGCCTCCTCCAGTAACTAACTGGTGTACAACCTAAAGCACCTATTTCATTGCCTTATTGGACTCACAAAGCTTATTCACTGCATCACTGCCCTGTCTCACTACTAACACAGGTGAGACACATCAGCACAGAATGCCTCATTAGCCAGAACCTGTGATTTACAGAACATTAATGTTCTCTGACCACTCTGTGCTCAAGTGTACAATAAGTTTAGTGGATCGAGTAGTTGGTCGAGGGATGAGGCGGATTTAAATCAAGGCAGGCAGACCCATTCTGAAGAATGCAAGTTCCAGAATACAATTCTGAATGTTGTACAGGGGACTTTCGTGCTTTGGGTTTACACACTGTCCTTCAGAAGTTTCAGAGTCCAATTTGTCCTCAAAACAGTTAAAATAATATTTGCATCTCTTAGTAAGTTAGCAAAAAGCAAATTACTCTCAGTTAAATAAAGTTTTGTTAAATAAATTTATCTATCCACGAAGCACAAATTTTTAATTTCTCTGTTGAATGATTACACAATAGTCCACACAACCAATATCTGGCAAATTTTTCCTCTTTTCTTTCTCCTCCTTAAAAAGACTGAATTAATAGATCTTAGGATGTCACCAAAATGTGTAATGCTACCACGACGCATGGTTAAATTTAGGCAGGCAAGTAATCTGATTAAAGTCAGTATCTGCAAAGACAAACACATAAGCCCAAGAAAAGGTTTAATATTGTTTCTGTGCTCAGCTTCTCAAGTGAATTCACAGCCATTTCTCTAAAATGTTGAATTATCTGCATCCCATTTAAAAAATACAGTTCCAAGATACTAAGAGTGCTGTACAGATATTCTTAAGAGTAGCACAGAGAGATGCAGCATAGATTAGTTGTTCATGGTGTGCCTCTCTTCCTAAAACACAAAAACCATCGAAATAGCCCAATGAAGAGAACTTGAACTGTAATTGAATTATGCTGAACTACTGAATTAAGTTGAAAGTAGCAATTCTCTTGTTTAACACAATGGTTAATGCAAGAAATCACTTTGTACAGCAACTTGAATTTGTTACTCTAGCAAAATCCTACTGACTTGGCAGGAGTTTTATGCAAGGAACTACAGTGATCCTTCAAGCGCTTCTGAATTAGTAAGTGCTAGTAAGGCCTGCAAGCACTTGCAAAACTGGGCTCTGAGAATTTGGCCCTTTATCTATCTGTTTAGAACAAAAGAAAAGGAAATACTAGTTTATGCTGCATTTGTTGAATTCCTAAATTAATTAAGATAATTCATTTGCAATATTTCAAAGGGTTTACATTTTTTTCAATCATCCTATACCTGACCAACGTTTGTAATCCCTGTCATTCCTGTAATGAACTCTAGGTATAGGATATAAAAGTAGTTTTTGCTGAAACAGCTTACAAAAAGAATAATCATACTTCACACTCCAAAGCATAAAATAATGATTGGTAAAATTATGAAGGACCCTAATTATTGCATTACTTTATACAAAATACAAACTCTTTTGAAATACAATATAGGAAGGAGCAACATATTTGGGGGTTTTTTGTTGTTTTCTAACATCAGCAGAACTATCCATTTAACAGATTAATAACTGAAAAACAGAAAAAAAAATTCAAATAACCGAAAAAAGAAAAAAAAATTCAAATAACAGAAAAACACTTCCCATGCAATAATTCCATTGAACGCAACACTCTGGATTATTAAAAATGAGCTAGGTAGACTAAGCATAATCTAAAAAAACTCTGCTAAACAAAAACAATTTGACACAAAGACCAGCTGACTTTTAATTATACTTTAATTGAAACCTATTTATCTAAATGAAAAACCCACTATGTACACATGAACTACACTCACCATGCAGGCTGGGCAAACTCAAAGTATGTTTCGAAATGTGGATGTACCTAAAATATGGGATTTTTTAAAAAAAAAATTTTTTAAAGATTACAAGAACTGAACCAATTTACAAAACTAAACCAGTATATTTCAGATTTGGCAGGGGAGAGGGAGAGGTTGATAATACACTGAGTAATTCAGTACTTCATCCATATGACCTTAGTCTGACTGCAGTTCAATTAGTCTACACCACCTGAATAATTTTTACAATGGAAAAAACATAATGTATAGCTCATTAGTTTCCTAATTATTTCCTCTTCCTTTGGGACAAATAAAAAGGCATCTTTGCAGTTCATCTCTGAATAGGGCTGTGCATAATACTGCTTCAAGAAACATTATCACAGATCTGCTGAATACAGCGATCAGTGTCTTCACCTATAGATATACCACAGCATCTGACACTGTTTTGACAGCATTTAATATATTTTTTACAATCTAATAAAAGAATCTGAAACAAAGAAAAGTAATATTAATTTATATTACAAGACACTGTAGTATAAATTTATAGCATTTCTCTACTATAAGTTAGCAATAACATTCATAAATATCAAGAACAAAGCCCCTAAATCAAAACAATAACTTAAAAAGAAACAGATTTTTAGAAGGCTGCAAAGTGCTATGAAAACATTAAGAACAAAACTCAACTGTTGCCCCAAATTTCTTGCTATGACTTCTGTTTTTTTCACATCCCATCCTGAAGGGCAGACAATGCTAAATTTATGACAGCACAATTTCTCAGATATCTATCATAGGTTCCTCTCACTCACATTAAATCCCCCATCGTTTCTCTACACAGCCTACTCTAGAAAGAAATAAAGAAGTAAAAATTAAAAAAATATGGATTTTTTCCTACCTGTAGATCCAATTTTATTTACAATGCCTTGAGAGGGAGAAAGATGTTACGGTACAGTTACATCAAACTATCCGACATCAATCTCAGCTGTTTACTAAGACTAAGAATACAAAAAAAAAAAAAAGTTACACAAACTTTCACAATTACACACTAATTTTTAGAACCATCACAAAATGACAAAAAAGTTATCAACTTTAAAATACATTTAAAAATTACATAGCTTTAAGAACAACGAAGTTACTAAAAATAAATATTTTTACCGTACCTCTTTTAATTTTTTTCCCAGGGAGTTGATATTTACAGATTATTAAAAAAAAAAAAAAATTCTTCAGCCACGAGCCTTTGTATTTTATTTTTTATTACAAAATAAAAATAAAAAAGTCACACAAATGATAAAATATTTTGTTTTGGCCATTTGTTTCCCTCCTCCAAACTGACACTTTATAAAAACCTTCTGTACTTTTTTTCCCCCTCCCTCTCTCCCTCGCTATTACCTCCAAGATGGTAGGAAAGTTGTTGTTTTGGAGGGCAGAGGAGCCGCTCTCTGATGTTATGTCCTCTCAGTGCCTGTAGTGGTGCTATAGGAGGCTGCTGGCTCTCTTCTTGAGCAGCCCCAGCAGCCCTGCCTTCTTTGCTGGAGAATATATTCAGGGATTCCCCTTAATAATCACCTACCCTCTGAGCACTTTGTAGTTTTAAAATAATAAAAGAGCCCCCAAAGCTTCCTCCCCACAAAAAGCAGGATCTTCTCAGAGACAGGGGGGCAGCAGCTCCTCAGCACAGAGCCCGAGCACATTCCCAGTCCCTCTGCTGGGGAGGAAACTCTGATCTGTCAGCCCAACAGAGGGAAAGGGGGGAGAGGAGAGAGAGGAGGGAAAAAAAAGCAGCTGGAAAGGTAAGCCAGGCCCGGCCTGCATCCCCGGGCTCGCGTAGCGCGGCAGGCGGTGCGGAGGGTGCAGGGCGGGCGGGGAGGCGGGCTACGCGAGGCCGGGGATCGGTCGGAGCGTCGTAGGCCGCAGTAGGGGGTGCGGGGAGCCAGGGGGGTTTTTGAAGCTTTCGGGCGCCGGGAGGGGCGCCGGAGGGGGGTGAGACGGCCTCCGGGGCACAGCGGGAGGGTCGGGGCGCGGCGCCTTTGCCCGGGAGGTCCGCCGCCGGGGCCGGGCGGCTGGGGGGAAGCGGTGGGGGCGCCGCGGCTGGGGCCGCTCTATCCCCCCCAAGCCCCCCCGCCCCCCGCGCGGGGCGAGAGGGCCGCGGGACGGGGGGACGGGGGCGGCATTAATTTGCCGAAATGACTTTTAATGAGCGGTGGCGGGGTGGGGGGGGGCACCCCCTCCCCCAGCCCGGTGCGGGGCCGCCGCGGCGGAGGCGGTGCCGGTCCCGCGGGGCTGCGCCGGCCGCGGCCTGGAAAGTTTCGCAGCGTTTTTGGGGTGCTTCATCCCCCCACCACCGCCGCCGGCCACCCCCCGCCCGCGGCCGTGGGGACGGTGCCGGCGGGGCGGGGGCACCTCGGAATGCGGCCGCAGGTTCCCCCCCGCCCGTCCCGTACCCCCTTTCCCCCCCGTCGGTGACCCCCTTCGGCCGGGCCGGCGGCGGGCGGATTCGCCGCACAACTTTTTGGGAGGTAGTGGGGGGCGGTTTTGGGGGTGCGGGGAAGCCCTCGGAGTGTCCCCCCAGCCCCTAAGCTGCCGGCACGTGGGGCCCCGCGCCGGCCCCCGGAGCAGGGAACGAGGGGCAGGGGCGAGGGGCTGCCCTGGCAGCACCTTCGGTGCCGGGCACATGCCGGGGCCGGCGGCTGCCTGAGCCCTGCCGGGGCCGGGCTGGGGTCCCTCGGCCACCCCACTGTCCCAGGACCCGTTAGCGGGACAGGAGCCACAGCCCACTGGCACCTCAGCCCGGGAGGGGATGCCTCGGTAGCCCCTACGCGGCAAGGGCTGTGTCTGCTCCCCTCTCGTGTCCCTGTGGGCTGGGGGTCTGTGTGAGGTGCTGCTGCCCTCCACGACTGAAAATGAAAGGATCCTTTTTTTTCAGGGAAAAGAACGTCTGGTAGTTGTGAAGTGAGTGCACTGGAAGACCCACCATCGCACTTCACCCCGCACAGGTGAAATAGCTCCGGTTTCTAATGCGGGAGGTGGCACATTTTGGTCAAATATTCTTTAATGTGTCTTTTAGGTCAAAATTATAATGGCTTTGTACAAGTAACCTCAAATGAATTTTGGAAGTGACAGTGACACTCACCTTAAAGCCTTATATTGTGCCATCTGATTAAAATACATAGGGTTAGTTCTAACTTTGTTACTCAACAACATGCAATGCAGGTTTATTTTAAGGCCTTTCAGTTTTTGAGGGTTGGGAGACTTTAAAATAAAATTGTCAAAATTAGGGCAATGCACCGTTCCCCTGCAGACAGTGCCCTCCCCTATGGGCTCACCTGTAGTGGCAGTGTTCCTTGCCCAGGCCATACCCACCAGGTACCACTGCTGGTGAACTGGAGCACTCGTGTTCTGTATGAAGCTGTCACTTACAAACTGGTGACATTCAGTCTTTTGCATGCATTTTTTGTAGTACATACGAAGATCACACAAGTTTTATTAATTGTAAAGCTAAATTATTTACAGAAAGCAACGCAAAATTTACCTACTGGGGGTTATTTTGATGTTCAGTATTTTTGTGACGGGTGATTGAATTTGTGTGTAGGACCCGGTCCTACAGAACTGCATGTACCATGTTCTCATGGTATGGTAAATCATCAGGAGGTACAAATTTATTTTGAGACCACACTGAAACTCCAATAGCTTATACCTGCTGAAAGGCTCCTCTGTGAGGAGCTCTATTGGTTTATTTATTGAGTATTCCTACTGAAGCAAAAATGTTATTGTATTGTGAGAAAATAAGTTTATTTGTCTTTGTAGTATTGGGACTAAAAATAAGACAAAGGTATTTTGTTTAACCTCATCTGGAAAGGCAGGCTATCTGTTATTTGAATAAATAAAAGACTTGGACTTAGGTTTTTTTCCCCAAGTACAGATGCAAGGTGTGTTGTGGTATGTTTAATCTCTACTTCATCTCAGGATATTGCTTTTTCTATTTTGAGATAATGTTTTTAAAGCACATTTCTGCCATGTTGCAATGTCATAAAGGGTCCGTTTGTTGCTGTACCTGAAGGCCGCCTCTTTGCAGCCCTGCTCATCTTGGCAAAACCCAGGCCTGTTTGTAACTACATTGAAATAACCGTGCATGACATCCTCCCTGTGAGGATGTGATAGCAGGACTGGGGCCTGGAGACCCTCTGCTCAAATAGAGAAATCCTTGTTCAAAAGACTTTAAAGATACAGAACCCATCTTTAACCTTAGGTCAGGAATAGCCATGTTTAGGAAATTACGTTTTTGAAATCTGTAGTAATGTACTCTTGGCAGTAGTTACAATTTTTCCTATGTAAGTTCTTTTTTCTTCAGAAATCCTCTGAAGTTTCTAAAATTCGTAATCTTAAATGTTTGTTGTTTTTTAGGGTTTGGGCTATCTTTGTCAGGTTTTCTCAAAGATACTATGAGGTACAGATGAGTGAATCAGCTGAAATTAAAATTTCTGCTTAAGTTCATGTGGTGTAGGAAAACAAAAAGAACCTGTTCAGTTTGTGAGCAGACTTCTTATTTTCCTCCTCCTAGTTATGTTTTCTGCTCTTGATTGTAATCAGTTACAAGTCTCTAAGTTCTCTAGCTGTTGCTATTATTAGGAAAAATGCTTAAGTTTAATTCTGTATTTATTGTGTTATATTCTAAAACATAATCTGTTTTATCAGTGTTGCCTAAAACATTCTGCTGCTTTTCGTTAATGTATTGGACATCCTTATGCAAAGTAAACTGCCTTTTGCCAGAACTGAAGTAAGAAGCTTTCTAAAAAGGCAGAATGAGGGCAATATTGCTTCTTTCTTCTTAGGTAGATCTTAACATATGTAAAAAAGTAGTCCAAAATACAATTCCAGGTGGTAACTAAAAATATCTTGTAAGATCTTAACATGTTGAATGCCTTGATCTGTCAGGGTACTTGCATGTGTGTTGCAGTACCTGCACTTCAGAGGCCTTCCTGAGTAAGGACTGTACTCTAGTTAATGAAAGTGTTCTGTACAGGAACTCTGGTAGCTGGCTTTGGTTGCTTCCCAGTGTCCTCTGACTCAATTTGAGTGCTTTTACTGACAAAAAGGCTCTTGTTTCTACAATTACAGCATTCTTGGTTTGGTAGCTGAGTGTGGTAGAGAATTGAGCTGTTAAAAGACTGGTACTAAGCCAAACTTATGGTTAGATCACAGCATGGGGACAAAAGTTACAACTTTGTGGTGTTGATGTTGATCACAATTAGATGTGGTACAGCTTCTCTTGATAGAACAAAACATTTCAAAGAGAGGTATTAGTTGCTGTGAAATAGAGAAAATTAATGTTTTAGATTCATACTTAGAAGTACACTTTTTACTGACACTGATTGAAAAGTTTTGCTATAAAATAGCTTTAAGTGCCTGTCTTTTTGTTGTGAACTTTATGGCTTCTGTTCGTCTTGGGGTGGATGAAATTCCATGTTTCCAAACATCTTGCACTCCGCGTGTTTGCTCAGTTTCAGGAAATGGGTCTGACAGTGACAGGTGCTTGTTCTTTCTTGGTCAAGAGGAAATGACAAAACTGGTATTTATGTTATTTGTGCTTGTGGAGAAGCTGAGATTCTTTTAGATTCATGTTCTACTTCTGGCCCCAAGCTGATGGTTTTGGGAATCTACGGAGATGACTGTAACCTTGTCTGTGAGATGTCATGAACACACCAAGCAATTTAACATGAAATTTAGGCTAGTATTAGCAAATGCGAACAACACAGTAAAGATCTCTGTAGTTGTGGATTTTGTTTGGATGCAGTGTGTGAAGCTCTGAGCTCAGTCCTCTTAATTATACATCTTTTAACCACCAGCATATAATTGCCTTGCAATTTACAGTGCATTTGGGGATTCCATTGCCTAAAAGGGTCCTACATACATTGAATGTCAAGTTCTGAGCATATGTTTAAGAATGTATCAACCCACGTGATTTAAAATACTCTAATATTTTCAGCACAGCATTTGCGCAAAATTGCCCATCTGAGTTTTGAGGCTCTAGTGCTTTGGGCTTTCTATTAGAGAATAAGCCTTTACCTTCCCTGTAGACTACTCACAATGTCAGGTACCAGATTTCTGTATGACATAATGCTGCTACTTGGGTATGGTTATAGTAAAGATCATCCTCCCAAGTTTGCTGCTGCACTGCTTTCCAGCCTCTCTGAAGGACTGTTTAACTCTTTTGGGAGAGGGTATGTGGAGTGCAGAGCTACAACTCTGTTGTCTTTGGAGCTGATGTGCACTGCAAGGGAGCTGATTATGCCTCCACTGAGAAGCCAGCACTAAAAGCAAGTGGGAAGCTGGCTCCTTCCAGAGGGTGATAGTAGGTATTGGCAGTTGGACAGGTGTGTACCTGTGTGTATTGAAATCTTGCATTTCTTTTTGCAGTCACTGTGCAAACCACCTTCAGTTGTCTTATGGACTACCAGTGGCTGCACTCAGCAGAACAGATAGCTCTGCTCTTAAGTGCTGATGTCTCAGAGTGTGACTTCGCTCTGTGTCCTGCCTGTCCTTGCTATAAAGCTTTGCTGGGGTGCTAAGTTTGTTACTCTTCTTCACATGTCCTGATAGGACTTTAGCCAGAGGGAGGAGATTTTCTTCCAGTCAAGAATAAAAAATGGGACAAGGGGAGAAGTGAATGTGTTATGAAGTTACAAATATTAGTGATAACCTCATAAGAATGTGAAAAATACCCTGCTGGGTCAGATTAGCTTGGATCCAGCCTAATGTTCTGTCTCGGGCCGTAGGAATAGTGATGCTACTTAGGAAGGGCATTAAAGCCCAGATACTTTTTTTCTGTGCTTTGTTCTCTTACTCCTCCACCACCCATATTTGTTAAATTGGCCATGCTAGCGAGGGCATCAGTATGTTCCTGTTGTCCATGAAATTCTCCATTGCCTTTTTGCATCTGATGGTACTGTCTGCTTCCATAGTCTCGTGTGACTGCGAGCTCCAGCAGTTCACTGCCTGTGAGTAGTAAAAATGAAGAAATACGCCTTTGTTATGTTTTGAGTCAATCTCTTACTAACTTCATCAGGTACCCCTAGTTGCAATATTTTGTGATCAGGTATGACTGCTCTGCATTTACCTTATTCCCTACCATGATTTTTTAAACCTCAGTCATGTATTAAGTCATTTCACAAGGGCATGCATTTTTGGATTCCCTTCTGTTCTTTGCCCTGTTGTTTCTTACTAGCTCATAATCTTTTATTTAGAATCAGTTGTTTAAGGAAAATCTAGGTTCCTCAAGAAGCAGCTTCTGGTTTCTCATTCACGGGTTGTGGCTAAAGTTAGTCTGAGCACATGCAGGCATAATTTTTTTTTCTGTTGAACCTTCCTACATCTTCAATGTTGAGTATAAATGCAAAACCAAAAACAGCTTCCAGAAAGTTTTGTATTCTGATATTTTTATAGTGAAGTACAGCTGCTTAGGCATTTGCTTTTTCCAGGGGAAGTCCGTGTTTCCGTCATCTCTTACTGAATCCTGTGGGACAAAAATAATTTCTCCCCCACCCACTTTTTAGCTAAGCGTAGTTTCAGTTCTCCTCAGTTAAGTGACATGTGCCTGTTCCATGCTTGTGCTACTTTTTACGTAGCAGCAAAAAGCTCTGATAAGAACCCCTGTAAATTGTTAAAAACAAAACTGCATCAGATGAAATCAGAATGAAGAGATTTAAGTGTCTTTGTTATTTTTATATATATATTTATACACACACTCTCTCTTATATGGTATGCCATGGAAGTAAAAAAATAAGATCTTTTTAGATTAAGTCCAGCTTCAATCTCTGTTCCTGGCAATGTATCCACATAGTGACTTGTCTTCTGGGGAGTCTGTTTAAGAATCTACCAATAAAGATATAATTGCAAGTTTGAGAAAATTGCTGTGTTGTTTTTTTTTAATATAACATTGTTTGGCTACCATGTTTAGTGGCTTTCTTGTTCCTTGCACTGTAGTTGCAGTAATTGATTACTGTCACGATTTTTAATATGGTTATATTTGCATGAGCTTCTCTTAGTGTATATATAGACCCAAAAACTCACCTTCTTGCTCATTGGTTTCCCTGGGGATTATTGTCACTATTTTTGTGTGACTGTTTCAAATGGCATTGTCCTTGTGCCCTCTATCTCTCAGACAAGTGAGAAGTGAAATACTATGCCTGCCTTGACACAGTCAAGTTAAATGCAAAAATAAGACTTAATTATGAGTTAAATCCAAAAATAAGACTGTGGCCACAAGAATAAATCTAGGATTAGTGGCTGGGAACTGTGGAGCAGTTTCCTTACAGAAGCTCAATGGAGGCACACAAGGTATGCATTTCTCACTGTTTACTTTGGAGCCATCATAAGGAACTCTTTCTTTGGTCTATTGCTTGCTAACCTTCAGAAAAGAAATACAAGTGGGTTGTACAAAAGAGGAGAAAGTTAGTGATCCATCAGAAACTCTGCAAAGCATGATAGTAGTAGTTTAAAAGAAGGTGATAAATGAACCAGAGGAAAATAGAGAGCAGCACCCCAGCTGCAAGATACACTTGGTATTTCAAGTTTATGTCCAGTCCAGTATGCCACCTAATCCAAGCCTGATGAACTGAGAGAAGCAGACTCTCCAGCAAAAGGCTTTCTGTCAGTGTTGTGTGTGTGAGATGCAAGTAGTGGAGTCTCTGATTACTTTTGCTGCCATAGTAATAGAGGAGTCCATCTCTCAAGCATGTAGGATACAAACACTGACCACAACTCCTGCATGGGTCGTCGTGTTCCCATGGGATTTATGTGTTTCCTTCATGTTGTTGCTGAATAATACTGAAGAGTATGTCAGTGTCTGCCTGAGCCAAGGTGACTGAAAGGAGTATTTGGTCCTTAGCACGCTAAAGAGATTGTTCTCTTTTCCTGTTCTGTGTTTTTGAAGGGCACAGTCACCAGTGAACTTTCTTGTTCTTAAAACTGACATGTTGTGGAAAGTCATACTCCAGTGACTGGTTAGTTTCAAGTATACGTGTCTGTGTGTATATATATATGTATATATATAGTGCCTTGGGAAAAGTTGGGAAAGGTGATTGAAATTGGACTAGGTGACTGTGCTGTGTTGTGGCTCTCCGGTGTAAGAAAAGCATGAGGCTCCTGCCTCTGGGGCTGGCTGCTTCCTTGTGTGCATGGAAAGGGAAAATGTGTATCAAGAGGAAATACAAAGTTACCATTGTTGTCAAATGATTGTTCAGGTCGCTTGCAGTAGTTACTTTCTGTAGCACCTGTCTCCATTCATGTGCTCGGTGTGCTGTATGTGTGCATATACAGCTGTTCCAAAAATTTTAAGTGTGTTTTTAAATCTTTCAGTATTCTTCTGTCTTTCTGCATCTACAGCTAGATATATGCTAATGAAGGCCAGATTTATGTTGTTTACTCTGCGGGATAGGGTGTTTTGTTTTGCCCTAGTGACTTAAAATTGTTTTTCTAGATCCCCCAGTGCCATAGTGCTTTGTCATTTTCTCATAGTACTTTTTTACAGCAGAAAGTGGAGGCTTGTACCTTTACAAGAGGAAAGTACATCTTTCCTGCAAAGTCTGTGTAGGTTCCCTCCTTGCAAATCTGCTCTTGCCATTTTGGGCCTCGGGAACAAGTAATTTCATTGAGGTGGTAATCTGTACATTTGTTGCATGCCTCTAATTTATTATATATTTCCTGAATATCACCTCTATGAATATTCCTTTCCTTGCTGTATAACACATATGAAACTGAACTGAGTACACAATGCTCAAAAGAGTTCATTCCAGTGGTTCAGGATGACCTTTCTGAATAAAAGCTACCTTGTGCAGGTTAACCTTAGTGTATCACAGTAGCTGCAGAATACCTGTACTGTTAATTTTTTTGAAACTACTTTGGGATGGCTTGGGGGTTTTGCTTTTTTTAAAAAAGATGATTGCCAAAGACCTCCATAGTGTTGGGAACTGGAAAAGTACCTTATGGCTGCATGGATTTGCACTGTAGGAACCTGCTTTAGGAACTGTAGGAACTCAGCCTCTTGCTGAATTGACATTTCAGCCCTTCTGGCATTCATGGTAGTACTGACTGGTATTAATGCCTGCATTTCCCTAAAATAAGTACAGTGAGGTAGGATAAACTTTGAAGAACCATGGTGGCCTCAGGAAGGACTGCATATGGATGCTTGCAGGAATTGTAAGCAGCTACAAAATCTGAAAGACTGGTCATCAGGTGTGGTAAAGAAAGCTTTTCTTAAAAAAAACTTTGTTGCACTGACTGGCAAAGTAATTTTGCAGAGCAAAGACAGTCTGTGGTGGTTTTGTAAGCAAAGATACCTTGAAGTAAACCCTTTGCAATCAAATGGGTTAATCATTTTTCAGCTTGATTTATGAAAGCAAGTGATCTAATCTGACACTTAACCTTTTTCAGCTTGTAGCTTCTAATCACTTTCTGGTAGATGAGTGTAGTTCTGTTAAAGTGATTTGAGTGTGGTGGCAGTAGAATTTTCTTTCCCCCAGTAATTTCTTTAATGTTTCCCAAGGATCTGAAAACTGATCGAAAACTATTGTGCTACTGTTTTATTACATGCTAGCTGAACCACAGGCTTGGTGACTACATGTGCCTGTTTACTTACTGTAGTAATATCTATTTTATTCTGACTGACAGTGACCCTTTTGATGTTTTCCTTAGACAATCTGCTTCATCTTGGTTCATCATCATTCCAAGATAGTGGTGTCCTTGGGGCTCTCTCTTAACACTGACATGGTACAGAAGATTTAAAATCAGGTATTGTTTTGGATCCTTCTTTCCGTCCAGAGTGAAACGCATAACCTAGAATGGAATGCAGTTTTTCTTCCCTTATGTGATTTGTCTCAATATTTTGGTTCTTTCAGCTGATGTTCACAAGGAATAGAGTCACGTGATGTATGAAGGCAAACACATACACTTCTCTGAGGTTGACAATAAGCCCTTGTGCTCATATAGCCCCAAACTGTGCAAGCAGAGGCGACTTAACGGCTACGCCTTCTGTATCAGACACGTTCTGGAGGACAAGACTGCCCCCTTCAAGCAATGTGAATATGTGGCCAAGTACAACAGCCAACGCTGCACCAACCCCATCCCCAAGTCTGAGGACCGTAGGTGAGTCGTGGTTTCCTCTCTGCAAAGTGGGAAGCGGCTGGGACGTTTTATTTAAGTTGCTGCCTGGTTTCAGGATGAGGGAGGAACTGCTCTGAGTGAATTGTATTCCAGGATGTGCCTTTGAGAATTTTGTTTTAATACCAGTAAACTTTATGTTATTTTCTGTGGGAGTCAAGTACTCAACTAGAGGGCAGTGGCTTAATCCCAAGGAAGTTTATGGGAGAGCTCACTGCTTTTCACACAGTCACTATAAACTGTGGATCAAACCTGCTACACAATATCAGCTGTTCTAACTCATTTGCTTTGTCACTCACAGTACATGCTCTTAGAAAGGCCTGCTTGTTTAGCTAGCAGTGCCAAAAGAACACTTCCATCTGCTTTTTCAGGACAAGTAGTTGAAAATGTTTATATTCGGGACATGGGGGGTAGTGACACCTTGGGACAAATCCAGAATTACAGTTCGATGATGGTGATTTGGTACTGATCTGTAGTGTTGTTTTACTGGAACAAAAGAAATATTATTTTATAGCAGATGAGCCAGCTGGGAAAGTGCCACATACTCCTTTTCTTCTTTGCTTCCCTTATTTCTCTCCCCCTCCCTGCCCAAATGAAGGTGCCCAGAGTGCCCAGGTATTAAATTCCTTGCAAAATATAGTCCTTGAACTTGTTGAGAGCTGGGAATTAAAAGCAGATTTCCTGAATTGCAGCCCATACTGTATCCACAAGGGCATTCTTCCTTGCTCTTAAGACTTCCTGAACACCAGTCTCATTGCTGCTGCTCAGGCTGAAATAGCAGAATTTGTCTAATCTTGTCCGCCATCAGTACATGACTTTATTTTTCAGAGCTGTCATTGCATGTTTTGCCAGTAATGCAGTGTTTAATTAATGTGTATGTTAACTATCTGCGGCTTGTTCTCATAGAAATGCTTTTTAAACCTAAAATATGAATAAAATATGCCAAAAAAATCAAACCACTATTCACTGACCTTTCACATTATTAGCTGCCATTCACTAACCTTTTGCATTATTAGCGGTGTTCCCACTGTGCCCTACATATAACTTCCTTCTCAGCTCACAGCTCCCTCTCTTGTCTGAAACAACAGTTGGACTGTGCTCTAAATTAACTTGCACTTCACCTGCCATTTCAGCTGAGGAGACTGATGAAGTGAGAAAAAAACTTTGAATGTTTGTCAAAAGCTGTAGGGCAAATGCTCAAATGGCACAAGATGAATAACTTTGAGCTGTAATTTGACAGTCAGTGAGTGTTTCTTTGCTGCTGTACAATTGAGGCTCTTTGGAAATAAGCTCACAGAAATGATCATAGAAATTGTTAGCACAAATGGTATGCTGTAATTTCAGATGCAAGAGCTGACTGAGAGAGTTCCTGTTTACCAGGGGTCATACTGAAAAACAATAGAAGTAATAGTCCTTAATGACACTTTTTTAATGTCTCATGTGTTCCCATGGAATTTGTGGTTTTTCTTTACACCTTGAATTGAGTTCACACTTTGTTCTTTTTGATTTTTCTCAAGTTAAAGTGAAGTGTGGTCATGACATCTGGTGTATGTTATATTAGAATAATTCAATTGCATGTCGAGTGTCACATTACAGTACTTGAAGAGGACAGCAGGTGTCTGAAAGAGAAAATAAACTTTTAATTTCAAATGAGAGGATGTGATAGTTGAAAGAATATTTTAAAAGACTGTTTCTTGGGGCAGAGTTTAATTTTAACAATAACATTTAATGAATGCTAGTGATAGGACTGTGGCTGTTCTAAACTTTTTTTGGCAGGCAAACCTGTATCTGTTTCTTCGAAGACTTTTTTCACACTCCGTTCAATATAAAGATGTTTGCAATGTCTGAGTTCTTCACTCATAGCTTTTCATTTTTTGTGTACAGAATTACTGTCAGATGGTCATTTTGTCACAGTTTTAGACAGGGAACTGTGCAGGATCAGAAGCATGATGTATGATGCTCTGACAGCTATCTTCTTTTATACTTCTAGAGATTGTTTAAAAAAAGTATTTCAAGAAGATGCATGTATTATATGCCAAAAGCTTCATAGTCTGCCCACAGATAATTAAGAAGAATTATCACTTGACCCTAGATAAATGAGATGCTACCAGCCACAAAGATGGTTAATATGATGCCATATTATTAAATTTCTTATTGACCATTAACATTCTACAAATTAAATCTATTAATAGTGCGTGACTTCATTTGAAGTCTGATTTTTCTATTCACTATCTTTTTTTTTAGAGAGTACATATATATATGTGGGATGATACACACGTGGGTTTTATATCTCTGTTTTCTCTGAATACATCTCCTACTTCTTAACCAGATACACACAAAGATAATGAAATGCAACTTGATTTCTAAATATAAGTTTGCTACAATTTAGTTGAGTTAAACATTATTTTGTCTCCAATTCTTCTCACTTGAGAGAATCTTTAAATTCTTTGTTATTATACAAGCTGCTCCCCAGTTTGTTTGGGTCTTCTTTTAAGTGATGGAAATTGATACCAAACTGGGCTGTACTAAGAAGCAGAACGCATTTGTAGGTAGAAAACCTCACTGTCTGAATTCTTGCCTTCCCAGTGGATGCAGGAAACAGTCCAGCTGAAGTCTTCAGAGCCCATCACATTTTATGTGCTTCATGTTATGATAATTTTAATGGATATCAACCCATCATAATTGTGGACTTAATTTGACCTTACCTGCACAGAATAAGTGCCTTTGGTTCTGAATGAGGAAGGGGAAAACACCTGTATTAGATACTTATTGTGATACTGTCAGCTGAGCATAACTCACAGACAGTTATAGAAGTGACAAACTGAGTGTCTAAGACAGCTTGTCAGAACTGGCTTTTGTAGGGCCAGCTTGACCCTAATGGGTTTTGTGCTCAGAGCTGTGTGAAAAGCACTGTGCTACTTGCAGGGTCATTCCTGTCTTCCCAGTAATCTGACTTCTGTGGAGCTTGAACTACTAATGCAGACTCTGCAGCACTGTGTGAAGTCAGAGCCACTTTAGGCCAGGGCTGACTAAAAAGCCATCCTGGAATGTGCAGGATGGGGAAATATGGGTGCATGCCCCCCTGGCTGTGTGCAGGGCTGGCAAGAGCATCACTTCAGCATGGTCAAGGCTGAAGTGGTGCTAATGAGAGCTATGCCTAGCCAAAACTGCTTGTGTGCAGTCTTCCTTACCCAGAGAAGACTGAACCGCTCTTCCTGGTTTCTTCTTGCTCCTGTTAGTCCAAGGTGTAACAGCCTTCCTTATACTAGAAGACAGGGAGTTGACAGAGCCTAAAGCACAGAGCCAGTGTGTACTGGAATCTGAATGTTGTAGCCTGGCATCCTTGGGTCCAGTGGAGCCAGCTGGCTCTCAGTGATGCAGTATGGTCAGCTGTAAGAGCCAAAGCTTTATTCTCTGCCATATAAAAATGATTGTTAGAGTTAAATGAACAAGACAAACCCTTACTAGCCTAAAACTCAGAGAATTTTAGCAAACTTGTTACCTTTCCACAAATTTATTCACCTTTTCTGTTTCTTTTCTTACTGTTTTTGCAATGAAAACAAACTATGCACTTCTACCTCCTCACATCAGCACAAACACAAGATGACAGTAATTTAAGTTCTGGACAATATAAGGGAAGCATTTGTGTTGAGCAGAACACTCGTTTTATTGGCATAAGAGGGAAAAAAATTCCCTTATGTTTGTTTAGTCTGTTTATTGGTTTTTTTCTTCTGTCATACTAAAAGTGCTGTGGTAACTCTTCAAACAACATATTTTAAAAGGGCTTAATTTTAAATACGGAAACAGTGCTTGTTGACTTTAAGGAAAGCTTTATTGCGCCCTCATTATATAATTTTATTTTTAGAACTGCATCTCTCTGTATGAATTTACAGTATTCCAGTGTGTTCTAATAAGGACTGCGCAAGTTTTTGGCTTTTAGCTTGCCTCATCTAGGTTTATTTTTTACTTACAACATAATGTAATGAAGAAATTATTTAGGCAATAATAAGTAGCAGTGCTTTTCAGCCTTTTCTGATTTGTGAAATCTTAGGAGTGTGGGTCTCACAAGAAGCTACATATATGGAGTCCATTAAAGAGCATATATGAAGTTGCTTTCTGTTTTTTCCCTTTTAAGGACCCTTTAGAGCTGTTCACACATTGTTTCTTTAGAAATGGGTCGACAAGTTGAAAGTGACTAAACTGAAGTGCTAAACCTTTTTGGGGGGTTGTTTTGCGCTTTTCTGCCATTTTTTTGCTCCATGAAGACTAGAAATAATATGAAGACCAGAAATAATATAATTTTAACCTATTTTTTCAACAAAACTTACTGTTCTCAGATTCGTACTGATCCAATTTTAAAGAATACCTTCATGGTATTCTATTCATTATCTTGTCCATAATTACCTTGATGCAGACATCACTCTTTCCTTGTATCTTTGGTCATCTGTAAGCTGTAAGTTATAGATGGGATTCTGCAAGGGCAAATTTTGATTTTTGGTGGGCTCTACAGAGGCAGGAGTGGCTGCCTGTGGCATACAGGAAAAGAATCACATCATGGTTCCTAAATTTCTGTCACATACTGATTCTAATCAAACAAAACTTAATTGCTTACTTTTTAGTATGTCATCTATGGCACAATTTGTAATTATTTTTACTTTCATGACAGAGTATCAAAGACCTTTTTGCTTTCTTTTTTTTAATAGCATGACTTTGAAAGCAGAAGAACTTAAAATCCATGCTTTTGGATTGTATATATACATATTTCTGGCATCGTGTAAATGCTTTCTAGCAGCAGAGGGTTGAAGATAGATTTTTATTGAAGAATATTCAGCTAATCCTCTGGCTTTAAAATTCATCGTGTTAAACTACTAAAACAGAATTTAAGTATTTATGCTACTTGTTCAGTAAGTGGAAATAGTGATCTTTCATAGCAGATAGATATGTTCTGAGATTGTCCTTATAAGAAACTGCTCCCTACTACAGTGGAATTCATCATCATAATAATAATGTGTACATTGATGAACATGTTAACTACTTCCACTGAAAGAATGAGCAAATGAAAAGAAGTATTCTTCAATATACTTTTTCTTAGGAGCTTTTGAACTGATCAGTTAATGGCTTAGATTCTTGCTGCTTTATGTATCAGACTGTCCATTTCTTCTGTTCACTTTGGATTTTGACTGTTAACCCTGTTAGAGAGTTAAGATTTTGAATGACTGTATGTGATTTTCCTATGAATAATGAATGAAGAATCTTACATCTGAAGATTAGAAATAGTTGCTTGTTTAAGGTTTTTCCTGCTGGTTTGGGAGCACCACAGTTATCTGTTGTATTAGAAGTTGAGTACAATTCTTATAAAATCTCTTCTGTTTCAGTTTATGTTTGCTTGAAATGCGTCTGTGAGTTTCTCCTAAGTGATGTCTTGTCTTCAGATTTTACTTACAGAAGTTTAGTTAATGACTGACTGCTCTTACTTTTCAAAGGTACTGCAACAGCCACCTGCAGGTACTTGGCTTTATACCGAAAAAGGAGAGGAAGAAAAAGAATGATCCCATAGAGGAGGTAAAGGTCAGGCATCAGATGGATGCTATGGCCTTCGGTCTGACAGTGCCCACCCTGGCCTTGAAGATGCCCAATGGACTGGATGGGATGTCCCTCTCCCCTCCAGGGGCAAGGCTTCCTCTCCACTACCTGGAGGCAGAATTAGAAGACCCCTTTGCTTTCAATGAGGAGGATGATGACCTAAAGAAAGGGGCAACAGTGAAGAAAAAGTTGCAGAGCAAGTTGGCTCACAACCGGCAGCGCCAGAGAGAGACAGAGATTTTAAAAGTTCGCCAAGAGCACTTTAGCCCCATTCCTGCACCTTTGCAGCAGCAGCCTCTGCAGCAGCAGCACTCCCATCTGCCACCTTCATCAGCTTCGTTAAAGACGACAGGGCTACCGCAGGGCATAGTCTGCAAGTCACCTCAACCTCTGAACACCAGCCTACCAATGCAGGGAGTGGCACCCACCACACACACTATAGCACAAGCGCGGCAGTTGTCTAACAAGAGACCTCTGCCTCTCCTGCCACCCGCCAGGGCTCCTGTCACGGACCCGCCACGGACTGACCGGGTCCTCATGAAAGCCACAGCCTTCTCTCCGCACTCGTCCTGCATGAGCCGGCTCCAGAGACTGGTGAAACTGTGCACTCGAAAACAGCAGCTGGACACTGATCTGTTTCCTCACTTAGGTGAGTGGGTAATAGATGCACTGCAGCCATATTTGTTAACCTGAAACCAAAAGACTGAATGGGGATGTCTTCTAGCCCTGTCCTGAATTCCTGTGCGGTCCGTACAAAATAACCCTGAGCTAGGTAATTTCTTGGCATTTTCTTTAGCCCTGTTGTCTATGAAGGGAATACCTGGACCCATCACAAATGGTTTATGGCATTTTCGTTGTTTATTCTTCTTAATGTTCTGTTAACCCTTTGAGAACCAAACTGAGGTGTAGAAAACATTGTTTGGCTTATAGAGACCTCATGTAGAAGGTTTGCAACTCGAGTGGTAAATGTGACACTAGTGGTACCTACAAGAGTGGACAAAGTTAGGTTGAAACATTAGGTGTGTGATAAGTGCACATGACATAATGAATGTAAGTAAAAGTTTGGCAATTTGGCCCATCAGTCTCTGCATATTCGAAATTCCATTTGACTTAATTGGAAAATTGGAACGCATGAGAATTTTTCTTGGGCCCTATTTATGTATAGAATATGGATGAAGAGAAGGAAAAGACCACTTCAGGAGAGCATCATTGTTACAGAAGGTAGTTGGAAGGGTGAAGTCTTGTCTGCGTACTGTGCAGAAATAGTCTTCCCCTTACACATAATGATCCATAGCTGCTTGTGAAAATACAAGCAAATATAGCCAAATTGGTGCCATGATAGTAGTGCTCTGTGAGCTTTGAAAAGGCAACTGACCTTATGGCTGATTTGTCTTGTTGTGAATATAGGCCTAGGTACACCTATCTGTCCTTCTTATTTTCCTCACCCTCCCTCAGTTACTTTTTTGCTTAGTTTTAGATTGTACTTTTCTAGCAAGTAAAATACTGGCAGGGAAAAGGAAATGTGATATAAGTAGAAACACCATTTATGATGTTTAAAACAAAAAAAGGCTTCAGCTAAACCTGGACATTCCCTAAATAATGTCTTATTTAATTGCAAACATCTGTAATTTTTGCAATTTCAATTAACTTTTTCTTAATTTGCTCTTAAGATCTGCCCTTTGGCACTCATGGGATAATTTGACTATTTGTTCAGGAGTTAATTAGCATCCCGTAGCATGTCTCCAAAGGAAATTGTTCTTCAGAAAACAGCTTTGATGGTCCTGTATATAGTGCATGTCTTTAGAGGAATGGCAACTCTAGAGGCATTTCTGAGTGTCACAGACCTCAATAGCTTAGAAGGTGACCTGTGTTTTGAAAGATCCTTTTCTGTGCTTAACGTTCTACATTCTCAACTGGTGAAGAGAATACGTGTTCCTTAAAAAGAGGCATAGTAAAAATAAAAAACAGTTGGACCTGTACATGCTTGTACAGTTAGACCTATACATGTACAGTTAGACCTATACATATACAGTTAGGCAGGTGCATAACTATGTGGATGCATTTAAAACAGTTTATATTTGGCAAAGTAAAAGAATTTACATATTAATTATGCGAGAGCGGAAAATTTGTTATTTATTCATTATAAGCCTTTAATATTAAAGACTAGGTATGCCTAGATCAGAGAATTTCAGGATTTCTTTTCTATATTTGAGCAGCACTAGAGATGACTGCACAGAATTTCAAAAGCTTAAGCCAGTTTTATGTGTACCAACATCAGAGCCATGTAATTGGATATCAATGTAACTGCAATCTTCAGTGTCTGTACAACTGAATCTGGATTAGATTTTATTCCTTCCTTTCTGCAGTGCCCAGGAGAAGCAAAACAACTCAGTTTCTGATTTTGTTTTTAAATTTTGGGTTTAAACAATTTGTTATGTGGTTGTCAATTGTGGACATCTTTATGGAATGATTAAGTTGATTTTTCATTCCTTTATGGAAGAGACAAGAGGAAAAAGAAACATTCAAGTTGAAAGTATAATTCTGGCATTTTATCAAATGTCTTAAGGTATCTTAATTTAGTTCAAATATATGTCTTAAAAATAAAAATAAAAAATAATTTTTTTAGAATGCTGAAGTTCCTGAAAATTTAGGTTTCTGATATCTGTGGTTTATGTTAAAGTGCTGGTTCTATATGAAGAGTTACCTGATTATTATATTCCAAGCTTATGTGTGTATGTCTCCAACTCTGAAAGTGCTTGAACAAGTACTGATGCATTTCCCAGACTCAAGGCACCTGACTTCAGAATCATCTCAGATACAGTTGTTCAGTTTAGTTTTAGCAAAAATGAAATGCTCCTTAACTCTATCAATTTTCAAGGAGCACACAAGAAAATGAAAAAGCAAAGAATGCTAGCTCGTAAATGCAGGAATGGGATTTTATCCCACCTGCTGCAAGAAAGTGGCAAGAATTTCACTGGATATGGGAGAGATAATAGGAAAAAAACCAAAAGATTAAGTTCCAGATAAAATGTTCCCCCTGAGAACTTACTGGCTGCTTTCTGGCCAAGCTGAGGCTGCTGGAGCCCACTGTAAGTTGATCATACTGCATCATCATTAAGTGAAAACATGCTGCTTGGTGAAAGTGCTGGAGTGTTTGTATCTCTCCCTTTAGCTCTTTCTTCCCACTAATATGTGCATTTGGCAGGCAATTACAGAGACTGAGCAGAGGAACATCCTGGGTAGCTGTGTATCTATCTCTGTCCCTGCTGCTATGTCTTACAGTTTTCATATTCTTCTGTGTTTTGGCATAGAAAAGGGGTCAGAATATAAACAGAAATGAAATTGGCCTATTTAGATCATATAGTATTAAAATTTGCCAAGTAGCCAGTTCTTCATGACAGGGACTTCTCTCTTACCTTGTACTTAGTTATAAAAAGTAGTATTTTTCTGTGGGTAAGATGGTGATTTTTCTTGCACTTCTTATGGATAAAGAAGCCAATAAAAGGAAAACTCAGTTATGATAAAAATCAGTGCATGCTATTTGCACACTGTAATGGAGCTGTTACTGTAGCTTTTCCTGTATAATTGAGAATACTGCATAATTTAATAAAACATAATTATGCTTGCAACTATACTATACATTCATCTTTTGTGCCAAAGGTTGCTCAGAGGCCTATATGAGGTGGATGCTCTTTTCATCCAGTTTCCATGTTTTCAATTCCCTTAGGGCTGGATTGGTCTGAAGACAGTGGAGAAGAGTTGGAGGATTCAGACCATACCTCCCCTTACCAGGTTGCATGGTCTATCCGAGAAAGCCTCGGCTATGAGAGACCTGAGTGAGTATGATTCTTTAGTATTCATGCTGGCCTTGATGGAATAAATCATGGAAATGTGAGCTTCACTTCAAGTGGAGCCAGTGGAACCTAAGCACTTGTTCAAGTGTTTTGCTGAAACAAAGGATTGTTTGAACTCATTTGTTTGTAAGAGCTATGGAACAGCTTGTCGCCTTCTGTCCCAGTTTCCAGCTAACTTAGAGACCTTTGTGCAGTCTGCTATCAGAAGGATGCATCAGGAAAGGATTTAAGCTTGTTTGCTTGAATTTAATTGAGTTTAGTAGGATTTATTCATGAACTTGTGTGCTTTGATGATTGGAGGTCCTGAATTAGAATCAAATGGGGTTGCTGTTGGTTTCTTGTCTTTCCTACTGTTGTTAATAACTTTGTCAGTAAACTTCCTCCATTTTACTCATTAATTCTTGTAATAATTATGCAGGCTGTTGTTTTAATGTACATTTTAAAAGGCCATGGTATTTTTTTCATAATTAAGTTTTGAATAAACCTCTGTCAGTACTTGTAAGCATTGGAGGGAAGCATGGGACTTGCGAGCACGGGATCAAAAGGATAAACAGAGCAGGAATTAACTGCTGGTGCAGAAAGGCTTATGATGTTCTCTATATACTGCTAAGTCACAAATCTAAATTTACAGCAGGATATGATAATACAGGTCTACTAATGTAAATTTGAAGGTGCACAGTTAAAACAAAGCATCCCAGGTGTAGTATTATAACAATAGTGTTGTATGTTGTTAACAAAGAAATAGGGGTCTCACTAGAATTTGATTATAGTTTCTGTAACATGCCTCTCATTCAATGTGCAACTGGACTTTTTGATTCTACAACTATTTTTTATTTTTTTTTTGGTTTTTAACTATCACACTTAGAATAATGGTGTTAATGAAACCTTATTTTGTTGTTACATTCTGAAAATTCTGAAACTTACTAGAATTTCCTGCCATCTCTGAAGATTGTCCTCCAGGTGAACCACAAAGCTGTGTCTCTCTCTCATCAGGACACACACCAGGATGCTAAATTTATTAAGAGCCTTCAGTGAATCAAAGCTGTTAAGAAGAATGTAGACTTCACTTTTTTAAAATAAAGAGGGCTTTTTTATTATGAATAACTGTTGTTTTTTAGGGCATTAGCAGTTTTAGAGTGACCTTTCACAAACATTACTTCTAACCTAAAAGGCAACTTTTAAATAAAATGTTCTGAGAAATCATGAACAGACTTTCAGACTTCTAAATCATACATAATTTTTCACAGCAGATATATCTATTAAATAACTTCCCTTATACTCTTCTTTCTTTGACATTTGATTTGATTCTTCCATAGATCCCTATTTTTTTGCCAACTTATAAAGGTCATCTCTGTGTGTTTTGTCTTCTATTTGTCTTAACTTCCTTTGGATTCTTCCTACTCTTTTCACATACTGAGAGAAAATAATACCTTATCTTGACATTTTCTTTTCCATTCTAGCATTCTGTGCACCTCAGTTAAATGCTGTCTTAACTATCCATGATGGATAAATTTTTGAATGCAACTGGCTGCTTTTGTACTTCCATCAGCCTGCTCAGTGTTAGCTCTTCAACAACCTTACTAATTTTGATCATGGATAAGCAGTCACTTGATGTCAGCCTTCTAAAACTTGAGTTCCTATTCTGCAAACTTCTGTAGTGGTTTTTATTACCTGAAATGTTTCACTTTGACACTTCTGCAGTGTGGTCTGCCTGCTGCTGAAGATGAATTAGTTCAAGCTATTTCTGGGGAGATTTGATTTGTCAAAATGACTCTGCCTTGCTAATCTGGTGGTACAGACTGGTGCCTCCTAAAGTCAGCCAGTGACTTGTTACAGCTCTGATTTCTGAGGACTTATTTTACCAGAAAACCAATGGAGACTATTTCCCAAAACTTTTTTGTTTTGAAATCACATACCTAAACTTAGGGGATTTCATAAACTTAAATACCTGAACTTCATACCTAAACTTGCTGGTTTTCTTAGTAAAATTAAATCTCTTTTTTCTGTTTATTTGTATCTGAGCTTGTGGTCCCCACCAGCATTCTGTCTTTTTTTCTTTTGACTGCATGGAAGACAGTTAGAGGAATGCTTCTCAGAATAGACTATTGAAAGAAAATGAACAGTTAATTTCTGCTTTACTGGACAGCTGGTTCTCAGCATTTCTGCTTGTGTGATTGTGGGGGAAACCTCTGCTGAACTTCTTGTGTGATGCTCTAGCTGCTCTTAAACTCCCAAAAATTCATCAGATTTGTTAAAAATTAGTGTCTTAGCAGTGTCCTGGTTTTGGCTGGGATAGTGCTCATTTTCTTCTCAGCAGCTGGCACAGTGTTTTGGGTTCGGTAGGAGAGCAGCGTTGATAATGCTCTGATGGTTTGGCTGCTAAGTAGTGCTAGTCCCACGTCAGGGACACTTCAGTTCCCTGTGCTCTGCCAGAGGGGGGGTGCACCAGAAGCCATGAGGGAGCACAGCTGACCCCAGCTGGCCAAGGGGATACTCCACAGCCTAGAACATCGTGGGCAGGACATAAACTGGGGGGAGCCAATCGCTGCTTGAGGTAGGCTTGAATATCTATCAGTCAGTCACTGGGTGGTGAGCAGCTGTATACGGCATCACTTGTTTTTCTTGGGGTTTCTTTTTCTTTTTTTTTTTTTCATTACAATAAATAGTAGTAGTATATTTTACTTTGTTTTCGTTAGTAAGCTATTCTTAGCTCAACCCACAAGGTGTTTTTTTTCTGATTCCCCACCCCATCCCACTGGTGGGAGTAGGGAGAGTGAGCATGCAGGGAGAGGGAGCATGCAAGCACTGTGGTTCTTAGTTGCTGGATGAGGTTAAACCATGACAACAATAATACATTTTTTGGTTCACTTGCCTTCTGGCCTTTTAATCTGTAAAATTCATATTGTTGCAATCATCTGTGGAAACGCAGGCCAAATGTTTGCTTTTATTATTCTGTGCTTTAATTTTGAAAAATTGTGTTCCTGTGGTCCCAGGAGTTCGGGACACAGTGCTTCGAGGCAGGCACAAACGTTTCAGTTCCAGTAGCTCAGGAGCTGGCAGTGGGCACGGTGCAGGCTGGGTGCTGGCAGAGAAGGTTGCTGGGGTAGGAGGAATCCCTTGTGGGAGCAGCAATTTGGAGAGAAAGCAGGGGCTGTTCTCTGCTGCAGATTACTGAAGCTTCCCCCTAGATTATTTGATTACTGAGTCTGGTATCTTAGAAAGTGCTGGAAAACAAATGACATTATAACAAAATATTTTTTCGCTTCCTACTCTGAAATATAGATAGAACAAACATTTCAAGTAGCAAGTTTGAAAAAGGAGTGTGAGTCCCTCCTCATACCAACTCCCTCAAAGTATTAAATATCAACACTGTGTTGTCAAAAGATGGATTTAATAACTCCCAATAAGTAGAGTAACTAAAAGAAAGAAGGGAAGATTCTTCAAAACGCTCTGTAAGGAGGGATTTGTATTATAGTTGCTGGGTTGTCTCAGAATAGAGAGCATGTTCTCCTCATTCCCTGGTGGTGCCTGGCTGCTCACCCTTTTGCTCTTCCTTTCTGCTGCTTCGTGCTGTCTTTGTTTTCTTCAGGAACACACAGCAATAATCCCCCTGATGTTTCCACATGACAGTCTGAAAGGGAAGGGTTGGGAGAAAGCATTTTGGATTATCAAATGGCTTGTGTGCACTTTCAGAAATCTTTGTAAAAATGAAATGCCACACGTTAAGTTGAACTTCAGAAGTTCTATATGCAGCTTAGGAGAATAAACTAAATAGAATTTGGCGAACTTGTTTATGAAAGAGCAACAATAAAAGTATCTTTCATTTTCATGCCTACTGAAGAAGAAAGGTTTTATTTTGATATTTTTAGGTTTCTTTGAACATATAAATGTTTTGGCTAATCTTAGTGGCCTGGGAACGAAGTTCTGAACAGGCTTTTAAAAACTGGCTTTTAGAAGTTTTGGCTCAAAATAAGCCCTTGCCCGCTGAAGGCATGATTTCTTTCTATACCTTTGATATATGTCTTAATCTATTTTTAAAAAATATCTCATAAACTGAAGATCAAAAATGTTTTAGCATACAATGTCATTTTTTTCTGTCATTTTTCTGGCAATGTGAGAGAAGTAAAAAGTCTCAAATATAGAGAAATGTACATTAAAAAACACTCTTTCCACACAAAAGAAACTTCTTTCCCATCAGGAATACTCCTGGTATTCTTAAAGTTAATTTTTAACCATATTTAAAATTAAATCAGTAACTTTGTTTAAAAGTCTTGGCCCAGAACAGTAATGGAATATCTAAGATATTAAACCTACCAATAAATATATATGCTGTCTATGTTTTCCTCTTTTAGTAATGCATTGGGAAAGGAATGTATTACTTACATATAGCCACAGTCAATTAATCCACAGTCAATTTTTTCTAAACAGTTTTCCCCAGTAAGCATTCTTTCCTAAGAGATCTTAAAAGTGTATTTTCTTTTAATTTTCAATGTAAAAATGTTCTAAACATTGCATACTTTTAACATAGGTTGTATTTGCTGCTAAGCATGGAATTGCAGAGGTTAATTACTTGTAATTTATGCTTCTAGAAAATAAGTTGTAATCTGTTTTAACAGCCAAAATACATAGTATGGTTGACTTTACGTGAAACTTCACAAAAACATGCATTTGTGTCAAAGGCAGTGTTTGCTGCTGCAGTTTTCGTGGAAAGCCTTAGTGTGAAGATGGCTGCAGGAATTGGCCTGCGTGTAAATAGAGTCAGAGTTTCTAGAAAAAAAATAGGTTTTCACCATACTGCCTTTCAGGGACAGATGTGCTGTCTGCATTTCTGGATCTTCCTTTATTTAGTAAATATCATGGCTGGTATTTCACATCTCTTGCGTCTCAGTGGTGGCCTCCTTTGCTGTGTGCAGGTTGGGTGTCAGCTCATCAGTCCCACAGGCTCTGAACATTGCCAGCTTTTGATTTGCTTCATTTGTTTGGATTTTCCTTCTCTCCCCTGCCCTTTTTTTTGTGTTACAGATAGGAAAGTTGGCAAAAAGTTTCTCTGTTCTATAAGGAAACAAATTAGAGGAAAAACTCAACAGAATATGCTTAGATTCAGCACATGTATTTTGTTGCTCCATGGACAACAAACTCATTCTGCAAACTAGTGCTTGTTGTGGAGAACTTCTGGCTAGCTTCATGGACCTTGTTTTAACAAGTTCCAGTGATGATTTTCTGTTTCATGACTTTTATTTCATTTAACTGAATGTGTTGACATGGTTTGATGATCTTGTTGATATATGCCTGGACATTCAGGGAGCCAAGATAAATGGAGAAGGGCTTTCTTAAGCCAACAGAGAGTTGGATTAATCCTTCTTCTGGTCATTGCTTAGCCCTGGTTTGATCTTTCCCTCAGTGTCTTTGAGTTAGATGTGAATTTCTTCTCTGTTATTGTACTATAACTCAACTGCAACTCTGCAGCAAGGGGAAATCGGTATCAGCTGTTAGCTGTGTAAATGTGTATTTTGGTTTAAAAAGGAATATACCGCCTGGCAGAGTAAAAGGAATTGGAAGAAGTCAGCAGTCTAGGTACTTGTTAGAATTTGACTATCTTCTCCAGCATGATTGTTCCTCAATAAATTTCCACTGCACAGTTCCCCACCCTTGTCTTCTCCATTAATTGCACTTTGATTTAAGCGTTGGTCTCATTTGCTGAGACATTTACAATAAATAAAGGTTAACAGTATAGATTTCTTTTTGAACAGCAGGATCTAGACATTTACATGCGTCAGACTTGATGATAAATTGATGTAATCTCTAATAATGACATACTAAGAAGGGCAAATACCTTTAGAATTTAAAAGGGATCCTGCTCTAGCTATTTCTCAAGCTGCGCTGCCTGATTTCAGCATTTGGATGTTTGTGTGGCTAGAAGATGGATGCCAACTTTACAATTCTATTAGAATGACAAATCAGCTTAGTGGGAGAAAAAAAAGTAGTATCTTAAAACATATTTGTTTTTATTTTCCTTTCTTCAGGTCCGATGATGACAATGCAGATGACAGGAGTTCCAGGGTGACCAGACTTTGCACTTACTTTCAGCAGAAATACAAGCACCTCTGCCGCCTGGAGCGGGCAGAATCCCGCCAGAAGAAATGCCGGCACACGCTCCGGAAAGCCTTGCTGCAGGCGGCCAGCAGAGAGCCCGAGCGCGCGGGGCAGCTCCTGCGGGAACTCCGGAGAGCTGCGTGTGCTTGTACCAGGTTAGACCTGCCCTGTGACTGCAGGAGCCTGGGGCTGGGCAGGGTGGACATGGGCTGGGCATCCCGCAGCTGAAATGATGAGCTCTGAAATCGGTAGTCACGCACAAGGCAGGAGAAGCATGGCAGATAAATGCCTGTCAGTGGAGTAAAATAAACGTGGCATACAGAGTTTTCCATGAAGACGGACCTTCTCCAGCTTTATGTTGTAAAATGTGGATAGTTTGTTCAGCAATTTCTGGGCCCAAATATCTGGTCCTTTACTGTGCCAGTAGAAGATGTGGTCTGTAGTTCACTGCTCCAACTCAGATTTTGTTCTTCAGACAGCTTTTTTTGAAAAGTCTGTACCTCCTCTTAATTATCTTCCCAGCAAACCAAATTTAAGCTCATGCTTTTTGTTAGATTTAACTCAATCCGACATTAAATAAAACTTGGCAACAAAATACATAACTTCTAACAACTTTGAAGGTTATCTTCTGTGGGAATTCTTTCTAGATAATGTCAACATCCCTCCAGCTCTCAGCATATGGAGAGTTAGTTGAGTCATATTTGTGCAGGAACAGACTAAGTCTGAACCCTGGTGTTACATTTGGGGTATCAGAAGCATCCTTTTGCTGTTGGGGCTTTGCTTTACAGGATGTGTGACTGTGGGGTGTAGTGGATAGTATGAGATGCAGGCTGGAGCTGGGTACTGGGAGTATATTGTGTTTAATGGGATGCTTTTGTTCCTGGTTAAGTGGGATGTGTTCATGACAGTTGAAGGGTTCATTGTTGGGGAGGTGAACTGATTCTGAAGAACTGCTCTGAGGCGTAATGTAGAAGTCCATTGCTGGTTTCCAAAGTTGTGTATAAATTTCTCCAAACTTAAACACTACAGCAAAAGTTCACTTGAACTGACAAGCTCTTGCTGGTTTTTTCCCCCTATTATTTTTCCCTTTTATTAAGCAAAAAAAGTTTACATTGTTTTGGGTAGACCAGCAAAGCCAGATAATGCCTGTCATCACTGCTCTGGTCAATTTAAGTAACCACAGAGTCTCTTCAGATACAAAATTTTTCACAGGAGTAATACTGCTAACTAAAACTTTGCTCAGTCAAAGTGCAGTTGATGCCAGAAATGGCTGAAGGAAAACAGTCAGGCTACAGACAACTTTTTGTCAACCTAGAAAACAACGTGTACAGAGGTGCAAGTCAGCCCTGGAATCGCCAGCTTTATCTCCATGAAGGTGACACATGCCTGGAGAGCAGGCTAACCCCAAGCGAGCTGTGTAACGCTTCAGTGCTCGTCCACACTGCTGTCTGGCGCCTGCTTGCAGCTCAGGCTCAAAGCACAGAGGCTGTGCTGGGGAAGCGCCCAGCTCCGGGCACCTGCTGGTGGATTGGGCTGTAGCACGTTGATGGAGGAGAGCTTTTATCCATGTTGAGCACGCTCAGGCTCTGCCACTCCAGAGCTCAGTCTAAGTTTGTCTGAGCACATGCTTGCATGTAAGCTCTGGGGATGCTCGGCATGTTTTGATTATGAACAGGCTTGGAAGTGCACTTGACTCCCATCTAGGCATACCCAGTACATTGAATTCTAAAGACTGACCTCGTTTTGAGGGTCACCTGTGCTGACACTCACCTACTGCTGCCCTTTCTGTTGCAAGGTGTTGTAATATTTACATGGTAGTAGCACATAGCACCTCTCATTACAATTAAGGGCCTGTGAAATAAGAAATAATCCTGTTACTACAGTCACACCTTCACCTGTCATTGACATCTATTCTGTGTCCCTGTGTAGAGCTTGGTGGTAGTGTGCACCCATCTGGATCATGACACACACATGTGTGTTACAATTTTTCATCCTACTGTGCTACATTCAGTATAATAATTGTGTTAAGTACCCACAAGACTGGGGGTTTGTAAACTCTTTTATGCTTTCTTTTCAGCACAAGCCAAGCAAGGCAGAGAGATACAGAACCAACAACCTGCAGTGGGACTTCGAAGGGAGAGCAGTGCACTAACAAGGCCCTTCCATTCACCAGGCACTGTTTTCAGCGTATCCTCTTAACTCTGTTTGGGAGTTGCATTCAGGCATGGAAGCTGTTCTGTTTTAGGAGGTTTTTTGTTAGATTTTTGCATGATAACAAAGTTTTCACAAAGAAATACCTATTTGTTAGTATGTCATCATATTAACCAAAGCACCTCCTTTGCTTTTAATTTGGCTGTGTGATTTAGGCCTGTAGACACTGAGGATAAGTAGTCTGTTACTGGTATTTGTAATAGGAACATCATTTTACTTTGTGAGCTGTATTTAGTGTGAGCAAGAAACCTTTACAAAATGATCATCCTTCACAATGACTTGGTACAAACCATGTGACTTTCAGCCTCCTACAGTTCTTGGTAGGTTCCAATAGACCACCTTCCTGTGCCAGTTTAGTGGAAATAGGTTTTTATGCATAGTATAAAAAGAGGGCTTACACTGACTAGAAAGATGGAAATCATACTTTCTGTTGTTTAAAGAAACAGAACAGAAGGAGTCACAGAACCTCTTAGGCCAGGTGAGGAAGGGTTCGCTGTGCTTGGAATTTCAAACAAAGCCTGGAAAGAATGTTGAAAGTCAATGGCTGAAGATCTCAGAAAGAAGAGAGCACAATAGGTGTGAGTTTTGGTTCTGAAGACTATAAAAAGGCAGACTTATGACCTGTAATACTTAAAAATTCTGCAGACTTTGGTTTTTTTCTTTTTAGCTGAAGAATTGTTGGTGCTTTTGTTGGGGTGACTCCTGTTGTTGGAACTTTTGGTTTTGGTATTAAAAGTGACTAGTGCTGATGTACTCAGCTACTGTCAGATTGCAGCACCTTTCCAGTCTTTTTGTTTTGCAGATGCCTTGTTTTTATTGTTTGATTTTTTGCAGGCCACTTAAAAGCAGTTTGCAGAGCAGTTCAAAACGTCTATGAGAGAGCACCATGGCATACAGCTGTATTGGGGATTTGCCTCATGGTTCTGATGGGATTTTTTTTTGTGTAGCTTTTAATTTTAAGTGGTCTTGCTTGTTGCTGTGTGTAGAGCAGGATAGTCAAGACTAGTGATTTTGCATGTATGCCCATTTTTTCTCTCTGCATTTTCTTCTCTGAAATGAACAGGTTCTTGGTTCTGACCCATCCATCCAAGGCTACTATCTGGATTGTTCTGCAGGTTTTTCATTTTCTTTGTCTTTTTTTTTTTTTTTTTTTTTTTTTTTTTTTTTTTTTTTTTTTTTTTTTATAATTTTTAAAAAAATA